>NC_057398.1:27087857-27387857 GCF_019320065.1 Cervus canadensis
AAGAATATTCAGGGTTGATTTCCTTTAGGATTGACTGGTTTGATCTCCTTGCTGTCCAATGAACTCTCAACAGTCTTCTCCAGCCCCACAGTTCAAAAGCATCAATTCTTCTGCACTCAGCCTTCTTTATTGTCCAGCTCTCATATCTGTACATGACTACTGGGAAAACCACAGCTTTGACTATGTGGGCCTTTGTCATATAGAAATGGATAAATGGAACCCTGGAGGTGTGAATAGCAGCTCACTCAGGGCTTGTGTTGGGAGGTAAAGGAAATTTGTATGTCAAACAGTGAATGTGGTACCCAGCACATCCAGGTAAGCTGAGTTTTCTTTCATTCCCCTAACTAGTGTGGGGTCCACTTTGTTACTAGTTGTTCTCTCCTGCTGGGACTAGCCTAGTTCGTTGAGGAATTGGGTGGCAGGGGTGGGGTGGGGGTGGTGCAGGGCATCACCCTGACTTGGGGCTGATTGGACCCCTCATTGCCCTCTGTAAATGGTTAAGGCCAACCTCATCAGTCGTCACAGGGCACATTAGGCACAAATCATCATTAGTCCATCTTCCCCTGATGCCCAATAAGGAAAATTTCCTTAGATTTAACGTTGATGATTTCCCTTCATCATCATTGATGGTGAATATGATAATACATCGAAGGCTGAATGTTCTATCATTCCCTACTGCCAGGTCTCTGCCTGTGCTCTCACCACAGACAAGCAGGAGTCTGGCCTCCTGGTCACTCAGAGACTCCCTCAAAGACCCCACCAGGGCTCCCACCTGGCCCTATTCCAGAGCAGGGACCAAGGGTCCAGCTGTGTGCACCCCTGACCCCAGGCCCATGGGGGCACATTGAAGTTTCCTGGTGCTCTTGGAGTTTATTATGTCTTCAGTGCTCCCCGGCAGAGCTCCAGCCCAGCAGGGGTGATGGAAGACATGAGCAGCGAGGTGGGAATGGTTGGGTGGGCTTCACGTATCTGGGGGCCTGTTCTGGTTAGGATTTGGGCTTTCAGTGTCCTCCTCACACTCCTAACAATGGGGCAGGGGCTGATGGACTGCCACCTGCTAAGACACATCTCATGTAGCAACCAGGTCACAAAGTAGGGACTCTGTAGGTCATTGGGAAGTTGATCATGTGATAAAGGTAAATGCCACAAGTGCGTAATGGAGTCTGTGGAGGCAAAGCCAGGAATTTGCCCCTCTGGGTGCCGGATGTTATCTCAAGCGGTGACACTGCAGTCATTTGGCCTCTCCAAGCCTCGGCTTACTCACCAGCAGCATGGGTCATCCAGAGCCCCCACTTCCCAGGGTGTCCAGGGAGTTAAATGAGAGGCTGTCTTTAAGCCTTGGCCAGCCTCTGGTACAAACTTCTGGGTGATAATGCTCACGAGAATCTTCCAGCCACCTTCTGAAGTGAATCTTGTTTCCTTCGCTGTGACAGAGAACTAGAGGCTCAGAAAATCCAGTGTTGATCATTCCAGACCTGGGTAGAGTTGGATGGCACAGGCGGAGCAGAACGAATCATTTTCTGAGCATGAGAGAAATCAGAACCTTTTCAGAAAGGATGGTGAATTTAAATCAGGTGAGTCTGGAAACATACCAGGCATCCATCCCCCTTTCTATGCCCACAAACCTGGGCAGCCAGAGGCATCTTTCAAGCAGATGGCAAGCCGGAGCTCTGTGCGGTCCACCTTAGGCCATGATGCAGATACAATAAGTCTCTTATCGTTGGCCTTGTGGTCCTGAGGTTCTGGGCAGATGTTGGGGATCCCAGTGCCTCTTCTCAGCTGCATGGCAGCAGCTGCCTGCCTTGAGGCTGGTGAATCCAGAACACACGCAGCTTGGAGCATCTGCTCTTCTAGGAAGTGCCCTTGGGTGATGCTTCTCATTCCAAACCCAGGCACCTTAGCAAGGCTGACCTTGCTGCAGGCCCAGAGCTTCTCAGGATGCCCACCTCTTTCGGCTGGGGTTGGGGAAGGGGGCATACAAGAGGAAGTCAGGAGGCTGAATTGATCTGTCCACTGCTGTCCTTCACCTCCAACTTTCAGGACCTACTATGCACCACCATTTATTGGTTATCTACTGCTGCATATAAATTGCCACAAGCTGAGTGGCCTAAACACATGTTTATTGTTTCATGTTTCCTGGGGGTCAGGAGTCCAGACACAGCTTAGCTGGGTCCTCTGCCCAGGGTCACACGAGGTGCAGCGAAGGTGGCAGCCAGGCTGCATTCTTACCTGGAGGCTTGACTGCAGAAGAATCTGCTTCCAAGCTCCCTTGGGCTGTTGTCAGAATCCATTTCCCACCAGCTGTGTGAGTGAGGCACTGGCATCTGGCTGGCTGTCAGCTGGCAGTACCCAGGTGCTGGAGGCTGCCGGCACTTCCAGGCCACGTGGGCTTCCTCAGCACCACTGCTGACGTCATAGAGCCAGGAAGGATCTCTCTAGTGTGGACAAGCAAGACAGAATCATAGATGGATGGATCGGTAGATGTGTGTGTGTACAGACAGGTACAGATACAGACATAGATTGATGGCAGATAAATATAGAGATTGACAGTAGATAAATGTAGATATGTACACATATAAGCAGGCTTGGTAGGTGTTGGTTAGTGTTGGCTGCAGGGAAACGCGACTCATCAATGTGCGGCTCACAGCTACCCTGCAATCAGCCTTGGGGTTTCTGCCTTGTCTTCAGCAAGGACAATGACCACAACTCCCCACTTTTCCCCAGAGCACTGAGAACGAGCTTCCACGCCTCTCTCTGTGCTTTTTTCCCCAGGTGCTCTGGTACCCATCTTTGAACACACATGATTTACTTGTTTGTTAAAATAGTTTTTGAAACCATTGCCCCCATATCCACAAGTTGGACTCCAAAGGTCTTGGAGTAATTTCTGTCCCCATTGGCTGACCACACTTCAATCATAGGCCAACAACATCTTTTAGGACCGGACCCCGAGGTTCCCGGGGCCGCCAAATGACGGCCAACGGGACGACGCGCAAGCGTCTAAGATATGTACACATATAGAGAATGATAAATAAAGATGGTAAGTAAGAGATAGGTAGAATGATGATAAATATAGATAAGATTAGATACATGCCATAAATATATTCAGACAGATAAATATAAATAGATTTGTAGCTGTTTAGTCACTGGACTAGAGCAATGCTGACTCTTTGTGACCGCATGGACTGTAGCCTGCCAAGCTCCTCTGTCCATGGGATTCTCCAGGCAAGAATACTGGAGTGGGTTGCCATTTCTTTCTCCAGAGCATCTTCCCAACCCAGGCCTGAACCCACATCTCCTGCATTGGCGGGCAGATTCTTTACCACTGAGTCAGTCACCTGGGAAGCCCAGATAGATAGACAGATAATAACCTGATCATAAAGGAGCCATTCTGTCACCCTTACCATGTTCTAGTCACCATGAACAAGTCACGCTCAAGGGGAGGAGATGACCCCTGATGTGACACGAGGAGGTTGAGGTCAAGGGGGCAGTCTAAGAATTGTGACTGAAACCGGCACGTTGAGAGTTAAATTGTATTCGTCTCGTTTCTAGATGGGAAACTAAGGTTTAGAGAGAGAACTTAACCAAGCTCCAAGAGTGATACTATGGCCTTGCTGGCGTTCCAAGCCAAGCTGGCCCACTTCTCAGAGGACGCTTCTTCTTCACCATCGTGACCACACATCTCTCACTGCCCTGGCTGAGTGGTACTGGTTACCTGTGTGCAGATTCTGACAAGTGGGGCCAGAGTGCTTTCTCAGCGGCAGCATCCATCATGCTGATAATGTATGCCTTCAGGGGGTACCTTGTCTCTGCACCCCACCACGTGCCCCCAAAAGGCAAAGGCTGCCTTCCTCTTGTTTCTGGCCACATCCCTCTACCTAGAGAGATTCTCAGCCTATTGTATGGTCATTCAGTCATTCAACAAACACTTGTGGAGCTGGACTGCCTACTTTAGAAACAAGATGACCAAGACACAATGCTGCCTTCACAAGCCCCTCACCCTCTAGCAGAGCAGACACGTGAAACAAATGAACTCCGAGATAGTGTGGTGTGGTATGAAGGTCACAGTGACCTCCTGAGGTTTGCCCACCCCACATCCCCAAGGCCTGCAATAGTGGCTGGCACGTAGTATGTGCGCTCAGCCACTCAGTCGTGTCTGACTCTTGACAATCCCATGGACTGTCGTCCGCCAGGCTCCTCTGTCCATGGGATTCTCCAGGCAAGAATACTGGAGTGGGTTGCCATTTCCTCCTCCAGGGGAACCTTCCTGACCCAGGGATTGAACCCACATCTCCTGCATCTCCTTGCATTGGCAGCTGGTTTCTTTACCACTGAGCCACCTGGGAAGTCCCCAGCACATAGTAGGTGCCCAGTGATGTTTGTTGACTGTTCTGGTTCCCTTACCCAGCATGCCTTGCTCTCTTCTCTTCTGCAGAGGGTAGAAAATAAAAATCATAAAAGATTAACTGCTCAGGAAAATCCAAAGAAAGTTAAAAAAAAAAAAAAAAACATAATAACATTCTACACTGGCTTTGGAAGTCTCTGATGCAATCCTCAGATCCTGGCACCTCCCTTTTGGAGCGGAGCTTTGCATTTCGAAACAGGAAAAAAAACAAAGATTGTAATTATTAAAATTGTGTATATAGGAGAATTTAGCCTTTCATTTGAGGTGTCCTAATGACACTTCAACAACTGCTAGGGAAGATAATAGGGTTTAGAGCAATTACACAGCCCGTCAAATACCGAACATGAGTGATTCAGATTCATGCTTGGAACTGGAACGATTCTCGGCAGTTTTGCTCATACACAGCTGTTTCATTTAAAATATTTTGGCAGAAAATTGCGAAGTGGGCTGTGCTGGCCATCCCTGGATTGGAAGCTTAACTCCTTCCACACCCAGTGTCGTCCATCTCTCCTCCCTCCCAGATCCCCACCTTAATTACTGCTTGGCCAAGTTTTTGAGCAACATATTTGTGTAGTTAAGACTTGGGCCCCTAGCAGAAAGATCTAGGGGGTTTGTTTCTCCTAAGCCTGCTGGAAGTTCTGTGTCTTTCTCCCTCTTTTGATTCAGTCAGTAGATATCATTTAATCACCACATGGCCAGTCCTGTGTGGCCTGCCAAGGTCTCTCCGTCAGATGGCCAAAAACAGATGGTGCACTCAAACCGGGTGATTTGAGAAGAGTTCTGTCTTAGCTTGAGCAGCTCTAACAAAATTCCTAGACTGGGTGGCTCAAGCAGCAAACATCTATTTCCTTCAGGTCTAAAAACCAGGAAGTCCCATGATGCAGGTCCTGGCTGATTCAGTGTCTGGTGAGAACCTTGGTTTGCAGATCTTGCTGTGTCTTCACAAGTAGAGAGAGGTCATCTCTCTTGTGTCTCTTCTTATAAGGATGCTAATCCCATCCTGAGGGCTTCACCCTCATGACCTAATCACCTCCGAAAGGCCCCACTCCACATACCGTTATAGTGGGGACTAGGGTTTCAACATATGAATTTGTTGGGGCGGGGGGACACAAGCATCTAGTCCATAGAAAACTCCGTTAAAAGAGCAAAGGTTACAAGGGTTCAGTTTGAATTTAGAGAGGCCCACAGGGACAGTGCAGTGCCCCAGGGATGTGATAGCAGGGAGCTGATGGCAGCTCAAGGAGCAAAGGTAGGGAGATGTTAGTAGCATGTGGAAAGTGTACCTGAACAGTGGGGGCAGGCCCATAGGAGCCACAGCACTGAGTTTCAGACATGTAGCCAATCCCCCCAAAACAATGAGGGACCCCTGCCCTCTTCTCTCACCCTCCAGGCTCCTCCTGGTGTCCCTCATTGGTCCAACCCAGCTAGAGGCCAAAAGTCAGAGAAGGTCGCTGATGCATTCCATACAGGTCAACCTCCCAGAGTTTTGACAAACAGTGAGAGATGAATTGAAGATAACCAGCACAAAGGGGTCTAAGACGAGTAGACTTGTGTCCTCTGCCCTCGGGGAGTGGATCCATCTACAAAAATCTTACAAGCACCTCATGATGGGTGGCTGTGGTTGTAGGATAAGGGACTCATTCAATTTACCTCAACTCATTGGGAGTTCACTGTCAGAGAACCCAGAAAAAGCCAGATCTTCCAGCCTCAGAAAGAGCTAGGCTAGTGCCCAGTGTTCAGTCAAATGCCAGTCTAGCTGTTACTGTAAAGATATTGTGTCAATGAAATTAACATCTGTAATCAATTGGCTATAAGTGGAGTCCCTTGGACTGCAAGGAGATCCAACCAGTCCATCCTAAAGGAGATCAGTCCTGGGTGTTCACTGGAAGGACTGATGTTGAAGCTGAAACTCCAGTACTTTGGCCACCTCATGCAAAGAGTTGACTCATTGGAAAAGACCCTGATGCTGGGAGGGATTGGGGGCAGGAGGAGGAGGGGACGACAGAGGATGAGGTGGCTGGATGGCATCACCGACTCGATGGGCATGAGTTTGAGTCAACTCCGGGAGTTGGTGATGGTCAGGGAGGCCTGGCGTGCTGCAATTCATGGGGTCGCAAAGAGTCGGACACGACTGAGTGACTGAACTGACTGACTGACTGACTGAAAGCAGATTCCCCTCTAGAATGAAGGTGGGCCTTGTCCAATCAGTCAAAGGCCGTATGAACAAAAACTGAGGTTTCCCAAAGAAGGAAGGAATTCTGCCCTCAATACTGGAACATAGAAGTCCTGCCTGAGTTTCCAGCCTGCACTTCGAATTTGAGAAGCTTCCACAATCATGTGAACCAATTCCTTAAAATAGATAAATAAGCAAATAAATATCTCCTATTGATTCTGTTCCTCTGGAGAACCCCAGCTGATTCACCCCTCCAACAACTTCCCATTACAAGTAAGATGATCCCAAACTGCGTGCTGTGGCCTCTGAAGCCTCACATGGTCTACCTCTCACCTCCCTGCCTTCTCTAACCTCACTCCCTAATCCAAGGATTTTCTGACTTTAATGTGCACAGGTTAAAAAAATAAATAAATAAATTTTAAAAAATTTAAATGTGCACAGGAATCACCTGGAGAACTTGTGAAAACATACAAGTTCCATCCCCAGAGATTCAGGCCCAGGAGGAGGGGCTGGGGCCTGAGTTTGCTTTCTAACAAGTTCATGCAGGATGTTGATGCTCCTCAACCATGAACGACAGTTGGAGTAACACGGCACAATCCAGTCAGTCCTCTACACCCAGACTTTTCCTCTTGGGGTTCAGTGCTTTTGAGGGTTACTTAGCTAAGTCACTGCTTCTGTGTTTGGAGCCATCTTCCACTGCTGACTGCCACATCTTCTGGGTATCCTGAGAGCCTGGAAGCAGCCATGGTGAATGGGATGTGTTTCACTGGTCCCCATTAACACAGTTGGGTTTGTTCTCCCAGCTGCAAACCCAGGTCCTGGGCTGCACAGCTGCCTGAATTAAGCTGCCTGAATGAACCACACAGATTATCAAGTTGAGTTTCCCACTCTCGCCCACAGTAAGTTGGCAGTGCCTGGCTAACTGGACTCTGTGGTCCTTAAAGGGGTAATTAAGGTAAAATGCAGCCATGAAATTAAAAGACGCTTGCTCCTTGCAAGAAATGCTATGACAAACCGAGATAGCATACTAAAAAGCAGAGACATTACTTTACTGACTAAGGTCCATATAGTCGAAGCTCTGGTTTTTCCAGTAGTCATGTATGTGAAAATTGGACCATAAAGAAAGCTGAGCACCGAAGAATTGATTTTTTTCGAACTGTGGTGTTGGAGAAGACTCTTGAGAGTCCCTTGGACTGCAAGGAGATCAAACCCACCAATCCTAAAGGAAATCAGTCCTGAATATTCATTGGAAGGACTGATGCTGAAGCTGAAGCTCCAGTACTTTGGCCACTTGATGCAAAGAACTGACTCATTGGATAAGACCCTGGTTCTGGGAAAGATTGAAGGCAAGAGGAGAAGGGGATGACAGAGAATGAGATGGTTGTGTGGCATCACTGACTCGATGGATATGAGTTTGAGCAAGCTCTAGGAGTCGGTGATGGACAGGGAAGCCTGGCGTGCTGCAGTCCATGGGGTCACAAAGAGTTGGACATGACTGAGCAGCTGAACTGAAGGTAAAATGAGGTCATAAGGTGGGCCCTGATCCAGCATAACTGGTGTCCTTTTAAGAAGAGGCAGTTAAGAACTTCCCTGGTGGTACAGTGGATAGGAATCTGCCTGCCGGTGCAGGGGACATGGGTTCAATCCCTGGTCCGGGAAGATCCCACATGCCATGGAGCAACGAAGCCCATGAGCCACAACTACTGAAGCCCATTCTCCTAGAGCCTGTGCTCTGCAACAGGAGAAGGCACCTCAATGAGAAGCCCGAGCAGCACAACAAAGAGGAGCCCCCACCCACTGCAGCTAGAGAAAGCCCATAAAGCAACTAAGACCCAGTGCAGCCAGAAATAAAGAAATGGACGTTTTGTGTCTGCTTCCCCCCAGCACCAGCGCCTCTGCAGGGCCAGGACCCACGGCAGCCCTGCGTCCCCGCCGCTCACAAGGTTGCTCACAGCCCCCTGCGTCCTGTGCTTCCTTAAGTTGTTTGGAATTGTTTTAACCAGGGTGCTGCAAATAAAAGGGCGAACAGCTCTGTTTCTGAATCGGCAAAGGTCACTCAGTGTCATACATTGGAATGAGTCCTTAAAGATCCTAACGGTTTGTACCTGCATTTTGTATTTTTAGGGGTAACTTAAATCTCAGTGTCTCCTCTGTTTCTGCTATAAGTGTGTAGGGAGGCTGGGCAGAGGGCTCATGGAATCTGTATGTTGCCTCCCAGGTTGCATCTAGTTAACTTCAAAATGCAAAGTTTTATTAAAGTATCTAGGAAACAAACAAAAAAAAAAGAAATGGAAGTTTTTAATAAAGAGGCAGTTAAAACAGACACACGCAGAGGGGAGGCCACGTGAAGACACAGGGAGAAGACGGCCATCTATAAGCCAAGGGGAAGAAACTTCTGAGAAGAAACTAACCTTGCTGACACCTTAATCTTGGACTTCGAGTTTTCAGAATTATGAGAAGATAAGTGCTTGCTGTTCAGGCCACCCAGTCTGGCACTTTGTTAATGACAATCCTAGAAAACAAATAGAGTCACCCAGTCAAATCTCCATCTTTCACCCAGTCGGGAATATTGAGGCCCGGGGAGGGAATGCCATCCATCCAAGTAGCAGAGTCCAGTCCTCTGTACAAGGCTCTTGACTTCAAGCAAGTGGTTGGTTGTCCCTGGACCATGCTGCCTCCTCCATCATGAAATATTGACCATCTCCCTGCCTACGGTTTAGTTTGTTCAAACAATTTGCTGCCACTAAAGCAAACTGGCCTCTGTTTGCCTTTTTAAGTAATGATTTTCTCCCAGAGCTCCCAGATCCTGCAGAGACCAGTAGCACAGTCTTGCCCTGCCCTTCTCGAGTCCTTCCATTTCCAGTCCTGACAGCTCAGGCCAGGAAAATCGAGTTTTCATCCCACTCAAGTGATACGTTGAGGAACTTCTGTGACCCTTGGTGGTGGAAGTGCCATGGAGCGTTCAGACAGAAAATTCCATGAGGCAATCAGGAGAACAGAACTATACTCAGGAGAGAGAGACTGGACCAGAGCTGTCATTTAAGAGCTGTCAGCCTGGAGATGTGGCTTTGGAGCATCGTGACATTGTGAAATCAGAGAGGCAAGAGTTCACAAGAGCAAGAGGAGAAAATGTGTCTTCCTCAAGACCCTCCGGGGTCCAGCAAGAGAATCTGTCTCTGGCTTGCTTGAGTGAAGAGGAGGATTTGTGGAGAACACACTGGAATTTCACAGATTCCAAAGAGAAAGTGGGCATTCAGGCCTCAGACAGGGTGGGGAGCGGTGGAGAAACCAGGTAACCCCTCCCTCGGTCTCTGACCCCAGAGCCACAGGTCCTTTTGTCCCAGTGCATTGGTTCTGATGTCTTTGCACAGAACAGAAGACTCTGACTCAGCCAGCCCAGGCAGTAAGAAAGATGCATTCCCCCACCTAACAAGATGTCCAAGAGGAGAGTGGTCCCAGTGCATTTGTTTCAAGGCACTGCAGTGTTGACAGGCCTTTGGATTTTCCCATCTCTCCCCTTGGCCAAGCTCAGTAGTTGACTTCGTCACTAGTTCATTAGCTCCATCTCTTCATGGTCTCAAAGTGGCTGCCACACAAAGACAGGGCAACTCTAACCCAAGAAGGGGACCATTTTTTCCTGTGTGTCTTCTTTGTATTAGCCCCCGGGAGCTCCCCCCAGCCCTCCCCTAGACCTCACTGGGCCACACGCTCATCTCTGAGTCAGGATGAATCCTCATAACTGGCAGGATGAATGGGATCAGCCTGTGGTCCTATGGAGAGTGCAGGCTTCTGAAACAAAATAGGAATTCTGTTGGAAAGCAGGATAGGGTGCTCTGCTGCTCCAAACCCATCTTGGCTCTCTGGGCTCTGCAGAGCAGCCCCGTCTGCACACAGCACCACACTTCTCAAGTCCACGTCAGCTCGGACATAGGCAGGCCAGCTCCAGCTCCCAATCTGTAATTCCTAGAAGAGGGAGTTTACACCCAGCTCAAGTCAGGTCACCACCCTGTTCAGTCACAGTGAAGCCCCACAAGCACAGCTGTGGGGCCACCTCTAGGAGAGAAGGGGCCGTGTTCAGAAGGAGGTTGTCTGTGACTGTGAAAACACCCCAGTGGTACCTCCTGTGCAACCTTGGAGAAAATGGAGGTTAAAGAGGGTAGACGCAGAGCTTACCAGCCACGACTGGGGTCTACCCACACCACCACCAATAGGAAGGATTCAGAAATAAGGAAGGAGGGGGCTATGCTTGTCACCAGCCTGGACAAGCTTTGGCTTTGAGGAGGTAGTGATGAGGGTCCTGAAACACAGGGGACAGTCCCGCACAGAGGAGGATTGTCCCTCCGTTATGCCACGTGCAGAAACTAAGAGCTAGAGAAAGAATATTTCATGGAGTTTGGGGACAGGAGATAGATATCGTGTATGGAAGCCAGAACTGGGCAGGTCACTTAGGTTAGGGGCTGGAGAATGGAAATAATTCTTAGAGCTCCAGAAAGCCCAGGAAGATGACCTGAGAGGGGATGAAAATGAGGCCAGTGTGTGGGTGGAAGTAGAGGCAGCATTTTATTATCGAAGCATAGTTGATCTGCCATGTTCTGTTAATTTCTGGTATACAGCAAAGTGATTCAGTTATAGGTAGAGAGATAGATTGGTAGGTAGGTAGATAGATGATAGAGAAGCAAGTACATAGGTAGATGATAGATAGAGAGATAGATAGGTGATAGATACCCAAGTAGATAAATGATGGATAGATTGATAGGTAAATGATAGGTAGATAATAGATAGATATTCTTTTCCACTATGGTTTATTATTATAGAGTATTGAACATAATTCCCTGTGCGGTACAGTAGGACCTTGCTGTTTATCTAGTTTATATTTGGTCGTTTGTATCTACCAATTCCAAGCCCCTAATTTATCCCTCCCCCACCCCTTTGGTAACCATAGGTTTGTTTTCTGGGTCTCTGAGTCAGAACCAGCAGTTTAAATGCTGCTTCAGGAAGGGGTGCAGTGCAACGGGAGGGTTTAGATCCTGTTAGTGACTCTGGGAAGATGAGGAGGAGGCTGGAGAGAAGGGAGAGGGGAGAGGGGTGAATGGGGGAGGAGGGGAGAGAGAAACTTGGGGTATGACTTTCATGAGCTTTCTCTGAAGACACTGTCGATAAAACAGATGGGCTCTATGTCCTGACGGTTGAATCTAAGAAAAGCAGTGAGAGCCTTTTGCCTTGCTTTAGCCTGCGTTGAAGGAATGGAGAATCCAGAGGGTCGGGTGCACACAGCCCAAGTCAGGCAGCAGAGGGCGCAGCTCTGAGCAACAGGGAGGGAACGACACAAGGGTCAGAGTCGGGGGAACATCTTGACCTTCACCTGCCTGCTCATAGGTTGTTCTGAGGATTAAGAAAAGAAGACACCTGATGTGGGCCCCAGATCATGGGTGCAGTCTTACAAGCAGTGGCCGAGGTTGTTGGGTATCTGTCATCATCACCATCATCGTGCCCCTATCACTGATGTCAGGGGCGGGTCTCTGGCATTTTCGTCCTTGTAGCCTCTTTATATCCAGTTCTATATGTCGACTTCATGACCTTCTGAGGCACTGAATTCCTTGGCTGGGCGCCATGAACCTTGAGGGTTCTTTTATTTTTTTCCTTTGGCCAGACCACGCAACTTGCAGGATCTTAGTTCCCTGACCAGGGACCGAACCCGTCGCTGGCAGTGAAAATGCCGAGTCCTAACCCCTGGGCCGCCAGGAAATTCCCAAGGTTGTTGTTTTCAAGGCCTGTGTTTACTAGCTGTTGGGGTGCAGACTCCTCTGACGGGGTGTTGGGGCAGGCTCTGGTGGTTTGGCTGAGAGTGCGCTGAGCCTTTTGCTCCGTCCCCTCTCTGTGTCCCTCGGAGGTGCTCTCAGAGCCCCTGCTTCTCTCCTACAGTCTCCTCCAGCCCTCACTGCTGCCCCAGGCCTAACCAGGGAATGTTCAAGCCTTTGGCAAAAGTAAAAACTGCTTTCGACTCAAGTTAACTCCAAGGCCTGGGTCATCCATTCCAGGCAGTCAAGGTGTTGAACCACAGAACACAGCCCAGCTCTTGGGAAACCTGGGATGTTCAGACACCCTACAGGATGCAGGTACATGACTCCCTACCCCCACCCAGCTGAGGCCGCCTCCACCTGACCGGTCTCTGCTAGTTGCATTTCTCCTCGGGTGTTGTAGGAAATGATAGCTCTGCTCCTTTCTTGTGGTTTCTGCCACGGTGTTGCATGTAATAGAATAGTCTCTGTATCCAGGAGTAAGTGCTTTGCAGCAGAACTCATGTCATTCTTGCCATTTCAATGAGTCACTTTAATCATCAGCGTATTTTTCAGAGAAAGCAAACTGAGGCACAGAGAGGCAGAGTCACTTGCCCAAGGACACACAGCTAGTACATGTGTCTGAGACTAGAGCCCAGTCATCTCTTACTCCAGAGCCCAGCCTCTGCTTATTCCCCAAGCCCCTCGTTCCTCCTGTGGACCTTGTCCTGCATGTCCTTGACCCTTCAGGACTGGCTTTCCTGCTCCAACTCCCTGCTCTCAGGGCCCTGTGATCACGGCCCTCCCCCTCACTGGCCATTGTCAGTTTAGCTGTCTGTCCAGCCCACCCTTCCAGGAGGACACTGGGATGTCCCAGCAGTTAGCCCAAGGCCTGGCACATGGGGGACAGCTGGGTGGATGACCAGGACACTCCCAGAGGTTGAACAACTCACCCAAGGCAGCTGTGAGCAGTTGTGAGCAGCTGGACGCTTTCCCAGGACCTTGGAAAGCACGTCCATGCCAGCCTTCGAGTCCCCCTGACTTTTGGGAGCTGCATGGAAATGTTTTTTCAGCAGCCTTCTGCTTCCACACCCCTGGCTGCCTTCTCTGATTGTTCTTCCCAGGTTGAGAAAGGAAGAACAGGTGAAAAGAAGGGAGGAATGTCCCAGCACCTGATGCTAGACATGTACGAATGATCTGTTGATGCTCAGAGCGGTCAGGAACTTGACGCACTGTCAGGCGCTCTTGAGGCTGGCCATATGGATTTATTTTTGTGGATCTTGTGTGGCGGACTAGAGTTGCTGTTAAGCACGGGATGAGTCACCGTCTGCTTCCGCATTTGCATCCCAGCCTACCCCGCCTTCACCAGAAAATTCACCAGCGCGCCCTCGCTGCTCCCTGGGGGCAGATGCCTTGTTCCCCAGGAGCGCCAGCCCCTCCTCTGTGTTTCCTGAGCCTCCAGACCCATCTTGGCCCCTCACCTCTCACATCGGTGGTTTGTCAGTTTTTATATCTATTTCCCCAGTTCTTCTGGGGGCAGTGACCGGTGGTTGTTTTTTTTTTTTTTATCTCGGTTGTCAAGGTGCACCTGTTGAAGGATGCCCACATTGCCAAGGTGCTCCTGTTGAAGGATGAATGCCAATTTTGTTGACTTTATCTCTGGTGTGCCCGGCTGGGATGCATGCGTGCTAAGTTGATTCAGTTGTGTCCAACTCTTTGCAACCCTGTGGACCATAGCCTGCCAGACTTCTTTGTCCATAGGATTCTCCAGGTAAGAATACTAGAGTGAGTTGCCATGCCTTCCTTCAGGGGATCTTCCCAACCCAGGAATTGAACCAGCATCTCTTACCTCTCCTGCGTTGGCAGGCGGGTTCTTTACCATTCATGTCTCTGGTGGCCCAGATGGTAAAGAATCCACCTGCGGTGCGAGAGACCTGGGTTCAATCCCTGGGTCGGGAAGATCTCCTGGCGGAGGGCATGGCAACCCACTCTAGCATTCTTGCCTGGAGAATCCCAGGGAAAGAGGAGCCTGACAGACTACAGTCCATGGAGTTGCAAAGAGTCGGACACGACTGAGTGACTGAGCAGGAACACCTGGCTGGGAGCCAAGGTTAAAAAGAGCTCAGCAGTGCTCGGTGGTGACCTAGATGGGTGGGATGGGGTGGGGGTGAGAGTGAGGTCTGAGAGAGAGGGGATATATGTACACATAGAGCTGACATAAGAAACTAACACGACATTGTAAAATGACTATACCCCAGTTTAAAAAGACAAGAAGAACTCAGGTGGCTTTTGTTCTAATCACCCACATATAGTTTCATGGAGAACAAGTTAGTGCAGGAAGAATAAAGACTTGGGTTTGGACTGTTGCTGCTGACTAAACAGGTTCAAATCCAAGTTCAAAGACTTCCCTGATGGTCTGGTGTAACGGGCCTGGATTTGATCCCTGATCAGGAAACTAGATCCCACATGCCACAAACTGAAGATCCCATGTGCTGCAACAAAGAGGTGACTCAGCCAAATAAGTAAATATTTTTTAACAATCCTGGCTCAGCTGCCATATGATTTTGGGTCCACCAACCCCTTCAAGGGGTTCCTTGGTAGCTCAGCTGGTAAAAAACTCACCTGCAGCGCAGGAGACCCCAGGTTGATTCCTGGGTCAGGAAGATCCCCTGGAAAAGGGATAGGCTACCCACTCCAGTATTCTTGGTCTTCCCTGGTGGCTCAGACGGTAAAGAATCTGCCTGTATTGAGGGAGACCTGGGTTCGATCCCTGGGTTGGGAAGATCCACTGGAGAAGGGAATGACTACCCACTCCAGTATTCTGGCCTGGAGAATTCCACAGACTGTATAGTCCATGGGGTCGCAAAGAGTCAGACACAGCTGAGCAACTTTCACTCACTTCAACACC
Organism: Cervus canadensis; assembly: GCF_019320065.1. Lineage (NCBI taxonomy): Eukaryota > Metazoa > Chordata > Mammalia > Artiodactyla > Cervidae > Cervus > Cervus canadensis. The sequence continues at coordinate 27,103,118 of NC_057398.1, forward strand.
TTCAAGTCTCAATGTCTTTTTTTGTACTGGGGGAATCCATCTCAACCCACCCAGAGGAGCTGGTGTCAGGACTGAATAAAAATCCTGCACGGAAGGCTCTGTACACCTCAGCCTTTCTCCTCACCTGCGAAAAGGACAGGGACCTGTGGGCCCAGTCCTAAGGCACCTGTTGTCACAAGTAACCTCCCCTAAGGCAGCCTCGGGGGTCCAACCGAGCTAGTGACCCACTTGCAGAGACTCAAGAGTGGGCTCTGCATTCTCGGTGTGGGATTTTGTTAGCTTCACCCTCATCACAGGCCTGACAGAAGATAAAAGTGCTCAGGCAGTGACTGTTGGATTCAAGAGAATTGTGGGGGGAAAGGGGTTCCAGAGAGAGATCCTTTACAACAGGGGTCCCCAACCACCGGGCTGCAGTCCGACACATTCTGTCAGATCGCGGTCAGCATTAGATTAGAAATCAAGTGCACTGCACAATCAGTGTAGTGTGCTTGAATCAGCCCCAAATCACCCCCTCCTCCCAGTCTGTGGCAGAATTGTCTTCCCCGAAATTGGTCCTCAGTGCTAAAAAGGTTGGGGACGGCTGCTTTAGAACAAACTCCAGACGGTCCCCTTCATCCAGATGCTTCACAAAATATTCAGAAGGGTCTCGCTGCCAGCGAGTTTTCTGGATAAAGCATGCATCCAACTTTGAGTAGGTTGGGAACAGGTGACAAATGGAAATGTTTATGGGGTTTATGAACCTTCAGCCCTTTTGCAGATGGCCTTCCTAAGATGGGACAGGAGCCGGAATTTTTAGTGTCACGTGTCACTGGAAATAGGCTGGGGTTCCTTTTGTTCCTCCTCTGTTTGCCTAGAAGTCGGCTGTGTCTCCTTCTTGTCTGAGGATTAGGGTTAACTGATACAGCTAGAAACAGAAGACCAGTTTTTAAGCCATTGATGACAAATGCCAGCATGCATGCCATAACTCACCCGTCTCCTGCTCACGGCAGACATCCACAATCAATCATGGCGCTGTCTGGTGCACAAGTAGTCGATCCTTGGTATGGACTACCAGTCACAGTGCAGGGAACTTGAACGTCAGAATTGTAATCATTGCGTTTTCTATTAGCAAACACTGTCTCTTTAAAAAGGGGGAAAACAGTATACATATTACAATTAAAACATGTACCACTGCACTGTGTAAATGTTCAGGACCCTGGGGATTCCATCTCAATAGTCTTATTATCAGCCTATTTTACTTGAGTATAAACAATAAATGCATTGCAAATTATTAATGGAAACCTACGTTTAGGAATCACGGCGATTACCGATCAATTGGATGGAATAATTACTACAATTGCTGGATAATGAGATTCTTCCTGGCCTGAGAAGGGAGGGTATGAGTTCTGGAATTGATTCCTCTGTTTAGCAGAGTCTCAGAACCGGGAAGAGAGAATCCTGAACTCCAAGGCAGTCATGTTGACAACTGTAAGTTGAGACAACAGTTCATAGTAGCCACGAAGAGGAAGATACCACATCCATTACTAGTGTTTTCAGTGGAAGGCTACAGAAACCCTGACTAAAACAGCTTAAACTGTGGGGTTTGTTTTTGTTCTCCACCAAATAGGAATCCAAGAGGTCAGTAGAACTGAACTGGTGCAGCATTTCAAAGCCACACTCAGAACCAGCCTGTTTCCATTTTTCCCAAGTTGCCATCCAGAGGTTGGTGGTTTAAACTTCATGGTCACAAGATGGCTGCCAATGCTCCAGGCACCGCATTCCCATTTAAGGCAGGGAGAAAGCTGATGAGACAGGGACAGTAACATTTGTCCTTCTTCTTTTAGAAGAGCCCCCGGGAGACTTCTACTTATGTTTCATTGGCCGGGGCAGTGTTACATGGTCACTCTTGCTGCAGCGGAGACTGGGGAAGTGGGGGACAGAGTATCCTGGTTGGCTTAGGCTGATCATGAGCCTTCCCCTGGAGTTGAGTCTATTGTCACTCTGAGCAGAAGGGATTCTGTTAGTAAAAAAGGAGAGCCTGGAAATTGGATAAATAATTAATAGTGTCTGTGTCCAATACGCCAGGAGACCATACCCTACTGGCAGGCATCAGTAATAAAACTATAGAGGACTATTGTTCATTCATTTATTCATTCAACATGTATTTAATCAGTGTCTAATGGATGCCAGGATAGGGGGAAAAGAACAGAATTGTTTAGGAATAAACAATAGGGATGGGGGACATCACAAAAATCTTTCTAGGAAAAGTGACATCTAAGCCAAGAATAAAATATAAGTAAAAGTTTGCCACCCTGTCCTCTGTGTGTGTGTGTGTGTGTGTGTGTGTGTGTAGTGGGTGTTGGGATGCACAGGTAGGTGCATCAGATGTCAACAGGAGGAGAGATGAGTATTACAGGCAGGGAATGACATGTGTAAGGGTCTTGAGAAAGATGCAGGATCTGTTTCCAGGAATGAAAAGAGGCATAGCCAGAGCATGGGAAATGAGCCTGGAAAGACGGACAGACAGAGACCAGAGGGTCTTATGAGCCAAACTGAGTTTAGACTTTGTCCTGAAGGTCTTGTCTACCTCAGCTCTTGCTAGTGGGAGGAGAGGAGGCAAGTCAAAGTGGAACTAGCCTCTGACCCCCAGCACATGAGCCTTCATCATAGCTGTATTGGTCAAGACTCTCTTGGTTATGTAAGGGGGAATGGCTCAATGTTAAAAAGATGAGAAAGGGTAGTTATTGGTACCTATTATTAGAAAGTCCAGGGGTTGTTGCATTCTGGAACAGCTGGATCCAGAGGTTCAAATGATGTCATTATGAATCTCTCTTCTAAACTCTTTCCTCCTTTATGTTGACTTTCTTCTCACACAGGCTGTCCCTAAATCATAGCAGGTGGCCACTAGAAGCTCTGGATTTATATTCTATGCATCTTGGACCAGAAAGGAAACAGTAGCAGTTCCAGCTCTAGTGAGAGCTCTCTTTGGCCCATCTTGGGTGACATGGCCATCCCTGAGCCCCACTGAGGCCCAGGGATGCTGTTCTTTAATTGGCAGGCACGAGTCAGGTGTCTGCCCCAGGAGCCTGCAGAGTGAGCCAAGAGAGACAGGAGACAAGAGATTGAGGTACTATCATGTTCTGGTAGACCGTGAATGCCAAGTGGCCCCTCCTGCCTCGTTCTCACCTCACCTATCATTGTCTAGTTTCCAGTAGTCATGTATGGATGTGAGAGTTGCACCATAAAGGCAGCTGAGTGCTGAAGAATTGATGCTTTCGAACTGCGGTGCTAGAGAAGACACTTGAGAGTCCCTTGGACAGCAAGGAGATCAAACCAATCAATCCTAAAGGAAATCAACCCTGAATATTCATTGGAAGGACTGAAACTGAAGCTCCAGTACTTTGGCCACCTGATGCAAAGAGCCAGCTCATTGGAAAAGACCCTAATACTGGGAAAGATTAAAGGCAGGAGGAGAAGAGGGCCACAGAGGATGAGATAGTTGGATGGCATCATAAACTCAATGGACATGAGTTTGAGTAAACTCCAGGAGATAGTGAAGGACAGGGAAGCTTGGTGTGCTGCAGTCCAAAGGGTCACAGTCAGACACGACTGAGTGACTGAACAACAATAAATCATTGTCTAGACCACTCCTGGGTTTGACAGGCTCCTGGCCTCCCATGCCCCTTCCTGCTGCCCGTCCCTCCGACCTGATGACTCACGTGAGCTCCCCCACGTTGACCCTCGCTCGTCCTGCACCCAGGTGGGAAGTGCTTCTCATGTTCTGGATCATCCCCAGCTTTAGCTCCCTCTGCTCTGTTGCTATGGCCCCCTAAGAGAAATGGGACCCCAGCCTTCCTGCTGCCACCTGTCCCCCACCTGGCAGAGCCCGTCCAGTATCACTGGTCAGTTCTGTCATTAATAAAGAAAAATGCTGCAGCCTCCTGTGTTTCATAAAGCAGGGACATGGGCCCTGTGTGTTGTATTTGGTTCAGTAGAGATTTTTAGCAGCCTGGCCCGCGAAGGCATTGATTTATTCTGCCTCACACACAGCACCACTTGTTAGCGCTCTCAATCCGACAAGAAGTATTGAGCCTACCTCCGAGGTCCTACAGAATTATGAATAGAAACCCATCTGGAATCTGAGTTAATAGTGTTTTGCCTGATCGATGGGAAAGTGAGACAAACAAGTCACAAGCAACTTTGCAGAGGTGCACGCCTCCCCCACCTGTTCTTTAAGGCTACCTCCAGTTTCACCTTCTCTAGGAAGCCTCCTCTGAAATCCTCACTATGTTACTCGGGACTCTTTGGGTTGCAAGTGACAGAAACCCAATTCAAATAGGCAGAAACAAAAATGAGTGAATATATTAGTTCTTGAAAGGGAAAATCCAAAAGTGTCTGGCTTCAGGCATGGCTGAATCCTGGGGCTTAAATGTTGTCATCACTGCTAGATTCTCTCCATCTCTCTCCCTCTTCCCCATTCCAGCCCAACCCACTCATCTCTGGAATCTGCTATCCTATGTGTGGCCGTGAAGCTGGATGTCTCCCATATTATCCCCTGGGATTTCCATGATACATCTTTATGGCTTAGCAGCCTGAAGAGGAAAAGGCTGCCTCTTTCATAATTCCCCAGTAGACATCCTGCAGCTGATGGTCTTTGTCTTGGATTGGTTCAGCTTCTGTCATGGATCTAGGGTCTATACCAGTCCCACTATCCGTTTATGCGTGGCCCACAAACTAAGAATGCTTTTTACACTTTAAAATGGTTGGGGAAAAAAGGAAAGAAGAGCAGTAGTAGAGTATGAAAATTATATGAAATTCAAATTCATTGGAACACAGCCACGCTTCTGTCTGTGTATTATCTAAGGCTGCTTTGGTGCTGCTGTGGCGGAGACGAGTAACTGAGACAGACTACGTGGCTCACAAAACTGAAAATATGTGCTATGTGGTCCTTTATAGAAAAGTCTACCAACCCTGGTCTACACACTCCGTGTAACCCATAGGATGCTTGGGTCAAGAGCTTGCCCTTGGAGTCTGGTGGGGGTGGGGGAGGTAGGGGTGGAGTCAGCCCAGCACACCCCAGGATGAGAGGTGGCAAGGGGCTGCCAGAGGAGAGAGCATGTGTGCTGTAGCCAGAACAATCGATGCCCACTCTACCTGCCCTCTTAGACCAGAAGCAGACTCTGAGACAAGTATTGAGCACTTGTCTGTTCAGTGGTGGAGGGTGTCCTAGGAGCACAGGTAGGGGTGGAGGCGAGTGAGACAGGGGAGGGGAGAGAAAAGAAAGAGGCCAATTTAGGGTACTCTCTTGACTGGTTACCACCATGGGCATCTGGGATCATCATGTTGAAGGGTCTCTGAGAGACAGTGTGGGCACACTTCTCATGTATCCCAGTCCAGGGTCAAGGGAGCAGGGTGTCCATCCTCCAACCCCACCAGTCCTGATCATCAAGCATATGGATCTGTCTCTTCTGTGATGATGAGGCAGTTTCCTTTTCCATCCTTCTTCCAGTTGTGGGTAATTAAGCCTTCTCAATGCACAGACATTTGGGAGAAAGAGAGACTAAAAATGAAAGCTGTCTTGTCCACCCAACCCTTGCTGGGAGACACCAGAGCAACTATGTTACCCGTCTCAAGGCTTTGGTGAGCCGTGCACGTAACAAGCAGTTGGTGACGGTCCATTTCAGTTCCTAGCCTGGAGTTCAGGTTTACCAGAATCCTGGGCTCTGGGAGATGAGGATGCTGTCAGCCACGGCTCCATTGTTTGCACTCAAGAGGACTTCTGTCCTCGGAGCAGCGTCTATGCCCTCCTCTTGCTCCTTATTATGACATATTATGAGAATATGATAGTATACATGTAGATATTTTGAAAACCATGGAAATGCAATAGAAATCATCATTTAAAGTTTGTTATCATCAACTCAACTAAATTTATTGAGTACTTTATGCCAGGCACTGGGAACATATGAGTTGGGGGTTGGGAGGGCAGGAAGTAGCCAAAAATGCCTGCCTTCATGGAACGTAAAGCCTAGTGGAATTATTATCATTATTATTATACAATGATGATCTAATAGTGGCCATTGTAATCATATTGAGTCTGGATTGGGTAGATTTTAAGGTGCTGGTTTGGGTCATTTTTTTCTATTTTTAAGATTTTCTGAGGAAGAAGACTTCTTTTAGCTGGACCACGCTATAAAGAAGAGCAGGTTCCCTAATGGCTCCATGTCTTTCTCTAGTTGGTTAAAGCTGTTTTGACGAGGAAGTTGTAAAACCGTTTTTGTCATAAACCAATGAGCCTATGACATTCATTCATTAAAAGTGTCCATCCCCCAGCAGAACTAGGTTCTTCACTCCCAGAGTGATCTTGTATTCCTATCAAGGGAGGTTCTAGAATTCTCTACCTGTCTTTATATCTGCTTTGCCCTGTGGTCATCACCAGTGTATTGCCCTAAAGGCTGCAGTAAGGAAAGATGATGGTGTCTGTGGCCATCATCATTTTTCTTTGAGAAAAATTACAAATCACAGTAAAGTTTCCTGTTGTGCAGCCCGCCAGCATCCTCTGTCCATGGAATTCTGCAGGCAAGAACCATGCTGTCCTCCAGGGATCTTCCAGACCCAGGGATCGAACCCACATTTCTTACATCTCCCACATTGGTAGGCAGGTTCTTTGCTGCTAGCGCCACCTGGGAAGCCCAGAGTTTCTTGGTTACTGCAGAGCAAATCCAAAAAGAAGGAAAGAAGAAAGAAAGAGAGCATTACTACACATTCTTTAAAGGCCCCTGTAGACAGAGCTGGAGAAGACCTGAGGGTGGGGTGGGGGTGGGGTTTCAACCTGAATCCCCCCAGGCATTGCCTCTTTTAAATTGGTTTCATTATGTTTAATTAGTACATTTAAAAGATCCTATTGTTGTTGTTTAGTCACTAAGTCCTGTCGGACTCTTTGTGACCCCAAGGACTGTATCCCGCCAGGCTCCTTTGTTCATGGGATTTTCCAGGTAATAATACTGGAGTTGGTTGCCTTTTCCTTCTCCAGGGGGACTTCCTGACCCAGGGAGCAAACCTGCATCAAACCTGTACTGTCAGGCAGATCTTTTCACACTGAGCCATCTGGGAAGCCCAAAAGACACAATTGATGAATATGAAAGTTTTTAAGTCAAAAGTGTTACAATGGCACCCTCAGACCCACCACCCCATTAAGAAAGTAGAAAGTGAGCCACCCTGCTGAGGTCACCAGGGGTTCCTTCCTCATCCCAACCCCCACCCCAGGTAATCACTGTCCTGAGTCCTGTCCTTCTCAGATCATCTGACCTAGTCACACACAGGTTCTGTCTTGAATTTTATCACCTCTTCGCTTATTTTCTTTAAAATCTCACCTCATGTTTATCAATCTCTAAATAATTGTTTTTTAATTTTTAAAAAATTTACAAAATGTTGTATTTTATGTAGGCTTTTGCCCCTTGCTTTTTTCACTCGACATTCTCTTGCTCAAATGCATCCATGTTGTTTTATGTAGTTGTGGTTCATCATTCTCACTGCTGTGTAATATTCTTTTGTGTGAATATCAGATGGTTTAATTAACCATTCTACCCGTGAGGCAGTATTGTGGTCTGTCTGGGGTGGGAGTAGATGATTATCAACAACACTGCCTTGGATGTTCTCACCCATGATTTCTGGAATGTCTCTTGGATTTAGAGCTAGGAGTGACATCTATGGGTTGTAGGGTGTACGGTGAACTGGCAAGTCTCAGCCAGGGAGAAACAGCAATACTCATTTGACTTTACAAGATCATGTTCCACTGGGTTCCAAAGTGGCCCTCTTGTTCCATGCCTTGGTCGTAAGCAGAGTTAGTTTCCTGAATTTTAAACCTGCTCTGGGGTTGTACTTTATCAACTTAGCTTTGGGGAAAAGAGAGAGAGATAAGCTGCCCACATCTTCCATAATCAACTCCTCCCAGGGGCATCGTGCAAATTCCATGCTTCAGCTCAGCCCATAGAAAGAAAGCTGTCCAGCTATCAGTCTGCTTCCCAAAACTGCCCTCTTCTGCCACCTCAGGGTCTAATGCTTAGCTTTTCCTCTGTATTATTCCTCATACTCATAGAAGAAAGGTTTTCATGAGAAGGCTATATGGGGTAGTGGTTAGGACCAGGGCCTCTGGAGTGGTCTGTCTGGGTTTAAATTCTAGCCCTATCCCTTCACTGGCTGGGAAACTTCAGATAAGTTCCCCTACTTTCCCTGACCTCAGTTTCCACGTGCTGGAGATGAAGAGGTCCATTGAGTCTCATCATGAAGATTAGCAGAGGATGAGATGGTTAGAGCGCATCACTAACTCAATAGACATGAATCTGAGCAAACTCCAGGAGGTGGTGAAGGATATGGAGGCCTGGCATGCTGCAGTCCATGGGGTTGCAAAGAGTCGAACACAACTTAGTGACTGAACAACAGCAACATGAAGATTAAATGAGGCCAATATATGCTTAGAACTCTGACATAGAGGAGACATTCAATAAATGCCAGGCATCCTTTTTTTTGGTAAAATTAATAGCCAGAATGTACCCAGCAGACTCTCTTGAGCAAAACAAGTCCTTAATAAATACAAGCTATTGATGTGATCATTATAGTTACTAGGAAAGCTCCTATTCATCCTTCAAGACCCAGCTGAGATATCCTTCCCTCTCTCTTCTGACAGTATTGAGTGCAGAGCTCACAATCCCATCTATTGGTGGTGTTTCTATTTCTCTGTTGGTGGTTTTTGTTGCTGTTGGTGATATGATATGTTCCAGGACAGAGACTGTATTTCTCTTACTCATCCCTATGTCCTTGATGGCCTGCACAGAATAGGTGCTCAGTTTGTGAAATGAAGGAGCAAAGTCGAGAGAACACTGGGTCTTAGAGGCATGTTGGGATCCCTGCAATGTGCTTGCAGAAGAGACAAGAAAGAGAGCCAGCCCAACCATATTCATTCATTCATTTCCTAGTCATTGCAGTAATTCTGAGGGAGGAAGAGTCAAATGGTCTCTGTCCGGCCTCCTGCCCTGGCCAGTCCCTGCAGGAGCTCTAGCCAGATGCCAAACTGAGCCTCCAAACCCGCCCCCAACCAGTTATTTCTCCTGACCCTCCTCACCACCTGGCAACACAGAAAACTGACTTCCCCTCAAATTGTGTTGTTCTCATTGGCTGCTTCAGACTAAGACTCCCTTTTGATTCTTAATCAAGTCCAGGAGAGGACTTACATGGTGACGACTGGGATGAGCATGCTCCTCTGTAGAGGTTAATTATTTCCTTTACTTAAATAATAACTGTTGAAACGATTAGGCGGATGGGCCATAGGAAGGCAGGAGTGGGAGGTCTAATCACACAGAATCACTGGCATATCACCTCTTTTTGGCCTTTTCTTCCTCATCACAGCTGCTCCTTCCTTTCTGAACATTTGGCCCAACTGTCCCTGCTCCAGAATTCATGTCTGTAGGAATCCAGGTGAAAGGGAGGAGAGACGTTTAGCAAGCACGTTCAATTTCTCTTCAACATGAACCCGAGGGTAAAGGCTCTCCTGATGCCGAGAGGAGACTGTGTTGCAAGCTGCCTGCTGAAGTGACTCCCGCCATTCCTGACAGGTGACAGAGGGGCTCAGAATGTGATTTTCTGAACTGTATTAAATGGGAGTTGCCATTCGACTGTAGGCTGCCCTGAAGCTGGAAAATTCAACCCTTATCCAGGCAGAAAGAAAGAGTCACGTCCGCCCGGTCATTTAGCCCAGAGGCTGTCTCGTGCTGACTTACCTCTTGTCCACCCTGCCTCTCGCTGGTCCCTGATGGAGACAAATGCTTCAAATCCATGCAGGGGCTCATTTGTTTAAGTGCCCATATTGTAGGCATCAGGGCTTCCTTGATGGCTCAACGGTAAAGAATCTGCCTGCAATGCATGAGACCTGGGTTTGATCCCTGGGTCAGGAAGATCCCCTGGAGAAGGGAATGGCTTCCCAATCCAGTATTCTTGCCTGGAGAATTCCATGGACAGAGGAGCCTGACAGGCTACAGTCCATGGGGTCACAAAATTTCGGACACAACTGAGCGACTAACACTTTCACTACTTTTTATAGGCATCAGACAGAAGGGTCATGGATTTTTTTTTTCTTTACTAAATTTTTTAATTTAGTAAATGCATTACTTCTATGCACCAGATGCTATCTAAGCATTTGGAATGGATATGACTATGCTGGGATGCCGGATATCAAAGGCCATGGTCACCTTCATGTAGTAGAAATAGATAGGTAGATACATACATTTATACATACACAGGTAGATAGATAATTTAGCTGGTGATAAGGGATGTGAAGAAAATTTATAAGGGTAAATATGAAGACAGCAGTGGTAGGCAGGGGAGACCAAAAGAACTCTCAGGGAGACATTTGAGCTGAGACCTGAATAGTGAGAATTAACCAGTCACACAAAGATCAAGGGAAGAATATCCCAGATGCCAAGAACAAATGTGAAGGCCTGAAGGGCACTAAGCTGGGCAGGTATGGGGCTGTACAGACTATCACAGGGAGTTCACTTAGAGCCGTATGTGGGCTTTGTGTCAATCTACAAGGCTCGAAATCTGGGAAGGCTATATCTTGTCTAAAGCATTTAAGTGAAGAGTCCTGGGGGCAGGGGGCCGCCTTATTAAAAATCGCTGTATCCTTCAAGGTGTAAAGCCAGACATAGGCAATGGGCTGCTGGATTCTAGATACTGGAGTCGGATGTTCCCATCCCTTCCCAGATCTGCCTCCAGTGACGTCACTGTAGAAATCAGCAAATGCCGCAATAGGGAGAGGGGACTGTGAAGTCAGCTTTTAAACATTTGCCAGCTCACCTCTGACTACAGGGTCTCCTGGACTGGACCAGCCCTCTCATCCTCCACTCTCCCCTACTTAGCCCTCTCTAGCCACTCCAGGCTCTGGCCAGTCCTCTAACCGGCCGGATGGGCTCTGGCCTCCAGACTTCTGTCCTTGCTGTTCCTCTCTCCCCAGATTTCTGCAGGCCTGGCTCTCTGAACTCCATCAGGCTGTGCTGAGACACCTCTTCCCAGTGAATCCTTCCCTGATGGTCCCCTCCCTACACTTTCTGTCCCCCACCACCCAGCCAACCCTGCTGTGTAATGCCCAACACCATCTCTCTCATGTATCTTTTCCTGATTTTTCTTTTTTATTCTCTGCCTCACTTCCAGCTAGAAGGCAAGTGCCAAGAGGAAAGGGGAATTTTCTTCTGTTTGTTCACTGTTTTATTGTTTGTAGTCACTAAGTTGTGTCCGCTTCTTTTGTGACCCTCCTGGACTGTAGCCCAGCAAGCTCCTCTGAATGGGATTTCTGAAGCAAGAATACTAGAGTGGGTTGCCATTTACTTCTCTAGGGGATCTTCCCAACCCAGGGATGGAACCTGTGTCTCCTGTACTGCAGGCAGATAGATTCTTTACCACTGAGCCGCCTGGGAAGCCCCTCACTGCTTTATACCCAGCACTTTAAACTGTGCCGGGCACACAGTTAATGCTTGCGCACCTTCTGTTGAGTGCATGAACGAATGGCTTGATCTGTGTTTTTTCTCTTTTCTCTTCAGCAGATCCATCTGTCTGGTATTGTCTCTTATTTCCAGGACCAGGTAGACATGCAGGGCCAGTTCAGTTCAGTTCAGTTTAGCTGCTCAGTCGTGTCCGTCTCTTATCGACCCCATGGACTGCAGCACGCCAGGCCTCCCTGTCCATCACTAACTCCCGGAGTTTATTCAAACTCATGTCCATTGAGTCAGTGATGCCATCCAAGCATCTCATCCTCTGTTGTCCCCTTCTCCTCTCGCCATCAATCTTTCCCAGCATCAGGGTCTTTTCCAATGAGTCAGCTCTTCATATGAGGTGGCCAAAGTATTGGAATTTCAGCCTCAGCATCAGTCCTTCCAATGAACACCCAGGACTGATCTCCTTTAGGATGGATTGGTTGGATCTCCTTGCAGTCCCAGGGACTCTCAAGAGTCTTCTCCAACACCACATTTCAAAAGCATCAATTCTTTGGCACTCATCTTTCTTTATAGTCCAACTCTCACATCCACACATGACTACTGGAAAAACAATAGCCTTGACTAGACGGACCTTTGTTGACAAAGTAATGTCTCTGCTTTTTAATATTGGTTGGTCTAGGTTGGTCATAACTTTTCTTCCAAGGAGTAAGCGTCTTTTAATTTCATGGCTGCAGTCACCATCTGTAGTGATTTTGGAGCCCCCAAAAATAAAGTCTGCCACTGTTTCCACTGTTTCTCCATCTATTTGCCATGAAGTGATGCGACTGGATACCATGATCTTAGTTTTCTGAATGTTGAGCTTTAAGCCAACTTTAGCAAAAATAAGTCCAGGAGCTGACTGTGGCTCAGATCATGCGGGCCAAGCAGACCTCAGTGAGGAAACTAAGGCAGCACAACGGGAGGAGTGGGGGTCTGGCCTGCAGCCAACCCTACAGTGAAGGTCTAAGCCGGGGTGACTCCATCCTGTCACGCAAGGTAGCAGCCCTGGGAATGCCTCATTGTCCTGCATCATCTAGTGAGATACTCCCCTTAGAATTTTAATATCTAAAAGTCATTATTGTACTGAATGGAATTGACATCTGTTTACATCATCCCTCCGTTCCTCATTTCCATGTAACGTCTGTTTGCCTTGATGGCACGCTATCATCCTAGGGCACGTTACACAGAAGGATCAGAGGAGCAATGCAATTCACAGTGGGGTGTTTTTTTTTTCCTCTCCTTTGCACTTTTCTTATTTTTTTTAATTTTTACTTTTATTAATGTAATACATGCACATAATTAAAAAATCAAAGTGTACTAAAAGACTCATAATGAAAAATGCCAATCCCATGCCCATCCCTCCCTCCTGCTTCCAGCTCCCCAGAGTGAACTCCTTCCCACACTGTAGCTGTTTCTTTTGCTCCTTGTCTCCATATTTTGAGATAATTTGTATGTTGCTCTTTCTTGGTTTATCCATGGTAGACGGTATCTCTTGATGTCCTGTGATGGTGGGTGAAAAATATAATGCTCTTGGGACCCCTTTCACCCACCCCTCCCTCCCTGATCCTTCCCATACAGTTAGATCCAGTTTCCTTTTCTGAAGTGTATGCTCTCAGCTCTCATTAGCAAGCCTCTCACATCTCATCTGGATTGAGCCTGTTTCTATGTGCAGCACCCCTGGCCCAGCCTCAGGGGCTGCTTTGGGTGTGTGTGTATAAGAGCTCTGGCCCTTCCGCACCCTCACTGTATTTCCCCAGACTCACTTTTTAGGCAGGTTGCTTTGCTTCTCTGAGCCTCAGTCTTCTCATCTGTGAAATGGGGGTAATAACTAGACTGGCCTCCTATAAAGGTTACTGTGGTAGATAAAGTGCTACAAGCTAATATCCTGGGTACCTGGCAACTGTTCCTTTCATTCCCTGCCTCACCTTTCCTAGTATTGACAGTGACTCCTAAAGCATGCTTCACATTTTCTCAACTCCACTTTATAAAACCACATCCCTCCTCAGCTGTTGGCCTGGCTGAACATGTGCTATAAGAAGTATGTCTTAAAGGGATTCCTGTGGGCACACAGCCAAGATTTAAATGAGATTGTTCTCAATGGAGAACATGTGAGCAGCTGTAGGATATATCTTTGTTCCATCCAAATGGGCATCAGCTCACATACAGAGCCCCTTTTCAACAAGGAAAATGGAGCTTCTTTTAAGGTGTCTTCTTGTCTTCCATTGTGCTGGCAGGGCAGCCTGAGGAGCTAGAAGCTTCATACTTAGGAACTTCAGTAACTTGTCCAACATCCCAACATAATGTTTGGTTGGTTTAGGGGTTGGGAGAGTAGATAAGCAGATGGATGTGTGCATGCTTGGATAAATGGATAGTTGGAAAGATGGGTGGAAGGATGGATGGATGGACAGATGGATAGATGGACAGATGGATAGATGGATAGGTGGATGGATAAATGGGTGAAATGATGCATAGATAGATGGATGGGTGGACAGTTGGGCAGATCAAGAGGGAGAGAGCAACTCCTTTCTTTAGTCTTGAGTGTCCTTGATGGGCAGGCTGATACTTTCTTAGTTTGTCCTTGGTTCAGGTCAGTTCAGTTCAGTCGTGTCCGATTCTTTGAGACTGCAGCACACCAGGCCTCCCTGTCCATTACCAACTCCTGGAGTTTACTCAAACTCATGTCCATTGAGTTGGTGATGCCATCCAACCATCTCATCCTCTGTCGTCCCCTTCTCCTCCCGCCTTCAATCTTTCCCAACATCAGGATCTTTTCAGATGAGTCAGTTCTTCACATCAGGTGGCCAAAGTATTGGAGTTTCAGCTTCAGCATCAGTCCTTCCAATGAATATTCAGGACTGATTTCCTTTAGGATGGATTGGTTGGATCTCCTTGCAGTCCCAGGGACTCTCAAGAGTCTTCTCCAACACCACATTTCAAAAGCATCAATTCTTTTGCGCTCATCTTTCTTTATAGTCCAACTCTCACATCCACACATGACTACTGGAAAAACAATAGCCTTGACTAGACGGACCTTTGTTGACAAAGTAATGTCTCTGCTTTTTAATATTGGTTGGTCTAGGTTGGTCATAACTTTTCTTCCAAGGAGTAAGCGTCTTTTAATTTCATGGCTGCGGTCACCATCTGCAGTGATTTTGGAGCCCCCAAAAATTAACTCTGTCACTGTTTCCACTGTTTCCCCATCTATTTGCCATGAAGTGATGGGACCAGATGCCATGATCTTAGTTTTCTGAATGTTGAGCTTTAAGCCAACTTTTTCACTCTCCTCTTTCACTTTCATCAAGAGGCTCTTTAGTTCTTCTTCACTTTCTGCCATAAGGGTGGTGTCATCTGCATATCTGAGGTTATTGATATTTCTCCCAGCAATCTTGATTCCAGCTTGTACTTCATCCAGCCCAGCATTTCTCATGATTTACTCTGCATATAAGTTAAACAAGCAAGGTGACAATATACAGCCTTGATGTACTCCTTTCCCTATTTGGAAGCAGTCTGTTGTTCCATGTCCAGTTCTAACTGTTGCTTCCTGATCTACATTCAGATTTCTCAGAGGGCAGGTCAGGTGGTCTGGTATTCCTATCTCTTGAAGAATTTTCCAGTTTGTTGTGATCCACACAGTCAAAGGCTTTAGCATAGTCAGTAAAGCAGAAATAGATGTTTTTCTGAAACTCTCTTGCTTTTTTGATGATCCTTTGGATGTTGGCAATTTCATATCTGGTTCTTCTGCCTTTTCTAAATCCAGCTCGAACACATAGAAGTTCACGGTTCACATACTGTTGAAGCCTGGCTTGGAGAATTTTGAGCATTACTTTACTAGTGTGTGAGATAAGTGCAATTGTGCAGTAGTTTAAGCATTCTTTGGAATTGCCTTTCTTTGGGATTGGAATAAAAATTGACCTTTTCCAGTCCTGGGTCACTGGTGAGTTTTCCAAATTTGCTGACGTATTGAGTGCAACACTTTAACAGTATCATCTTTTAGGATTTGAAATAGCTCAAATGGAATTCCATCACCTCCACTAGCTTTGTTCATAGTGATGCTTCCTAAGGCCCACTTGACTTCGCATTCCAGGATGTCTGGCTCTAGGTGAGTGATTACACCATCATGATTATCTGGGTCATGAAGATCTTTTTTGTATAGTTCTTCTCTGTATTCTTGCCACCTCTTCTTAATATCTTCTGCTTCTGTTAGGTCCATACCATTTCTGTCCTTTATTGTGCCCATCTTTGCATGAAATGTTCCCTTGGTATCTCTAATTTTCTTGAAGAGCTCTCTAGTCTTTCCCATTCTATTGTTTTCCTCTATTTCTTTGCATTGATCACTGAGGAAGGCTTTCTTACCTCTCCTTGTTATTCTTTGGAACTCGGCAGTCAAATGGGTATATATTTTCTTTTCTCCTTTGCTTTTAGCTTCTCTTCTTTTCACAGCTATTTGTAAGGCCTCCTCAGACAGCCATTTTGCTTTTTTGCATTTTTCTTGAGGATGGTCTTGATCCCTGTCTCCCGTACAATGTCATGAACCTCCATCCATAGTTCTTCAGGTGCTCTGTCTATCAGATCTAATCCCTTGAATCTATTTGTCACTTCCACTGTATAATCATAAGGGATTTGATTTAGGTCATACCTGAATGGTCTAGTGGTTTTCCCTACTTTCTTCAATTTAGGTCTGAATTTGGCAGTAAGGAGTTCATGATCTGAGCCACAGTCAGCTCCTGGTCTTGTTTTTGCTGACTGTATAGAGCTTCTCCATCTTTGGCTGCAAAGAATAGAATCAGTCTGATTTCAGTATTGACCATCTGGTGATATCCATGTGTAGAGTCTTCTCTTGTGTTGTTGGAAGAGGGTGTTTGCTATGACCAGCGCATTCTCTTGGCAAAACTCTATTAGCCTTTGCCCTGCTTCATTCTGTACTCCAAGGCCAAATTTGCCTGTTACTCCATGTGTTTTTTGACTTCCTACTTTTGCATTCCGGTCCCCTATAATGAAAAGGACATTTTTGGGGGGTGTTAGTACTAGAAAGTCTGGTAGGTCTTCATAGAACCATTCAACCTCAGCTTCTTCATCATTACTGGTCGGGGCATAGACTTGGATTACTGTGATATTGAATGGTTTGCCTTAGAAACGAACAGAGATCATTCTGTCATTTTTGAGATGCATCCAAGTACTGCATTTCAGACTCTTTTGTTGACTATGATGGCTACTCCATTTCTTCTAAGGGATTTTTGCCCACAGTAGTAGATGGTCATCTGAGTTAAATTCACCCATTCCAG
Organism: Cervus canadensis; assembly: GCF_019320065.1. NCBI lineage: Eukaryota > Metazoa > Chordata > Mammalia > Artiodactyla > Cervidae > Cervus > Cervus canadensis. Next base: position 27,119,901 of record NC_057398.1, read on the forward strand.
TCCATTTTAGTTCACTGATTCCTAAAATGTTGACGTTCACTCTTGCCATCTCCTGTTTGACCACTTTCCAATTCATGGACATGACATTCCAGGTTCCTATGCAATATTGCTCTTTACAACATCAGACTTTGCTTCTATCACCAGTCACATCCACAACTGGGTGGTGTTTTTGCTTTGGCTCCGTCTCTTCAATCTTTCTGGAGTTATTTTTCCACTTATCTCCAGTAGCATATTGAGCACCTACTGATCTGGGGAGTTCATCTTTCAGTGTCCTATCTTTTTACCTTTTCATGCTGTTCATGGCATTCTCAAGGCAGGCATAATGAAGTGGTTTGCCATTCCCTTCTCCAGTGGACCACATTTTGTCAGAACTCAAATGACTTCCCTGGTGGCTCAGATGGTAAAGAATTATACCTGCAATGCAGGAGACCAGGGTTCCATCCCTAGGTTGGGAAGACTCCCTGGAGGAGGACATGGCAACCAACTCCAGTATTCTTTCCTGGAGAATCCCCATGGACAAGCAGGCTACAGTCCATGGGGTCACAAAGAGTTGGACACGACTGAATACAATACACGTGTATTCTTTGTGATGTTATAGGTGCTCTTCAAAAAGTTTGTGTTAGTCCAGGTCCTCCAGGAAGCAAACACCAAGATGGGATTAAAGATGCAAGGATTTTATTAGAGGAAATGTCTGTGTAAGGGAAACTGGAGGGAGCTGGAGAAGTCTGGTGGGCTGTCATCCCTGAGTGATAGAGAGAGAAGCATTGGATAGACACATCCTAGGTTGCCCTGCCACCTAAGGAAGGTTTTGCAAAGCTTTCCAGGAATCCTCAAGCCAACACTGGTCATCAAAGTAGTCGTCTGTCTCCCAGGAATGGGCCTGACTTTGTCATGCTCCATTACTGGCTGGGAATAACCCCGGGGAAGTGTGGCCTCTGTGCAAAGACAGCAGCAGGGTCCCTGGGTCAATGGCATTCCCTATATTTGGAAGAAGGCTAGGCATATTCCCATGACCAACATAGGAAATTTGTATAGACATATAAGCTTTGGGATTGCTGTATTCTATTGTCTTGGGGACTCAGGATGTACTGGCATAGGAAAGTGGCCAAGAAGCCCTGCAATAAAGCAGTCTGTTGAATTCAGCATTTCCCAAGTTTATTTGGCAAATGACTTCCCTGGTGGCTCAGATGGTAAAGAATATATCTGCAATGCAGGAGACCAGGGTTCCATCCCTAGGTAGGGAAGACTCTCTGGAGGAGGACATGGCAACCAATTCCAGCACAGCACAGGTTTATTTGACAATGGAACCTCTTTTTCATAGAATGGTTCTAAGGCATACAGTTTGAAATCCAGTGGTCTAAGTGTAGCCCAGGTGTTCCCAGGCCAAGAAAGAGAAAAAAAAAAAAAGAGAGAGAGAGAAGGGGAAAATGTACAAAATAGTTGCACACAGAGGGAGAATGAACACAAAAACACAAGTCAGGGAGAAATAGAATGTCACTGGTTGTTTCCAACACACCATGAGATATCAAAAATAAAATACACACACAAAGCATCTTGTCAGGGCTAGCATAGAAAACAAAGTTGTTTCATTTGACTAATAACAATCATGCCTTCTGGGTGCACAGTGCTCTGTAGTTTATAAGGCTCTTGCCCATTTGCCATCTCCTGTGAGTATCACCCCAGCCCTGCAAGTAAGCCTGGGCTTCAGAGTTATCACCCTCATTTTGTTGCTAGTAGTGACTCTGATCACTGTGATAATATTAATAACTGTTGAATTCGCTGAGCACTCACTAAGTGCCTGGCACTAACTTAAGCAAGTTCACCTTTATTAACTTGATTCTTCTTGCACAGGAAGGTGATTGCAGCTCAGAGAGTTTAAGTGACTGACTCAAAGTCACATAGCCATCAGGTTGCAGACCCTCATCCAAACCCCCTTCTATCTGACTCCAGTCCCCTGTCAGCAAATAAGCTGCATGGACCCTCTGGCCTCTCCTGGCCCCTTCCTTGACCAGCACAGCAGCAGGAATACGCAGCCGCCTCTGAGCGGCTTTTTATAACCTGCTCTTTATCACAGCAAGAAGTAGGCTCGGGGAATGTAAAGTAGATAGTGATTTTCCCCCTTTCTTTTACTGCCTTTGTTTATTGAGGGACAAATCATTGCTGTTTTCATTTGTGTCTCTAGCACAATAAAAATAAAAGATACACTGGCAATCTGTTTAAAGCTTATGCAATTCCAGAATTTGAGCTGTCAGATTTATGCCACACTCTGATCCCAGAGACTTCATGGTGCCAGCCATCCGGGCCCGCCAGGGACCTCTGAAGTTGCCGTCATCAATCCACACCAGGTGGCCACAAGCTCAGGGGGTGGCTGTGACCCCCATCTGCTGGCTCCAGAGGTGGACTTGGACCAGGGCCTCCAATCTATGACAGCCATCTTGGTTTAATTGTTAGAGTTGATTTTTGGCTTCTAAGGCCAAAGAAGAGGGATCCCAGGCCTGGGAAGAGTCTGCTCCTTTGACTCCACCTCCACATTCCAACCTGAGCCTTGGGTTCGCAATGAAGTAGGTCTCTCATCCATGCAGTGCAGGAGAGAGAAAGGAGCTACAGCAACAGGTCCCTCTGTGTGTGTTTGCCCGTTAGCCTCTCCTCCAGTGAGAGCCACAGCTCCGTGAGGCTGGGGATTTATCTGTTCCCTTCAGTGCCATATCCCCCGGCTTAGAACAGGGTCTGCTACATAGTAGGTGCTCAGTGAAGGTTTGTTGAATGACTAAATGATTGTTACATGCATGTGGAAGACAGATACGAATTGCTGGAGTGGGCAAGGGGACCCCCATGCCCAGGGTGTGGCCCTACCTCTCTTGATGTTTCTCTGTGTCCACACTCAAGCCCTACCACGTCTCTCCTCTGCCTCCCCAGTCCTCCCCTCTCTTGTCTCTTCCCTTCTTTTTGCTGCCTTTTTCTGATCATCTTCTCCTCCCCAAGAGGATGTCACCAAGCTCAGATTTTCGAGATAAGGATCTGAGATATGGAGACTCAGTTCCAGTTTTTCCTCTGACTGGCTTTGAGTCTGAGTCCTTTCTGTCTGAGCCTCAGTTTCCTCATCTGTAAAATGGGGAGAGTGTGTCCACTGCTGTGTCTCCCGCAGAGGCGGTGCAAGGGCAGATGAGGGTGAGCTGGTGAGTGCAGAGGAGTCAGGAATGTGGGGGGCTATACTCCTGCCTACCGGACTCTTCCTTGCCAGGGAAGCAGTAGCTTTCTCTGAGTGCATGTTGGGGTGCATAACGGGATGCCGGGGGCCCTGATTTTGGAGTTCTGCAGGAGGCACCCCAAGAGGGGCACACAAACCTCCACTCCAAGAATCTGAAGCTGCAGATGTCGGATGTCAGTGAGACCGACAGTTCCATTAGGCAGCTGCCCGCTTTCCGTGTGAGTGATTAAAATGTCGCCATCCATCCCACATGCTATATATCATCTCCCCAGCCTGGCACTTCATCAAGGGCTGTGTGAACACAGAGCGTCCGCCACATCTTCCGAGGGCTGCGCGGAGGCAGGGTTGGTGGAAGACATCTGTGCCGTGTGTCCCGGGAGCACCTCGGAAACAAAAGCCTGCGAAAGTGTGAAAGGCAGCGAAAGAGCCAGGTGCATAGAGAAGGGCCAGCTAAGAGTGCCTGATGCTGAAGCTCAAGGAAGTGGGGTCTTGGGTCAGGAGAGGTTGCTGGGAATCCAAGCGGTGGGACCTGGGGGCCCTCCAGTCCCTGCCCTCATTTTACACACCAGCAAACTGAGGCTGGGGCAGCCAAGCCCCCCATCCCTGCTTCAAGGCCAGGTCTCATTCAGTTCAAGTCGAAACAGGGATCCTACATGCTTGCTGACTTGCATGAAGTGGTAGCCAGAGTCTCAGGGTCACTGGGCTGGAGTGAGAACTGAAGTCTCCTGCCCGCCATCTGAATGTGTATTACCACTGTCATTCATTAATTCTAACCACTATTATCATCAATGGGATAATAACAAAGAAATAATAATAGCTGCTAGCATCTTTTTAGTGTTTACCGTGGACCAGGCAGTGTGCTAAGCTTGTGTCATATTAACACAGGTATTTCTGCTGTAATGTCATCTGTGAATTCCTAGAGACCCCACCTTCTATAAAATCATGCATTGAAAATTTCAGAGGGAAGCCCATTCCAAAACTGCAGCAACTTTGTAACTGGAGCACTCTGAAAAGATGAAGAAGATTCGTAGGCATGGACTAGCAGAGCCAATTTGTATCTGGCTTCCCTAGGGGTCATTTCTCTGCATCTTAAAGGACACGTGTAAAGACTTCTGCTTTATCTTTTGAGAATTTGATCCTGGAGGGCATTGCCTTCTGATAGAGACCATTTTCATCAAAATTAAAAATCAGATGCAGGCTGTTGCCTTTATCATTCATCCAGGGTTTTCATAGAAGGAGAAGCGTCTTGGAGCTTTTCATCTCACTCACAGCTCGCCCGGATAGCTTCACAGAACAGGTCACGCACACTTCTGGAAGCCACTAGATCAGTCACCGCTTGCACTGAAGGAAAGCACTTGGGTAGATTTTCAGCTTTTTTAGTTAAGATCCTCATGTGCTGCTGAGGCTTTCTCTTTCATTTTAAGAAAGCTTGCCACAGATTGCTTCAAAGCATGCATCAGGGACTTTTCAGGGCAGCCCAGTGGTTAAGACTCTACACTTCCAATGCAGGGGGCAAGGATTTGATTCTTGGTCAGGGAACTAAGGTCCTGCATGCCATATGGTCAAAAGGTTTTTAAAATAGTAATAATAAATAAGTCAATGAAATAAAATTGGTTCTTTAAGAAAATTGAAAAAAAAAGTGAGAAACCAAAAATATTTTAAAAAAACAAAACATGAATCAACAAGATGTCTGCAATCTCAGATCCTATTCCCTTATTGACCAGTCACATAGGAAGTGGTTACGGTGCTCCTTAAATCCTCATCCTAACCCAAAGAGGCAGGTGTTACTAAAATCATCCCCACTTTACAGATGAGAAAACCAAGGCTTAGGAAACGTTGTCACTTGCTTAACCTATGCTGATAGGAAGTAGGTCAAGACTCTACCTCACTGACCCCAAGTAACCCTCCACCTCACTGCCACACCACTCACGGTGCACTTGGTTTTCTGTTTGTTTGGTTAGTTGGTTTCTCGTTGATTGTTGGCCACACAGCATGCCATGCAGTATCTTAACTCCCCCACCAGGGATCAAACCCATGGTCCCTGCAATGGAAGTGAAGTCTTAACCACTGGACCACCGGGGAAATCCCCACATGTGTGTTGGTATTAGGCATTTTAAACCCCTTGATAGGGGCTGTGTTTTACTCCTTTTTGCAGCCTCAGCTCCTGGCATGATGCATTGCACAGACCAGAAAACCAGGAAACATTTTCTTGGATGGCTATCACACTAGAGAGATTTCAGCTAGAAAGTCCCTCAGAGATGGGGAGAGGGCTGTCCCTGCCCAGGGGAGATGGCCCTGCCTCCCCAGGCACCAGCATGATGCCCTAAGCAATGTGCACCTCCCTCAGTTCCCCAAGTCCCAGACCCTGGGAGTTCTCTCCAGGCAGACCTCAGAGGTACTACAGATTCAGTTCCAGACCACGGCAATGAAGCAAATATCGTAATCGAATCACACAATTTTTTTTTCATCTCCCAGGGCAAATAAAAGTTATTCTTACACTCTGCCATAGTCTGTTAAGTAAAATAGCATTATGTCTTTTTAAAAAAATGTACATGACTTGATTTAAAAATACAAAAGAATCACAATAGTAATATATTAAAATTTTTATTGAAGTATAGTTAATTTATAATGTGTTAGTTCCACAAGTGCAGCAAATTGAATCAGGTATACATATACATATATCCACTCTTATTTATTTATTTGGCTATGCTGGATCTTTGTTGCTGCTCAGGCTTTTCTCTAGTTTCGGTAAGCAGGGGTTACTCTCTAGTTGTGGTGCTCAGGCTTCTCGTTGCCGTGGCTTCTCTTATAGTGAAGCACAGGTTTTAGGGCTCATGGGCTTCCATAGTTGCAGCTCCTGGGTTCTAGAGCACAGGCTCAATAGTTGTGGCAAGTGGGCTTAGTTGCTCTGAGGCATGTGAGATCTTCCCGGATGAGGGATCGAACCTATGTCTCCTGTAGGCAGATTCCTTACCACTGATCCACCAGGGAAGCCCCTGTCTACTCTTTTTTAGATTCTTTTCCCAGGTAGATCATTACAGACTACTGAGTAGTTTTCCATCCTACACAGTAGTTCCTTATTAGGTATCTATTTTATATACAGTAATGTGTATATGTCAATCCCAATCTCCCAGGTTATCCCTCCCTTTTCCTCCTTGGTAAACATAGTTTGTTTTCTACATCTGTGACTCTATTTCTGTTTTGTAAATAAGTTCATTTGTACCATTTTTTAAGATTCGACCTGTAAGCGATATCATATATTTATTTGTCTTTCTCCGTCTGATTGACTTTGCTCAGCAAGATCACTGATCACAGATTGCTATAACAAATATAATGATAATGAAAACGTTTGAAATATTGTGAGAATTACCAAAATGCGACATAGAGACACACAGTGAGCTAATTCTGTTGACCAAACAGTGTCAATAGACTTGATCAGGCAGGGTTGTCACAAACCTTCAGTCTGTAAAAAACACAGTATCTGTGAAGTGCAATAAAGCGATGACATACAGTATAACAGATGCACCTGCATGGTTTCCTGGCTCAAATCACAGAAAGAAACCTGTATGCCCATTTGGGGTGTGGGGCCCAGGGCCTGCCTTCCAGCACTTACAGGCGGCATCTCAGCCTTTCCCTGCTCCGTGTCCCCAGGGATCTCACCGTGCCAGACTCAGCAGCCCTCACACACGTTCACCTGGCTGGATTACCGGGGCCTCCGCCAAGCCGGCCCTTCCACTGTCGCATGAGTCAGTCCTTAATGTGCCTCCTTTCATAGGCCCCAGCCTCATGCCTCCCTCTCAGGAGATGTCTCTGCAGGCAAATCAGAGGTGCTCACTCCTAAGCGCACAGCGATGGAGCCGCCTCTGGTGGATCTTGCTGTCACCTTATCACACTAGGCTGGAGGTCTGCCCAGGGGACTGCTGCCCAGGATGCTGCCAGGCCCATCGTGCCCGCCCCCTAGCAAGGGCCTCTCCGGTGGTGAGTGGTGGTCCCACTCTCCCACTTGCTGTCAGCCATCCTCAGCCCCTGCTCCTGGCACAGAATCTTCTGCCCCTGTAGAAGAATCTTCCAACTCCTCTGACCCTGTCCCAGCTCCCAGGGGCCAAATGTCACCCAACCCTGGGGTCTGAAGGAGGGGCACTGTGCAGCTGTGTCAGGAGCAGATAGAGCCGACAGGGGACGAGGAGAACAGTAGGAATAAAGGCACCACATCCAGAGGCTCATTGCGGTTCCCAGTTAGGGAGTCTTTGGGGTCACCTTGCTGGGCTTGCATCCTGGCTCTTCCCCACCACCTGGGCACTGACTTAGCCTCTTCAGGCCTCAGTATTCTCAATCAGAAAGTGGGATGGCAGGGCCTACACCAATAAGGAGACGCATGTAAAGCAGGGAGAAGAGGGGACTTCCTCAGTGGTCCAACAGTTAAAAATCCTCCTTCCAATGCAGGGGACACATGTTCGATCCCTGGTCCAGAAACTAAGATCCCACATGCTTTGGAGCAATTAAACCTGAGTGCCACAACTAGAGAGTAGAGTACTGCAACAAAAGATCCTGCGTGACCCGACAAAGATCCCGCATGTTGCAGCTAAGACCTGATGCAGCCGAATGTGTGCGTGGGTACACTAGAGTCGTGCCTGACTCTTTGCAACCCCATGGACTGTAGCCCGCTAGGCTCCTCTGTCCATGGGATTCTCCAGGCAAGAATACCGGAGTGGGCTGATTCATATCAATGTATGACAAAACCCACTGAAATGTTGTGAAGTAATTAGCCTCCAACTAATTAAAAAAAAAAACAAAAAAAAAGAATACCGGAGTGGGTTGCCATTTCCTACTCCAGGGGATCTTCCCAACCCAGGGATCAAACCCACATCTCTTATGTTTCCTGCATTGGCAGGCAGTAACCAAATAAATAAATACTTTTTAAAAGATAAATAAATACGGCAGTTCTATTTCCAGTTTTTTAAGAAATCTCCACACTGTTTTCCATAGCGGCTGTACTAGTTTGCATTCCCACCAACAGTGTAAGAGGGTTCCCTTTTCTCCACACCCTCTCCAGCATTTATTGCTTGTAGACTTTTGGATAGCAGCCATCCTGACTGGCGTGTAATCCCACTTCTGGGCATACACACTGAGGAAACCAGATCTGAAAGAGACACGTGCACCCCAATGTTCATCGCAGCACTGTTTATAATAGCCAGGACATGGAAGCAACCTAGATGCCCATCAGCAGATGAATGGATAAGGAAGCTGTGGTACATATACACCATGGAATATTACTCAGCCATTAAAAAGAATTCATTTGAACCAGTCCTAATGAGATGGATGAAGCTGGAGCCCATTATACAGAGTGAAGTAAGCCAGAAAGATAAAGACCAATACAGCATACTAACACATATATATGGAATTTAGAAAGATGGTAACGATAACCCTATATGCAAAACAGAAAAAGAGACACAGAAAATACAGAACAGACTTTTGAACTCTGTGGGAGAATGTGAGGGTGGGATGTTTCAAAAGAACACATGTATACTATCTATGGTGAAACAGATCACCAGCCCAGGTGGGATGCATGAAACAAGTGCTCAGGCCTGGTGCACTGGGAAGACCCAGAGGAATCGGGTGGAGAGGGAGGTGGGAGGGGGGATCGGGATTGGGAATACATGTAAATCCATGGCTGATTCATATCAATGTATGACAAACCCACTGGAAAAAAAAATAACAATAATAATAAAAAAATAAAAAAAATAAATCTCCTTTGGGAGCAAAAGACAATAAAAGATAAATAAATAAATAAAGCAGGCACAGGAGCACTGGACATACACACCTGCTCAAGAGATGTGATCTCTTCCCATGGGACTGTATCTTGGGGGCGTGTCTCTCTATGGGGCTGTATCTTCGGAGTCTCCCCATCGCTCCTTCCCTTTCTCTGCATCCCTAGCTCCCCACCCCTCCCATCTCCCTCCACTGGTCTGGCATCTGGAGAGCTCCAGGTGTCTGTGTTTGAGGGTTTGACTTTCCTGGGGTCTTAGAGAGGAAGCGGATCCAGTCAACCCTGAGAGCTGAGCTGGGGCTGAGAGGGTGTGTGGACACGGCAAGAGTCAGAGTTTGGGTAGTCAGAGCTCAGGTCCTACCCGGAGGCAGTGGCTCTGTGATGTTCCCCCAGCAGAAGGTCCGGCCCTCGCCCCACCTGCAGGCTCCACCCCCTCCCTCCCGGCCCCACACAAGGTGCTGCTGTGTGTCTGGGCTTGGTCAGCATTTCCAGCTTGTGCCCGTGCCAGGATCGGCAGTGCCTGGCATATTTCCAAAGGGCCAGATGGTCTCACCGGGTTCATTTGCCCAGAGTTCATGCCACTGGCAGGAGATGACAAATATAGGCTTCAGAGAAGTGGCTTTAAAATGGGGCCCGGGGGTTCTAGGGTATCGACTGCAACTTCTGTGATTAGAGACTCTTTTTTTTGCCTCTGTGATAAGATTGTGAGCTCCCCTTTATTGAGTATCCCTGTGTGCCAGACTTCAGATGTCTTTATGTAAGAGAGCTTAGCCTCTTGTTAGTCAAAGTGTGGCCATGGACCGGCAGCCTCTGTAGGAACTTGTCGGAAATGCAGAATCCTAGGGACTTCCCTAGTGGTCCAGTGGTTAAGAATCCTCCTTGCAATGCAGGGGACGTGAGTTCAATCCCTAGTCGGGGAACTAAGACCCCACATGCCATGGAGCAGTGAAAGATCCCACATGATGCAATGAAAACCGCACATGCCACAAGGAAGACCTGACACAGACAAATAAATAAGTATTTTTAAAAAAGAAAGAAAGAAACACAGAATCCCAGGCCCCTTCCAGATCTGCTGAATCAGAACCTTCATTTTAACCAGGTCCCCAGGTGATTCCTGTGTTCAGCTGAGGTTTGAGAAACACTGAGCCAGATTTTGTGTTAGTGTTCCAGGTGAGGACCCTGAGGGCCAGAAAGAAGAAATGAGTTGCCTAAAGTCACAGCTGGGGAGTGGGCAGGGCTGAGCTGTGAATTCATCTGGCTTGCTTCCAAGTACTCCCTTCCTGTACTTAACAGGCTCTTCTGGAAGGTCCAGAGAAAACTTCCTCTGGGACTGTGGGTTAGCGGGTGGGGGTGTCCATGGAGTGATCACTGCACAGTGTGTCAGTTGCTGTGATGAGAAGGTTCACAGACTGCTGAGTCCAAGAAAGATGTCCAACAGGAGGGGCCAAGTGAGATCCAAAAAACCTGCCGGAGGGACTTCCCTGGAGGTCCACTGGCTAAGGTTCCACACTCCTACACTAACAAGGTGCTCGGGTTCAGTCCCTGGTTGGCAAACTAGATCCCACATGCCGCAATTAAAAAGACCCTGCATGCTGCAACTAAAACAAAAAATTGGCAAGACCTGCCAGACAGCACCTACTGGCTGCTGGAATTGTTCCCAAAACTGTGCATGCACTGATTCAGAGTCCTCGCTCCCCTGGGTGAAGTAGGGACCACCTGCAGTCCCATTTCTCAGGTGAACGTCTGAGGCACAGGTCACCTGCACAGGCTTGCAGCTAATGCAGGTGGTGGAGGCGGGATTTGAACCCAAGCAGTCTGGCTCTCCTCCCCACACAGTCCCGCCTCTTGGTGGGAGAAGAATGTTCCAGGCAGATGGAACAGCATGAACAAAAGGATGGAATTTCCTTACCTGGTGAGTGAATAGCTCTGACTTGGTGACAGCCCTGGGCTCCAGCCACATCTCCTGGCCCCTCTCCCAGCCAGTTCTGCCACTGACCCAGATTTAGCTGCTCAGGGAAGCTGGGGGGCCTGGCCAGGGGCCACTTGGCTCATATTGGTGCCAACACAGTCCTCTACTTGCTTCAGGTGCTCCTATTGGGCACAATGGGCACCAGTGGCTCTTGGACCAACCTTGGCAGAGGAGGAAAGATCAAAGGAAGAATGAAGACAGCCCACTTTGGGGAGCAGAGATGTGCTTCTAGGTGGGGCTGGCCTGGATTGGAGCCTCAGAGAAGCTGCAGAATCTCAGGCAGTGGTAACTAACCTGGCCTCTGGTGGATTGCTTGTGAACATCCCTTACCAACCTGCCTTGGGGGGGGGGGGGGTCACCCAAGGACTCAGGCCAATAGTCTCAGTGTCATGAGAATCCTCAAGTTGCCCCCCAAGGAGACCATCTGGCCTTTTGTGAGTGAGCCCTCCCATTTTACAGATGCAGAAACTGAGGGCAGAGAGAAAAAGGCATTTGCCCAATACATTTTTATGGAGCCTGCCCGTGGACTAGTCTTCCAAGCTATCATAACACATAGACAGTGTTTCGCACATTCTGTGGAAGACCTGTGTATGCTTTGGTTTCCCTTGCTCTAACATTTGAACCCCTTCCCCTAGTTTCTGAAGGGAAGGATCTCTTCCATAAACCACGGGGCCCAGTTCAAGGTGGGAGAGGCATCTTTCCCAGCCATTCTGGTGTTTCTGAGCTTGTTGGGACCCAGCCAGTATTCTCAGGAACTAGACTTGCTGAAATAGTAACACTGGATGGTTTTGTGGGCTGGAACTCACCTGGTTCTGGAAGCCGGCTGGAAAAATGCACAGGTGCAATTATTCTGGGAGCAGAGAGGACCTGAGGCTTTGAGGAGGTGGGCGGTAAGAAAGTAGCTGGTTTTAATTTAGCCCTGTGCTCAGGGGGCCTGTGACTCAAGAATTTACCAGGGCTGTTTTCAACCAGCTAAACTGATTGTGACTTTTTAAGAAAAGGAGGTTCCCCTCTGTGGTTCCTTACCTTAATATCTCTCTCCGCGGTGCACCGCAGGTATTTTTATCTGTTGCTTCTTGTTCTGAGTGGAATTATCCCTTCCCAGCCCTGCTGATCAGGAGACTTTCCAAATGAATTTGCACCTCGCCTGAAGGCTAAATGGCTACCTTTTTAAATTTTTATCAACACCCCCAGCTCTCCCCAGCACCTCCCCCAACACCCCCAACTCCATCCTTCGAAGTCTGTGCCCCTCACCTTTGGATTCATCTGCCACCTGTGGGGCAGGTGACCAAGGGTAATATTGCACTGAGATGGATCCCTGGCACAAGGATGTGGCCTTCTGGTCGACCAGGCCAGGGCCCCTGCTCGAGTGAAGTGTCCTGGATCTGCCTTGTCCTTGGAATCAGCTTGCAACACAGAACCAGTGGCCATCATGCAGCCTGGAAGTGGACTAACTCACACTGAGCTTCTCCTGTGTTCTGGGCACTCTGCACCACCTAACAGGTGGAATGATCTGTCCCACTTTCCACAGGGAAGTACTGCAGTCCAGGCAGAGCTGGCCTAAGCACACAGGGCGAAAGGCAGGGCTGGAATTTGAAACCACCTCTGAGATCTCTCCTGACTCCACTGAGCCACCAGCTGGCTCTACAATCGGAACAGGAGTGTCCAGGGGAGGTGGAAGAGGAAGACTGCCTCCCCCTTTCAACAGAGGAAGAGGCTGCTTCCACGGCTCCTGTCAGAGCAATTCGGTAGAGGGATTGATCTTTCAATAAGCCACCCAAATGATGGTACATTTACTGCTTATGTTACTGACAAGGAGCACGTTAGTAATTGGAACGCGCTGTCGGGACATGGCAGTTGGTTAATAACATGATTTACATCCGTGGGGGCTTGAGTTTAAGTTCTGTAACAATTATCACAAGGGCCAGAGCTATAAAATCTGACACAGATGAACACCACTGATGTTGTTCAGAGATGCTATGACTCTGGTAAGAATAACAGCTACAGAAATTGGGGATGGGGTACAAAGAAGGAAAGAGGTGGCCATGCCCTTACTGAATAAATGTGAAGGGAATTCCATGACGGTCCAGTGGTTAGGAATCCACACTCTCACTGCCCAAGCTCAGGATTGGATCCCTGGTCGGGAAACTAAGATCCTGTAAGCCGTGTGGCATGGTCAAAAAATAAATAAATTGCAAGGGGAGAATATATATTCCCTGCTTAGATAGATCTCAGTCTCTGAGGAACCTGTACTTTTCCTGTTTCTTAAATCTTAGCTTATTTCTCATAACGACAAGAGCCATTTTGCCCATCCTTCCAGGATAAATATGAGCGTACGTTTGTTGTCTGGCTGTTGCAGACTCAGTCAGAGATTTTACAATTCAATAGGAACTCAGACTTTTTTCCTCTCCTGTCATCATTTGATGCTTCTCTTTGGGAGGGGGGTGGATTGGCATTGCTTAATTAAGCAGAGACAGCTAAGATATGCTTCGGGATCTATCTTCAGCCATACTCAGGAATTTCTGCAGAGGACACTAATTTGTACTCAGAACAGGAGAAGATGGACTTAAATACACAGGAGAGATTTAGCTTAGAAGTTGGGAGGAGAAGGGAGCCAAGAATGTGGAAGGTAAAGAACACAGATGCTGGGGTCCCACAGACTCAAGGTCAAGACCTTGCACAAGGCTAGTTGCTTCTCTGAGACACATTTACCCCCATTGTAAGATGGGGGTGACAGTGCCCCCCGCAAAGGGTATTAGCAAGATAGAATGAAATAATGTTTGTCAAGCACTCAGCTATGTCTGACCTAGAGCTCACAGCCATGGGTATTATTGAATGTCAAATGGATGAGCACTGTGGGAATGCGGGCGGGAGCTCCAAAAAGGATATAGACCCAGAGAAGCTGATAACTGTCATTCACAAGCCTGTAGACCGAGCGAGTTGTAGCCACCCCACTCTGGGATTTGGGGACTCTAAAAATTGGAGTAATGGTGATTTGGAAGGGGACTCCCTTAGATATTCTGGGGGCCAGTTCTTTTTGCAATCTTGAGGATGCCCACAGATTCAGTAGCAATTCATGGACTTTCTCCCAATGTAATCTTTTGAAATGTTATGTCACTTGGTTTCCCCTTAGGCTATTTTGCTCTGAGAAAAAACATCTCAGCTGTTTCAGTTCAGAGTCCCTTAAGCATGGCTGATGGTAAGGGTGGCCCACTTTTTTTCTTACTGTAATAGTTTAATTGAAATATAATTACATACTATACAATCTGCCCTAGGCAATCAATCACTATTCTACTTTCCTACTCTATAGACTTGCATATTCTGGAAATTTCATATACTACAGATAAACAGAATCGTGCAATATTGGTCTTCTGTGACTTGGCTTCTTTCATTTAGCATCATGTTCTCGAGGTTTATCCGTGTTGTATCATGCATCAGTACTTCATTCCTTTTTCATGACAGAATAATATTGTATTATATGGATATAGTATATTTTGTTGGGGCTTCCCGGGTCGCTCAACTGGTAAAGAATTTGCCTGTAGTGTAGGAGACCGGGTTCAATTCCTGGGTCAGGAAGTTCCCCTGGAGAAGGAATAGGCTACCCACTCCAGTATTCTTGCCTGGAGAATCCTCATGGACAGAGGAACCTGGCGGGCTACAGTCCGTGGGGTCGCAAAGGGTCGGACACGACTGAGCAGCTGAGTACAGCAGCACATATTTTGTCTATCTGCTCGTTAGCTGATGGACATTTGGTTTGCTCCCACCTTCTGGCCGTGTGAGTAATGCTGCAGGGGACCTTTCCTGTTCAAGTTTTCAGCTCAGTTCTGCTTCTCCCTTGAAAACCGGTCTCCATGGAAGCAACTAAATATTGGCAACATTAACTAGAATTGAAGACAACTTACTTTATTTTTATTTTTTTAAAGGGAAGTTTATTCTTTATTGAATTTGTTACAATATTGCTTCAGTTGTTTCTCTGTTCTGGTTTTTTGGCCTCTAGGCATGTGGGATCTTAGATCCTTGACCAGGGTTCAAACCTGCATCCCCTGCATTGGAAGGTGAAGTCAACTTCTGGACAGCCACAAAAGTCCCCAAAGAAAACATACTTTAAAAGGATGCCAGTTTAGAGAAAGATTGAACAGTTCCCCAATACCTACATTTGCATTCTTATTCCATTGGCCTCTGTAACTCAGCAGTCACTTTACTGGAAAGATGTCATCTTGAACACTCTCCCCTGTCTTATCCTTTGAAGAACCATGAGATCAAATTTTCTCAAGTCTTTCTCAAGTCAGTGTAATAAGAACTGTAATTCAAATTAATGATTTACTTTTAGCTTATGGATGCTGAACCTTACTGTTGATCATGCTTCTCTCTTTTCCGTAGTCACTAGGGTGTCCTGAGGCAAATTTCCAGGCCAGTTCCTGTAGGCTCTGGAGCCAAGGCAGGGTCCGTACCAAGGACTCTTCCTTCATTAGCCCATATTTCCCTCCACCAGCCTTCGAGGTGCAGGAATGATGTGAGTCCTGTCATACAGATGAGAAATCAGAGGTGGATGACTTGCCCAAGGTCACGTGGCAGGAGGGACAGAGCTGTGATTTACATCTATTTCTTTTTTTATTCTAAAGTCTGGGCTCTGAATCGCTCTCTGCATGACTGTGTGCAGTTTGAAAATCCACTTCAAATCCTTTCTGAGAAGTGTAGGAGAGGTATAGATCACCTTAATCTTTAACTTCTTTCATTCACTGCTTAATTTAACCCTGATCTGATCCAAAATCTGATTATCACTCACCCCCTCTGAATCTAATTAGAATGTCCTTCTGGTATGTTAAGACCATCAAGATGACCTGATATCAAAAGCTCTTATATGTCAATGTCTTTGCTCTATCACAGCTATAATCAGTTGCTTGAGCTAATAAAGAAGGCAGAATTATTTTGTCCTTTTAGGCTTTTCTAAATGTCTAAAGCATTCCTACTATTTCTCCTCTGTTTCCATTATGCTTCCTTAAACCTTTTATAGCAACCATTAAATTTCAATAAGACAACGATTAGGATGTGGTGTAGGACCCTTCTAGGCTTCCCAGGTGGCTCGGGAGTAAAGAATCCTCCCGCCAATGCTGCCAATGCAGGAGACACAAGAGACACAGCTTCATGTCCTGGGACACTGAGCACACACTTAGGACCATTCTGCCTTGAAGGCTCACCTGGATGTTCCCTACCCCAGTGTTCATTCCCCTGTCTCTGAATCCTGGGCAGCTGGGGTGACTGGGCAAGGTCAGGTGAAGGAGAACATCATGGTATTCTCAGCAACCATCTCATATGGGAGCAGTACCTCTGCTCCCTGGGTTAGAGACCCTGTATCCCTTCTCCAGGTATAATGCAAATGTAGCTGCCTATGCCTTTTTAAACCTTTCTTCTTCTTTCTGAAACTGCGGTCAGGGAGGGAGCCCTGTAAACTTCCTTCTGTGATTTATTGAGATTTTCCTTGTGGTCCAGTATGTCATCAGTTTTGTTTAATATTCCACGGCCATTTGAAAGAAGGCAGGTGTTTTCTGTTTGGCACCCACACATATAACACTATCCACATACACGTACACATACTCTGTTCTCCTCACACGCATACACTGTACTGAGTTTGTTAATTGTGTCTTCAGAATGCATCATAGTAAAACAAAGTTTATCAGCTGAAAAATGGTAATGTCTTTTCTCAACAGACCTAAAATAAACTATTGGAAGAAGCTTGATCTAGTTAATGAAGCATCTGTCTGCATTTTAGTGCTTGGGTTGGTCATGAAAATAATTACCTCTTATCAGATTCAGGTTGCCACGAGAGTTGTTTTCTTTTACCCAGTTCTCTTGTTCTTAGTGCACGTGATTTGAAAAACCCTTCCTATGAGAAGCAGTGGAAAGAAAGAAACCCAAGATAGAATTCTTGCCCTAGAATAATAAAAGGAAAGAGAAGAAGTAACAACGAGTTATTATCATTGAGCCATAAGGAATGCTAATAAAGGATCCGATTTCCTCCCTAATGTTTGTTACTTGGTGCTAAAGTAGACCTTTGCTGTGCCCCATTCACTCACCACCCATTACTCTGGTTTCCTTCTAGAAAATCACCTCTCCCATCACCACCTCTTAATCCATTTAGTGCAGGTGGGGTTCACTCCAACCCTGAGAATTACCAACCCAGGCCACACTGATTGATTTAAGAATGGGCATTTGATCCAGTCAGAGCCAGAGAGACACAATGAGGCTTTACTGAGACCTCTGGACAAAAGATGCATGCTTACTCAATGAACTTGAACAAAAGAGATGAGGCTGAAGTAGTTGGCAGCCATCTTGCCACCAGGAGGAGAGAGCCCGTCTGCGGAGTGAACCGATACAGCGAGCAAAGCCAAGTAACGCTGAGGGAGATACACCAGGGATAACACCAGGGCTGGTGGGTGCACTCGGAAAGGGACATCCTAAGTATTTTCTACATCCTAAATACTTTGTAATAACCTGTAAGGGAAAACAATCTAAAAAAGAATATATATATATATATATATATATATATATATATATATATAATTGAATCACTTTGCTATAAACCTGACACACAACACTGTAAATCAATTATAACAAGACATGGTCCCTATTTTTTCAAGGATCCTATGTTTTCCAATGATCCCTATATTTTCAAGGATCTAACAATTGAATGAGAATGACGCAGATCTGAAATCATCATTCGAGTAGAACCTGACAGTTGCTGAAATAAGTGTTTGAATGAAGTGCAGAAGTCCCATTTTATTGTTCAGTCACTACGTCATGTCCAACTCTTTGAGACCCCATAGACTGCAGCACACCAGGCTCCTCTGTCCTTTCCTATCTCCCAGAGTTTGCTCAGATTCAGATGCATCGAGTTGGTGATGCTGTCTAACCATCTCATGCTCTGCTACCCCCTTCTCCTTTTGCCTTCAATCTTTCCCAGGATCAAAGTCTTTTCCAATGAGTCAGCTCTTTGCATCAGGTGGCCAAAGTATTGGAGCTTCAGCTCCTTCCCATCAGACCTAGGAGGAGTTTAATTGCTTTGGATTGATTCCTTTTTGCCAGTGGTGCCTTCCAAACCCCTAGCCCAGGGACAAAGAGAGATTAGTCACTTCAGGGAGTTTCCCTACTGACAAGAGTGAAAATCAGTCAGGTGTGAAGATGATTCAAACAAATTTTTAAAAACAGCATCCCTGAGTGTAGCTAGGATGCAAGCAGGCTTTTTGACAAATGGTGATTGGTGCACTTTGGGTCAGTTATCACACAGTAATGGTCATCATAGGAGCTACTGCTTGTTGTCTGCTTCAAAGTATGCAAACTGGACACTGTCTGAGCTCTTTACTTATGATCCAGGGTGCACTCAGCTTTGCAAATCAGGTCACAGGGCCAGTTTCACTGGTAAGTGATCACTGGCACTATGCCTGGGCTTTATTGTTATTAATTGTTTGTATTATTGCCCCTACCTACATACAGTGCCTCGTTTAATCCTCATGACAACACAGAGACAGGTACTATGTTGTACCCATATGTAGGTGATGGAAGAGAGTTTATCTGCACAGCTGGGAGGGGACAAAGCTGGAATCTGATCTTATGTAGGACCAGTCTCTCCTATAGCTCCATTTATGCCAGGATGAGACATTTTCTGCAACTGAGTCTGTATCCCTCTTTTTGTAGCTGTCAAATTATGAGTGTTAGATCTGAGGACTACATCTGTCCCAGAACTGTGCTTTGAAACACCCAAAGTGTTGCGTAGCTGTTGCTCCCACGTGTTTACCATCCAGGGCAGAAAATGATGTCCAACTAAAAGCATCAGCCAGTGAATGTACAGAAAAGGGTCTCAGGCACTGCTGAGTGGTCCAGAAAAGGCAGGGAGAGAACCGGCCCTTCATGCGGCAAGCAGATTCCTTCTCAGTGCAGATACCCTACTGTTTGGTGAGATGTTAGGGCTCTTCTGTGTTGAGGCTGGTGGTGCATGCCAGGGGGAGATGTGATTGATGAAACCTCTGCCCTTCCCTAGAATGTTCGAGAACACAAGTGTCTCTGGGTTTCAAAGACAGCTTTGAACAGAAGTACAAAATAGAGCCCAGTGAACATGGTCCTTATCCATCTTTCAACTCAGCCAGAGAAGCACAGCTCAAATTTTCTGTTTAACTTTCAAAAACTTATTGAACACTAGGGTCAGGGGGTCAGACATGAATTGGATTCATCTCCTAACCTTGGGGATGTCACCTGTCAAAAAGAGAGACAGGCATGTAAATAACTGTAAATAACCATAAGGCAAGCCCAAGTTCAACGCTGACATTTGGTGTGTACCTGCAGAGTGCTCTGAGAACCCAGGAACCCCACCAACAAGCTCAAGGCCTAATAAAGCAAGTGTCAGGTGAGCTGAAATCTTCCTTTACAGGACAGCCGTTAAATCTCAGAAATGGGTTCCTCCTGAGAAGTGAGGAAAGCTGCAGATATACAATGTCAAGGGACCATTTCAACAATGGTTCCCAACCAGGACTTGCTAAATCCAAGGTGGGCAGAACACAGCCCCACACCTTGAGAGGGAACTGGTGGCAGAAGTCAGGCAGCAGGCGAGCTTGCTTCTCACCCACAGCGTCTGGCCGCATCTGACCCAGTGTTACATGTTGAGGATGGTCTCTGATTCGGATCACCAGGACCATACAGCAGCTATGTCATTTCCCTGGTCACCGTTCACCTCTCCGGACCACTGTCTTCCCATGTGTGAAGTGGGGAGGTTCTAACACCTCTCCTGCAGGGTGGTCACAAAGTTCTGAGATGCAGATGAGTCACGATATAGAACAGGCTCCTTCCAGGGCACTGCCACGTGACTGTTTGGTGTCATTGACTATTGCTGTCATCTCACACTATGTGAGGCACACCAAATCTTACTGCTGGATCTTTCCCCCTCCAAAATGTATCGAAACATGCAGTGGGAAACTAAGTCAGCATCAGATGTGAAGATTCTGGCTCATGGGGGAAACTTCTACCTCTGCCCCCTGCCCAAGGTCAGAGACACCTTTCTGCACACTATACACCACATCTGGGATATGCCAAAAGAACAGATTTTCCCAGACAAACATGGATGTGGTGCCTTCCCAGTATGAAAATAGATCGCCCTGGGACTGGAGTAGCTAATAAAGATGATAATTAGAATTGCTTATTAGGACCTGTCTTCTGAAGTTCATTTGTGCTTTTAATAGAATCTACAAGGCATCTGCTTCACAGGCTTGACAGATCTTCCTGATCTGGTGTATTTTAAAGCAAGATCTTCACACACTGGCTTCTCCAGGACTCCCCCCCTCCCACCCCCTCCTCTGCCATCTGGTGTGAAATAGACTTTCCCCCACCGGCGGAGCCTTGAAGTTGCAACCAGCAAACACCATTCTTCTTGCCAGAGAGCCCCCTACCAAGCCAGAGAGACAGCTGGTCCCCCCACCCTGAATGTATGATCCCCTAAAATCTCCATGCAGACTGCCCTCCTCCTTGCCCTCCAAAGTGTTGTCATAGGTTAAACAGTGTCCCCTAAAGATTTGTGTCCACCAAGAACCTCAAAATATGACCTTATTCGGAAATAAAACTTTTGCCAGTGTAACTGGCCTAGTTAAGGGGAGGTCGTACTGGATAAGGATGGGCCCTAACCTAAGATCTGATGTCCCTGTAAGGAGCCCACGTGAAGAAGCACAGGGGGAAAGACCACATGACCTCAGAGGCAGAGGTCAGAGTGATGCGTCTATAATCCATAGAAACTGAGGAACACCAAGGATTGCCAGCAACTTCCACACACTGGGAGAGGCAAGAAAAGGCTCTACCCTGGAGCCTTCAGACGAAGCATGGCTCAGCGACATTTCCAGCTCGCAAAAGTGTGAGAGAATAAACTCTGTGTCAAGCCTCCCAGGGTGTGGTACTTGGTTACGGCAGCCCCAAGAGACAAACACAGTGCTCTTCTCTCGGGTTCTTGAAGTTGCTCAGCTCTCACCCAGCTCCATGCCCGGCACGTGCTGTGCCCCTGTGTTCTTCTGCTACCCTATCACATGTCACCTGCCCATCCCATGTCAGCTCCCCAGCCTCTGCTTATGGTCTCAGGCCAGATGAGGCTCTCTCTTGGATTTTCCAGACTAGGGTGTTCACTGGTGTTGGAGACCACTTCTGTTCATGAACCTCTGTTAGGGCCCACCTCTCTTGGGGGATCAACTCTTTAGGGGAACCACCTCTTTGGGGGAGCCATCACTATTGGGGGACTACCACTGGTGGGACTACCACCAGCTGACCTCTATTAGGAGACCGTCAGTATTGGGGGCCACCTCTGTCGGATGCCCCCAGAGCCCTGCACTTACCACACTTTATCACAACTATGTGTCCATGTCTGTCCTCACCACTAGACCTTTGATTTGATGATGTTACCATCATTGTGGGAGGGTCCACTGGCTTGTCCCCAGGACCTGGCTCTATCCCTGGCCTTTAATAGGACCTTGGGAGGATTTTGTGTGATGATAGCTGAATTGAGCTATATCCATGGTCACCACTAGCTGTGCTGTGGGCTCCTCTTGGCCTCTGCCACCACATCCACGATAGGAGACAAGACAGCTCTGATTCTGTGACTGAGGGCATGGTGCGGTTCAGTTCACCAAAGGCTCTGTGACCTCACTCACTGGTCTGCTGAAGATCCCGGCAAATGACACATCACCTCCATGGGGTGAGGTTCCTTTGTCGTAAGCTCTCTGGACCCCATGCACTTCTCTTCTGTGAGTCCTTTGTTCATTGATGATTGTTTAATGAATTACCTTCTATCAAGCCAGGTGGGACTTCCCTGGAGGTGCAGTGGATAAGACTCCACCTGCCAGTGAGGGGGACAGGGGTTCAATCCCTGGTCTGGGAAGATCTAAAGCCCGTGCACCACAGCTGCTAAAGCCCAGGTACCTAGACCCGGTGCTCTACAACAAGAGAAGCCACGGCACCGAGAAGCTCTTTATGCACCCCACTAAGAGTAGCCCCTGAAACTAGAAAAAGCCTGCGTGCACCAACAAAGACCCAGCGCAACCAAAAATAATAAGTAAATAAATATACTTTTTTAAAAAAAAGCAAGGTGCCCAAAACAGAAAGCAAGCTTCTGGTTTCACTGGGATCCAGCGGGAGCGCTGGCCTCATTCCCTAAGCTCCTGGTTGGTAAGGTCTATGCTCATCTTATCATCCCTCTGTCCCTGGAGCCTGGCAAACATAGAAAATGCTAGAACCTAACTTTGCTAAACCCAGAGAATTCAGTAGGTCCTTTCTGCCTTTTCAAGGACTCAGGCCCGACTCCGTGAGCATCTGCGCACCTATCCTGAGGCTCCTAGCATGGGATTCTGCCCGGGAGACCCTAGTCTATGGAGAACTCTTGGGACTGGTGCCCCAGAGAATGCTGGTGTTGCCAGGGTATAAACTCAGATTTGAAAATACAGAATGGAAGCCAAGAACTGAGTGAGGATGCCCAGTCCCCTACCCCGATGGTGGGGGACTTTTGACCTTGCAATGCCCTTCTCCTCAATCTCAAGTTCAGGCTCGTTTTTCCTAGGCCTCCTTGGCTACCATGCTTGGCCATGGCCCAGCCAGGTCCCTCCTCGGGCAGGGGAGCCTGCCAGCTTCAGGACCCCCAAGGCATAGGCCACAGAAATCTGCTTCCACATCCACTCTTGGCTTCCCTCCCCTCCTCCTCCCCCTTGAAGACTTGTTGTTTTGTGAGATCTGCGAGAACGGGGAGATTTATTCTGCATCCAGGCTCGACAGGCTGAGTGGGAAACAGAAGACAAAAGCTACACTTGACTTAGACCAGGGGACCAAAATAGAAATCCTGGAGCATTTGATTCCCCGGGACAGACTCCAGCCTCCACACTGATGGCAAGTGACCGGCACGTCCAGAGGCATCCATCTAGCCACTGCCGTTGGACCACAGGCACGGCAAGCTCGTTTTCTTCTCTGTGCCAGTTTCCTGCTCTGCAAAGTGGGGAAGCTGCATCATCCATCTCGCAGGTCTGAGAGGATGAAATGATGTAGCACGCAGTCCACACTCCACCAAGGTCCAAGTGCTGTTGTTTGTGTTGTGAGTGATAACAACAGTCACCCTGCCAAGTGACCTCGCTAGGATTCCACCTTCTGGGTCAGACTCCGAGAGCGTGGGGGCCTGGGTGAGCAGCAGGCAGATTAGCCAGCAAGGCCCCTGGTGCAGGAGGGTTCATGCATGGCCCTGAGCACTCAGCTTTTCCGCGCTGAGCCTGTGATACATAGAAGGCTCCAAACGAGGCTCAGGCGAGCAGATGGGAGATGGAGACACAATTTCATCACAGGAAGGACAGGAGCAAATAGGGGTGACTTCACATAAGCGTAGATGGGGCTGCTGCAAGGCCTCAGGCAGAGGGACTGTTTTGACCTCTCCAGTAATACTTGGCTTCATTGCTACTACCACAGACAGTCCCTGACTTTTGATGCTTCCACTTATAATTTTTCAGCTTTGATGCAAAAGCAATATGCATTCAGTAGAAACCCAAAGTCAAGTTTGAATTTGGGGGAATCCTCTGGTGGTCCAGTGGTTAGGACTTGGTGCTTTTACTGCCGGAGCCCAGGTTCAATCCCTGGTTGGAGAACTAAGATCCTGCATACTAGAACAGCTTGACCAAAAAAAGGAAGAATTTGAATTTGGATCTTTTCCTGGGCTAGTGATATGCCATTTAACACTTGCTTGTGATGCTGGGCAGAGAGCCAACACTCCCAGCTAGCCGTGCAATCACCAGGATAAACAGCTCATACACTTATAACCATTCTGCACCCAGAAAACTACTGTATTTTTCAGTACAGTATTCTGTAAATTACATGAGATTTTTCAAAACATTATTGCAAAGAAGTCTCTGTATAGATGATGTCACTCCCCTGTGACATCAGTAAGTTTTCTGAACAAATGTAAGACAAATGTAAGTTTTCTGAACCCATTTAAGGTAGGCAAGGCTAAGCAATGATGTTCCATCCGTTAGGTGTGTTAAATGCATTTTCAACTTAGGATATTTTCCATTTATGATAGGTTTTTCGAGATGAAATTTCATCGTAAATGGAGATGGATCTGTAACTCTTACTACGTGTTTTGGGCACATACTGAGTACCAGACACTACTGTAACACCTTCCCTGGAATGGGGCTATTGTATAGATTAAAAAACTGAGGATCAGATTGGTGAAACCACTCTCCCAAGGCCACATAGAACAGACCTGTGATTTGAGCCCAGGGTTACCAACCCCAGAGGCCACTTGCTGGTGGGCACTACTGCTGGAAGAGAATCCCTAACCACTGCCACTTCTCAACTGGGCGGCCTGGGGTCACAAAGATCAATATCAGGCAGACAGACAGGTCTTGAGTTTAGGGGATCCAGTGGGCTCCTCCGTTGCCACCCTCACCTTTGCCCGTCCTTCCAGAATTGGGGGTCCAAGGAGTGAAATTTGAATTAGAGGTTATCTTAGTCTGCTTAGTTTGTCTCTTTTGTTCTTCCATTACCCAACTCCACCTTGACGCAGTAGTATTGCTGGGGGTCAATGAATTTCCGAACAGGAAGCCAGGCTTCCCTGCACCAGTCCCTGTGAGCATCCCGGGATGTTCTGGGAAATGGGAATGCCCATCTTGACGAAGCTCAGCAGCCGCCTCCTGTTCCAGCTGGGGATCAAAGCATCATTTTCGTAGTCTGGCTTCCATCATCCCCTCCCGCATCTACCCGATTCCTGCCTGTTTTGACCCTTCCAATTTGTTTCTTTAACCCTCCACTTGCGTTTTGGCCAGTCCCCAGCTTTTCCAGCCTCTGATGTTTTTTCTCACTGCTCAGGGTGAGCTGGCGACCTATTGTGCCCTTCCCTGCATGAGCACAATTCAAGGGGCCAACTCTGGACTCGTTATGGAATCTTAGCGCGGGGCCTGCGAATATATATATTTGGCACAATGCAGCTCTAATTACAGGCTGCTGCTGGAGACCAGTCATTTTGTGAATCATTAGGACATGTGGCTGGGGCTTTATAATATCTTTTGACGTGTTCTGTAATTTTTATGACTTCACCTAGGATGGCGTTTTCAGTGAGGCAGAACACAGCTTTGGGTTGGCCCATGTCACATTCCCCACACTGTTTCCAAGCTCCATATTAAAAGAATCTCCTCCTCCCCTTCAAAGAAAGAAATATTGATTCGGATTGGGTTCGAGGGGTTGAAAGTGAGCCTGCATCTCCATGTCTTGCTAATCAATATCTCAGAGCCGTGGTTGGGGCTAATGTTTGAATACTCACTTCTGTTCTCCTTCGTGTTGGCAAATTATAGGCTTTCAAGTGAGGTGCCTGCATTTTGCAGGGACTGTGAGAAGCAGGTTTAATTAGCAAGCAGACCTGCTGGAAAAATCCAGCGTTATTAGGAGCCTCGCTCCATGTGCTGTCTGCTGGG
The DNA here is from genome assembly GCF_019320065.1 of Cervus canadensis. Classification (NCBI taxonomy): domain Eukaryota; kingdom Metazoa; phylum Chordata; class Mammalia; order Artiodactyla; family Cervidae; genus Cervus; species Cervus canadensis. The sequence continues at coordinate 27,145,310 of NC_057398.1, forward strand.
CCATGGCAGTCCCCTGCCCTCGGACACTACCTGCCTGCAGCCACCCAGCCCCCACCCCCATCCCTGTGCACTTGTCCCAGGGCGTCCGGGGAAGAGGAAGAGAGGGTCACAGGTTCAGATGTTTATCCCACTGAGGTGAGGACTCGGGGTCTCATCTCTTAGAAAATCCCAGAATCCATCCTGGCCTTGGATCCCCTTGACTTTGACCTCCCAGGCGTCCGCTGGGCAGATTCTTTGAGTGGGGGATGGGAGGGGTCCATGGGCTCTGGGAAACTTAAGCCCCCTATACTCAAAAGAAGAGGCTGCAGTCTTCAGAGTTAAGACAGACTGAGGGCTGAGGTTCTACTCCTTGCTTGCTGTGTGACTTTAGCCAAATGGCTTCACTTCTCTGGTCCTCAGTTTCCTCATCTGTAAAATGGAGCTGGTTGTCGCGACTCCCGCATGGGTTGCTATGATGCCTAATGAGATGAAGTATAGATAGGTTTGAATTTGGCACAGTGATTCTCATATAGTCAGCTCTTGACCGAGGGCAGTTGCTATGAGGGTGACAGTGGTAACTGGCTGTGGTTTTGCTGTTTTCATTATTGCTGACATGAATCTTACTCCGCAACCAAGTGTGCAAGAATCTGATCAGGCCCAGCCCCGCCAGAGTGATGAGAAATGAGGACTCACCATATGGAAGGGCTCTTGAGTGCCTGCCTGGAGTCGCATATTAATCCAGGAATGTATCTGATGTCTGAAGAATGAGGAAGGGGCCTGGAATCTTCCATCCACCATGGTCTCAGCTGACCTGCTCTTTGCCCAGGCCCACTTGGTCCCCTAAAGAGGGACAGCACTCCAGCCTGACCCTGGGTGTGTCTTTGGTGACTTTAGGAATGACATCCAGACCCACTGTTAGAACATGATACCTGCATGGGTCCATTCCCGTCTGTCCCGCCGCTTCCTCACCATGTTGGCAGAGACCAGACACAAGTCCCCTCACTGGCAGACTCCCCTTCCAGGGCTTGGGGAACTGTCCAGTCTCCTCTCTTCTAGAATGTTCCATGTCACCACTCCCAGAAGCACCACCTCTTCCATTCCCCAGGCCTAATTCCCTCCATGAGCTTCCTTTCTGGGAAACAAAAATCAGGAAGGATAGATAGGCCTTCGTGTAAGCCCTGCTTTCCTTCCACGCACAAACCCCTCTGAGGCAAGGGCCCTGAAGGACTCACTGTCTCTCAGAGCAGGGGAGGGGAGTGGAGAGAACTGTACAGATAGTTCTGGTCTGGAGTTTTATGGCACTGAGATCAGTCACAAAGTATTATTTCAGTAGGGCCGCCACCCCTTATTATCTGTAGGACTGTAACAGGTGAGTAAGAAAATGCTTTAGGGGCATCTTCCCCTCACCCCCATGCCAATCTGAACCAAAGGTACCACCTGCAGTGAGCCTGAGCCATCGACATGAAAGCAAGCAGGAGTGTGTGTGTGTGTCTGTGTGTGTGTGTGTGTGTGTGACTCTGTGTAGCATTTTTTTTTTTTTTTTGTAATATTTACTTCTTTGTTTATTTGTTTGGCTGCACTGGGTCTTAGTTGCAGCATCTGGGCTCGGGTTCCCTGACCAGAGATAGATCCCTGGTCCCCATGCACTGTGAGTGCAGAGTCTTAGCCACTGGACCACCAGGGAAGCCCCTGTGTAGCATTATTAATTCTTGATTTCATTCATTTGCTGAGTGCAGGAAATGCAGTCCTCTCATTGACCAGACTTGTCTCGCATGCTCAACCCTGGAATCAGAGTGGAGTGAACCCCACCTGAGGCTCACCAATTGAAAATAGGGAAAGAAGGGGTGGAGGATAATGGGGGTGCTGTTGCCAGAAGTGGGAGCCATGGATACTGCCAAGACAACATGGCAAGAGGTCATCACCCACCAGCAGATTAACAGCTCACTTCCTGTGTCAGAAGTTAAATTCATGTGCAAGTCTTTGAGGACCAGGCCCTTAAGCAGCCCTGCTTTGGGAAGAACTTGGAGCCCAAAGGCCAGACTTCAAGGTAGCCACTGTCTCATGCTAGTTACAGACCTCTCTGGGTTTGTTTCCTTGTCTACAAAATGGGAAATAAAAGTTACTTCATAGGGCAATTATGTAGCAGCACTGTCCAAAAGAACTTTCTAGGATGTCAAAATGCTCTACATCTGCCCTGTCCAACATGGCAGCTGCTAGCCGTATCGAGCACTTGAAATACGATTGGTATGACTAAGGAATTGATCTTTTTAACTTTATTTAATTTTAAAGAATTTAAATGTAAACAGTTACATGGGGCTAGCAGTGGCCTTATTGCACAGTTCAGTTATGAGTAGTCAGTGGGGTCATGCCTGTGAAATTGTTCTGTTCTGAAACTGTTCTTATTGTTCTGTAAAGAACAATAAGGAATAGCCGTTGCAAACCTAAATGGAAAAGCCCACAGAAAGGGCCAGATGCTATGCAAAGAAGTCAGGACCATCCTCACAATTATTGTAACCACTGATCTTAGGGAGGCAAAGTAGGAAGCCAATCTCGAATTTGGAGGAGAGAGAGGATCTGACTTATGTTTATATTGTGTTGAAAACAGCCTCTTAGGGAGGGAAGCAAAAGCAGGCACCAAATAAGGAAGCTGTTACAGTAACCCAGGCAAGAGACAATGGTGGCAGGGAGCACAGAGGGGCAGTGCAAAGTGGGACAGAGTGGTGGGAATCAAGATCCAGTTTAAATTTGGAGCCCACAGAACTTAGTGGTTGGTTGTTCGGTAAGAGGAAAAAGGAGAGGTCAAGGATGACTGAGAATGAAAGCTTGAATAACTGGAAGGAAAGCATTACTGTTTGTTGAACTGGAGAAGACGGGGGCAGGAACAAGCTTAGAGGGTGCGGGACACAGGGAAATCAGGAGTTCAGTTTGCAGCATGTTAATTGAGGTGTCTGTTAAGCATCCAAGAGCTTGGAATTCAAGGGAGAGGTCAGGGCTGGTCATATAAATTTAGGAATCATCAGCATAGAGATATTTAAAGCCAGGATACCAAATATGTGAATATAGACACAGAAAAGGCCTGAGGATGGAACTCTAGGGCCTGCCAACATTTTGAGGTCAGAAAGAGAAAAAGGGAGCCAACAAACAGCTCTGATGAAACAGAACAGCAGGTGAGGTAGGAAGAAAGCCAGTAAAGACTGAGGTCCCGAAGTAACATGTGTCAGAGAAGAGTAATCAACTGTTAGGTGCTACAGAGAAGTCAAACAAGGATGGGAAGGGTGGGCTGGAAAATTGGCCATTGGGTTTAACAGCGTGAAGGTCATTGGTGACCTTGCAGTATTCAGAGGAATGTTGGCATGAATTGCTGGCTGGTTGGCCAGCTGGATGAAAGGTTAACTTAACTAATGCAGCTGACTGCAGCATCCCTTCACCTGTAACAACAATTAAGCAGATGTTGCCTGGTGCCCTGGATGCCAGAACCCAAACTGTCAGGACTAATCCCCTTCTCCATTCTCTCATCTTTTTAGATCCAGCCCAGAAATGTTGGTGTGACCCTGGACTCTAAGATTAGAATCTTGGCATTTTCTGGTTTGATTGTCCTTCTTTTGATTGCATAATGCTCTCAGTAGACTTTTTTTCCTCTTGAGGCTTGAGAAGAGAAAGAAACAGGAGAAAATGAGATAAAAGACTAGGTCTGGGATTCTGGATTTACTTGGTTTTGTACTTGCATTTGCCAAATTGTTGCTTTGCCAAATATCCCCGCCTTTCGAGGGGGAGCAGATTTGCAGAATCTGTACCTCTGCAAGCAGGAGTCCCTGGTGAATCTCCTTCACTTTATGGGCAAGTGAGAGAAGGTTTGCGATATGCTTATAAATTGTAGTTGGCGAGTTGGAGAGCTTATGCAAAGTGTTATCTTTTTATGAGTCTATTTGGTTGTTATCATCATTGGTCAAGCATGGAGGTTGAAGTTCAGACAATCAGCCTGTCTTCCATGATCATTAGGTTTTTGTTTCTTTCTTTCTTTTTTTTAATAAAAAGGCCTATTTTCCATGCAGCAGTTTCTCCCTTCTATTAATGAAAATCAGATAATTTGGAGGCATATGGCTCAGACCAGGCTTTCTATACAGGGTGTGCTGGAGTCAGCTGTTCCAAGCTCATGGGAGTCAAGGGTTAACTTTTCAGAAACGTTGTATGCCTCACATGGGTAGTTTGAAATTGATGGTAAGGGCATTTATACCAAGGCAATTGGCAATGACTGCAAATTAGTGCTCCTCCCCAACTCCAGAGCTGGTGGTGAAGCATTTACAAGCCTGTGGCCACCTGTGGCCTGTAACAGTAGGACAGAGATCCTCTGGGATCTATCTGAAGTGTGGTCTCAGGAATTTCCTGCTTTTCTGGGAAGGGAGAGATTTCAGCAGGTGTGACTGCCACATAAACAGAGGGGCAGAAAACAATGTGTTGTCTACAAACTTTCACAGTGATGTCCCCTACTTCGATCTCTGCAAGGTGTTGGTGCAATGGGGAGGCGGTAGTGTAATTCCTGGGAGTGGAGAGATTCGAAGCAGTTGTTTGGCTGAGAAGAGGAGGAAGAATGAAACTGAGTGGGACTGTGACCTTTACAGATGTTAGATCACCTCATCGAGGCACCTCAAAGACTTGCAACATAGGGAGCTCAGCCCAGTGCTCTGTGACAACCTAGAGGGATGGGATAGGGGAGTGGGAGAGAGGTTCAAGAGGGAGGGGATGTAAGTATATTTATGGTCGATTCACATTTTTGTACAGCAGAAACCAACACAACATTGGAAAACAATTGTTATCCAATTAAGAATAAATTTAAAAAAACAACTAGCTGCAAAGTTAGGGCTTCCCTGGTAGCTCAGATGGTAAAGAATCTGCCTGCAATGTGGGAGAAGCAGGTTCAAACCCTGGGTTGGGAAGATCCCCTGGAGAAAGGAGTGGCAACCCACTCCAGTATTCTTGCCTAGAGAATTCTATGGACAGAGGAGCCTGGCGGGGTACAGTCCATGGGATCGCAAAGAGTCAGACACGACTTAGCGACTAACACTTAGCTGCAAAGTCAGGAGACAACAGATGAGAAGGTGGCTTTATGGGATTGTCAGTGTTATCAGTTCCCTGTCCCCAATCTGATCTGCACAGTTTCCACCTCTGCTGTCACCTGTCCCGTTTCTGATCTGGTGGTAGGTGTGTTCCTTACATGTGTAAATGCAGCCAACAACAAGGATGGCCTCAGTGATAGCAGCTGCTGTGGGCTCATTATGATGCAAGCTGGGGAGGGAGCCCTAGGTGGATGACTAAACATGCTCTTGGCAACAGAGCAAAGAACAGATATTTGGGAGAAAACACCTTAGGTGTGCAAGTAGGAGCTGGAGCTTATGACCATCTCTTCTATGCAGGTCTGTGCAGGGAAAGCAGACATGGGGTTAGATAGTAGTTAATTATGACAGAGGTAGATTGCCTGAGTTCACATCTTGTTCTGCCACTTACTAGCTCTGTGACCTTGAAGACCTTTCTTATCCTGCCTATATACCTTAATCTACCCATCCATAAAATGAGATGATAATAATAATGATAGTACCCAAAAAAGTCGTATGTTTGTAAGGAATAATGAGTAATCTATGTCAAACATTTAAAACAGTGCCTGCTACATATTGCTTATATGTATATAAGCATATTATAAATGTCAGCTGTTATCCTCCTTTTCCAGGCCTTTTTATAGATAGGCGTGTCTGGATTTGGAAAAGCTCTGTTTACCACTTAGGATACTGCAAAACCATTCACACTGAAATCAGAACTAAAGATGATAATAAAAAGGTCTTTGGGCAAGTTGAAACCAACTTGTATTAGTCAGACATCCTTGAATTTCAGGTGAGAGAAACTCAACCCAAATTATCTTAAGCCAAAAAAAAAAAAAAATGCAATAGCTATGGCTCAGGTAATTGAATACACCTATGTAGATCACTCAGGCCTGGCTGGATCCAGGGGCTCAAAAATGCCAGGGTGGACCCTTCAGGAATGTCTGGATCCAGGAGCTTAAGCAGTGTAACCTGCACTCTCTTACACTCCCCTCTCCATCATTGGTCTTGATAGAGCTGAGTCATGGACCAAACCCTGGATTGAAAAACAGATGGAGTCAGCTCTGCCTAGTCTAGCCCACAAGATGGAAAAGGGATGCTTCTCCAAAGGTAGCACAGGTTCGCCACTAATTCATGGTTAGGGGAAAGGCTCCAAAGGCTTCCAACCACGTGGGTCCAAATCCTGGCTCCTCCATCTACCAGCTGGTCACCTAGGACAAGACTATTTTTCCTTTCTGTGCTTCAGTTTTCTCATCTGTAACATGTGAATAATAATAGCAACTACTTCATGAGGCTGGGACTTCCCTGGTGGCTCAGACGATAAAGAATCTACCTGCAGTACAGGAGACCCAGGTTCGATCCCTGGGTTAGGGAGATCCCCCTGGTGGAGGGAGTGGCAACCTACTCCAGTATTCTTGCCTGGAGAATTCCATGAACAGAGGAGCCTGGAGGGCTACAGTCCATGGCATCCCAAAGTGTCAGACAAGACTGAGCACACACATAACAGGTCTTCATTGTGGCACTCAGGATGTTTAGTTGTGACACGTGAACTCTTAGTTCACATGTGGGATCTAGTGCCCTGACCAGGGATCAAACCTAGGTCCCTGCCTTGGGAACGTGGAGTCCCAACCACTGGACCACCAGGGAAGTCCTTCTGTGGACATTTTTGAGCAGGATGTTTCTCTGTCATGGAGACTGTCCTATGCATTGTAGGATATTTGGCTTAGCAGCATCTCCAGCCTCTATCCCCTAGATATCCCCAGTCATGACAACCAACAGTGTCTCCAGACATTGCCAGATGTCCCCTGGGAGCAAAATCCACCTTCCACCTTCACCCCCAATTAAGAATCACTGCTCTGGAAGAATTCCTCTGATTAAGTGTTTGGTCTGAGATGTCCCTCCCCAGGCCTCAGTTTCCCCTTCTGTCAAATGAATGGCTTGACCCAGAAGATAGATAACCATAGGTCTCCCCAGAACAGAGTTTTCCCCAGGTCCAGGTATTATGATGAAATCCCACCAAGTTCCACCAGCAGGCTTGGACAAGAAAAAGAAAGGCCATTGGCATTTCAGCTGGACAGAGATGCAGTCCTCCAGATGCTCACGTGGACTCTCCTTCTGCACCCCATCTCATGCTCTGGGCCTTCGTGGCCAAGATTCCTACTGGCTACCATGTTTGCCCAGGTCAATAGGGGAAGGGGAGAAGCATCTTTCCTTCCTCCATCCCCATGAAAATAAGGGAGTCACTTGAATATTAATGAATTTATTGGTGAATTCATGGTTGATACTGATCCGGTTTCTGGTGTCTGAAATGGCCTCATCTCCCCCAGGTGGCCTCCTAGCACTGGCTCCATCTTTCTGAAGGACTTTGTCCTGGTTTTCTTGGAAGGAAATCTTGCAGCTCAACTTTGCTAAGAAAATGAAGGCGCTTTTCCTCTCCTTTTAAATCCCCACATGTTTCTGCCAAGAGCAGAAGGACCTGTCAGAGGCATGGCATTGCATTTGGACCTTGATCTCTGAGTGAGGTCTTGGTTCCAGTCCCTGCTGGTCAGTACCTGGTTGGTGACCTTAGGCAGGTCACCAGTTCTCAGAGCCTCAGTTTTCTCATCTATTTAACAAATAATGGAGTCAATACTCCATTCTTGTGGGGTTGTGGTTAGAATTAAATAAATACATGTAAAGCACTTAGCATAGTTCCTAACATAGTAAATGCTCAATATATAATGATTTACCAACAATTATGTATGGCCACCTGATGCAAAGAGACGACTCATTAGAAAAGACCCTAATTCTGGGAAAGATTGAGGGCAGGAGGAGACGGCAGCGACAGAGGACAAGATGGTTGGATGGCATTATGTCAATGGACATGAGTTTGAGCAAGCTTCAGGAGATGGTAAAGGACAGGGAAGGCTGGCGTGCTGCAGCCCCTGGGGTCGGAAACAGTCAGACACAATTGAGCGACTAAACAACAACAACAAATGTATGTTGTGATTAAGAAGTCAAATGAGATTATTTATATCCAGTGCTTCGTAAGTTGTTCAGTGCTACCTGCAAGTGTAAATAATACTAAGATGTCATCAGTGTCAGAAATATCACCTTGCCAGCTTTCCTGAGGGAAACAGCCAAGTATAAACTGTCAATTTCACAGTCCGTCAGCATCAGACAGGGCTTACTCTGGCTTCAGGGTCAGAAACAGCCTGGATCTCTAACTGAAAGTACATCTCATTCCTGGATCTCATTCAGGAAGTGCATGCATTGGCTCAGATTGACTCAAAGCCTGGCTCTGAAAAGTCCACACCTCAAAACTGTGCCCAAGAATCCCTGAAGATCAGTTGGGCTCCAGAATGGATGACTGGAATATAATTTGATGTGTGTGACTGTACATGAATGTAGCCACTCCTGCATGGCGTAGACATGCTCAAGATGCAATCAGGCTTAACCATGCCATCATGAACTAGTGACCACCACAGAATGGGCCCCACATTTGAGCCACCACATTAATCCGTGTGCCTTGATCACCCTGTCTTGTGAATGCTTACAACTCTCTTAACCCCTGGCTGTAAATGAGGAAATGAAGGTTCAGAAAGATCAAGTCACATGACGAGAATTGCAATACAAGTAACCGTGGACCCGGGCTTATACCCTGTGCAGCAACCTTCTGAGACAGAGTCTTTGCAGATGCCCATTCTGTAGATGAGAAAGCTGAGGTCTGTAGGGGCTCATGGCTTGCCTTGGGAAATGTTTGTAGCAATTTGGTAAAGGTAGGATTTGAACTCAGGCAGTCTTGAGAGTCCCTTGGACAGCAAGGGGATCAAACCAGTCAATCCTAAAGGAAATCAGTCCTGAATATTCATTGGAAGGACTGATGCTGAAGCCGAAGCTCCAATATTTTGGCCACCTGATGTGAAGAACTGACTCATTGGGAAAGACCCTGCTGCTGGGAAAGATTGAAGGCAGGAGGAGAAGGGGACGATAGAGGATGAGATGGTTGGATGACATCACCGACTCGATGGACATGTGTTTGAGCAATCTTTGGGAGTTGGGGATGGACAGGGAAGCCTGGCATGCTGCAGTCCATGGGGTTGCAAAGAGTTGGACATGACTGAGCGACTGAACAGTCTGGTTCCAGAGCTGTTCTTGTCCCATATTGCATGACAAACCACCCCAAACTCAGTGATGTACTATGAGTTAATAATCATTTTAGCTATTAATTTTATTATGCTCATGAATTTTATGGGTCAGGAAATTGAACAGAGCTCAGGTAGCTTGTTTCTATACCATGGTGTCTAGGGCCTCAGTTGGGGGTGACCCAAATAGCTGGGAGCTGGACCTGCTGGGTCAGAGGGTCCACTTCTGAGATGGTATCTTCGCTCATCTCAAGAAGTGGGCAAGGGACTTCCTGGTGGCCTAGTAGCTAACACTCCATGCTCCCAAGGCAGGGTGGCCTGGGTTCGATCCCTGGTCAGGGAACTAAATCTCACGTGCTGCAACTAAAAGTTGACATGCCTCAACTAAAGATCCTGCGTGCCGTAACTAAGACCTGGCATAGCCAAATAAATTAATAAATAAAAACATTAAAAAAAAAAAAAGAAGTGGACAGGTTGGACTCAAAGGCTGGGCTCAGTATGAGGTCATGCATGGTTTCTCTCCATGTCCCCTGGGCTTCTCAGAGCATGGCAGCTGGATTCCAAGAGGGAAATTTGTAAGAGAACCAGTGGGAACCAGTGGGAAACCGCAGACCTTAGAAGTCAAGGACATCTCTTCTCCTGTCAGAGCAATAGCGGTCACTAGCCAGCCCAGATTCAAGGTGATGGGACCTAACTTACCCTGGGCTGTGAGCTAGTACTATAAACTGAGAGAACTGTGAGCCACTCGCCTGCCCTTGAGGAGTTCCCAGTACAGTGCGGGGAAAACAACAGAGAGGAAAAGGAATCCCAGCTCAGCACGTCTTATGCTCCCGAGGACCCTGGGAACTTGGCATGGAGCTCACTCTTAGAGTGTGTGTTGACTGCATTCACTGCCTAATTGCGCTAAACCATTAGCCAGCTATGCTGTATTCTCATGACCAGGTTAAACTGCAGATTCCCAAGGGTAAATTCTCCCGTGATGAACAGGGTGTTTCCAGTTGTACCAGAAAAGCCAGCAGAGTGACTGGTCCTGTAGCTTCCCACAATGCACTTCCCAACCCTTGTCACAACTAGGGGCAAAAAATACCACTGGCATGTGAAACTTTGCCTCCCGGGGGAGGCAGAATCCCTTTTTCAAGACCTTGGAAATCATGTGAGGGGTTGTCATTCAGACACTCAGTTGTGTTGAACTCTTTGTGACCCCATGGACTGCAGCACACCAGACTTCCCTATCCTTCACTATCTCCTGGAGTTTGCTCAAACTCATGTCCATTGAGTCGATGATGCCATCCAAGCATCTCAAACTCTGTTGCCCCCTCCTCCAGCCTTTTGCCACCAAGACCAGGGCACAGTTTGCTACCTTGGCTTGGCCTTGGTCTTCTATTGTTTTTTCTTTTTTTATATAAAAGAACCACTATGTGTTTATTTATTTTTGGCTGTGCTGGATCTTGGTTTCCGCGCATGGGCATTCTTGCGGTGAGCAGGGGCTACGCTCTAGCTGCAGCTCGAGGGCTTCTCGTTGTGGTGGCTTCTCTTGTTTCGGAGCGCAGGCTCTAGGCGCCAGGGCTCAGTAGTTGTAGCACACCACTTAGCTGCTCCGAGACATGTGGGATCTTCCCAGACCAGAGATCGAATCCATGCCCCCTGCACTGGTAGGCAGACTCCTAATCACTAGACCACCAGGGAAGTCCATTGCACTGTTCATTTATTCCTTCATCCCACAGGCATTTAGGCATTGTCTTAAGCCCTGACGACTTGGCAGTGAGCACAGCAGAGCTGTCCCTGCCCTTAGGAGCTGCCAATCTTGTGGTTTGTAAGTTTCAGGGCACTGCATGGTGGGCTCAGGGTCTGTCGTCAGATCTTGCCTGGGTTTGAGTTCCTGCTCGACCACGTGCTGCCCGAAAGACCTCTCAGGAGACCTTTAACCTCTTTCTTGCTCCCTCTGAATTTGTTTCATCATCAATGTACTGGAGGAAAGAATAGGATCTTCTGGGTATGGTTGTTCAAACAAGATGAGTCTGCAAATGCAGCTGCTGGTGGCAGTGATGCTGGTGGCAACTTCCTCCTCTCTCTAGACTCATTATAAGCTCCTCCAGGGCAAGGACGGTTTTCTGCTCCTCCTGTGTGTCTCTCAGGGTCTACTTTGAGCTGCCCTTGGCACTGGCACTCTATAAATACCTCCTGAGTCATTAGAGCTGAACCTAAAATTTTGCTGTGACTCCAAAGGTCATTTTGAATAGTCATGGCTAGAGCGTATTTAACAAAACTTCAAATTTTCCTAGAACAGAAAAAAAAAAAAAAACCACATTTGAAATCTCTGCTTGGTGAGGGTGACTTGGTGACACATTCCTGAATTTAAATTTGACTCAGGGAACTCAAACAGGGACTCTGTGACAATCTAGAAGGATGGGATGGGGAGGGAGATGGGAGGGAGGGGACATGGGTGTACCAATGGCTGATTCTTATTGATGTTTGACAGAAAACAACAAAATTCTGTAAGGCAGTTATCCTTCAATTAAAAAAATAAATAAAGTGGCAAAGAAAATTTTCCTCCCTTGTTCTCAGGGGCTTTCCTGGTGGTTCAGATGGTAAAAAATCTGCCTGCAATGTGGGAGACCTGGGTTCAATCCCTGGGTTGGGAAGATTCCCTAGAGAAGGGCATGGCTACCCACTCCAGTATTCTTGCCTGGAGAATTCCATGGACAGAGGAGCCTGGTGGGCTACAGTCCATGGGGTTGAGTGACTAGCACTCTCACTTTTGCTTCCCATGCCCTAGCCTCTCACTTGGGCAAGTTGTTGAATCTCTCTACGCCTTGGTTTCTTTGATGGTAATAAGGGGACTGACCTGTTTGATGAGGGGCTGTGAGAATGGGAAATGGTGCACAGAAAGCAAGCTTGGGGTTGCGTGCACAAATGATTTTGATAAATGCTGGTTGCTGTTCTAGATCGAGTGCTTCCACCAGCCCAGACCTATAAACACCACAATAGAGGAGTTAGTGCAAAGGGAGACCCCAGCTCTGAGGGGCCAGGGTGATGACAGAGCACCATTCAGAGGTCCATTTCTTGGAGCACCATCCATCAAAACCTTGCTCTTCTCTAAAATCTCCATTTTTCCGTGCATTCAGGATGGCAGGTTGGAAGGATTGCAATATAAAAGCAATTATAGAACATTTTTAAAAATTAATTGGCATTTATTAAGTACCTACTAACTTCCAAAATCTTCTCTAAGAATTTTACATTAATTATTTCATTTGAGTCTCATAACAACCCTGTGAAGTAAGTCCTACCATCACCCCCTTCTACAGACAAGGCAACTGAGGCACAGAATGGTGAAGAGATTTGTCAGAGGTCATTCAGGGAGCTGGAAATCAAATCCAGGCGTTTTTCTCCAAGGTGGCTCCTGAGCCATTGTTGGTAACTAATTCCAGCAGTGGTTCTTAAGCTATTTTTTGATGGGCCCAGGTCTCCTTAGTCCTATGATGAAAGTGATGGCCCCGCCCCCAGGAAAGTGAGCACAGGACACGCATGTGCCTGGAGCATCTTCCCCAAGGGTGTGCTCTTTCCAAGAGTGAGCCTGAGATGCAGCCAAAAGCCTCGGGCATGTTTACACACCCCCATCTCAGGGTAGAGTCTGGCATAACTTAAAAGAATAAACACTGCACATGGCTGGATACAATTTGAAGGGAGTCACCCCCTCCCAAGCTTGCTCATCCCCCCATATGCACACAGACAAGAATTCCAGTTAAAAGTCAGAAACCTGTTTGCTAATAGAGATAGGAGTCTTGTTTAAGTCTGAGCTATAATTCTGAAATTAGCATACCGCTTATTTACATACAAGCTACTTGAAAATCTCTGATGGCTCAGACGGTAAAGAATTTGACTGCAATGCAGGAGATTTGGGTTCCATCCCTGGGTTGGGAAGATTCACTGGAGGAGGGATGGCAACCCACTCCACTTGCACTTTTCACTTTACTTGAAAATCACTTGCTTTAGTAAACATCCCCCTGACCTTACTGTTTATGATTAGAAAACCCTTTTTTATCCCTTGGATGCCCCAGCCCCAGTCTGCTTTGCAGGAAAGCACATGGGCAAGAAGGAGTTGGATGCAGGCATTTTACATCTTTAGATGTTTTCTTTTGTGCCGACACAAATCTTTTGAGGGAAATGTTATTTTTCCCATTTCCCAGGTGAAGAAACAGAGCCTAAAAGAGATAACGCTCCCAGAAATAATGCTCCAGCCATTGTTGGGTGCAGGCGTTGTTTCCCAGAGTTTCATAGCCTATGAATAATTAAGCCCAAAAGCATCCAACACCACAACATTCCTTTCTACTGTGCCACTGAATTAAAGGATAAAATTAGCATTTAATACTGTGTGTGTAACTGAAGTATGGTCTGTTTGGCTTTGCTTTGAAAATATGTATATACTGTCATATACTGTCAAGCTCTCCAAATTGGGGATTATAGAAGCCCACAGTTGAGTGCATTTTTGAAGGTCATTGAAAGCAGGGCTTCTTAACTTAATATTCACGACAGTCACCTGGGGCTCTTGTGAAAATGCAAAATTCCATTCACTAGCTCTGGAGTGGGGCCCAAGCGTCTGCATTTCTAGCAAGTTCCAGAGACTCTATCCTCTTGCCTTTCCCTGAACAATGTCTCATAACTGAGCAGGAAGTGTTATCCCAATGCTTCCAAAGACGTGTGTTTCTCAAAGGGAGCGTTGGTGGTGCAGGAGGTCTGCCGACGGGATGGGGGCAGAGTGGACCCAGAGACTGACAGGGTTTAACGTGAAGCAGAAAGCTGTGCTCGCTGAGGGAGTCGGCCAGGGAGGGGAGGGCATTCCTGTCCGTGGGAAAATGCCCTAGAGGGAGCTATTATCTATCGGTATCAACTCTTCTCCGAAAAATGTTTTAACAAGAAATCGAGAATCAACAAAAATAACATTACCTCCAAGTTCTCCTTCATTAACCTGAAGATGAGAAGATAATCACAGCTTTCTGGCTTGTGCTAACCCCAGGAGACCAGCCTGGGGATGGGGGAGGGGCACCCCTCCTGTTCTCCCATTGCCCACCTCTCCCAGCCACACTGGCCTCCTTCTGGGGTCTCCAGAGTTCCCAGACTTCTGCACCTTCAGACTTTTGCACCTGCTGAGCTCAATGTTCCCACAACATATACACACACAAGTATAATACTAATGTTTGTGTATATATACATGTACACACACCTATATGCATACACATATGTTTATATGTATGTATATTTAGACCTATACTTAAACATGTGTGTCTGTGTTTACTTGTTTATTGTAAGTTCCATGAAGGCAGAGTCTTTGTTTCATTCACTGCTATGGTTCCAACACTTAGAACAATAGCTGGATCCTAAGACCCTGATGCTGGAAAAGATTGAAAGCAGGAGGAGAAGGGGACGACGACAGAGATGAAATGGTTAGATGGTATCACCAACTCGATGGACATGAGTTTGAGCCAGCTCCGGGAGTTGGTGATGGACAGGGAAACCTGGCGTGCTGCAGTCCATGGGTTGCAGATTCGGGTGTGACTGAGGGGCTGAACAACAACAGCAAGGAGGTGCCCAGAAATGCTTGCTAAGTGAATGAATGGGTGGACTACCACCACCACCCCCACTCCCAGTGTGGCTGTGAGGATTAGATGAGATTATCTATGTAATTAGTACATCATGATGTAAGTGAACGATAAACACTTTCTCCTTTCCTCCTCTCTTTCCCCACTTTCTCACCCCTTCCCTACCTCCCAAGAACCTCTTTTATTATTTTACTCCTTATGAACTCCATGTTTTGAAAGATTTTTTTTCTAAACTGATTAAATTTTTTGAGGCATGTGCTCAGTCATGTCCTACTCTGCAACTCCGTGGACCCGCCAGGCTCCTCTGTCCATGGAGAGAAGCCACCACAACAAAGACCCAGTGCTCGTCCACCGCAACAAAGACCCAGAGCGGTTTAAGTCAGCTCAAATATTTATTTAAATATTTTTTTGTGCTGGTTGTGCTTAGTCACTCAAAGTCCGACTCTTTGCAACCCAATGGACTGTAGCCCACCAGGCTCCTCTGTCCATGGGGATTCTCCAGGCAAGAATACTGAAGTGGGTTACCATGCCCTCCTCCAGAGGATCTTCCCAATCCTGGGATCGAACCCAGGTCTCCTGCATTGCAGGCAGATTCTTTACGGCCTGAGCCACCAGGGAAGCCCATTTAAATATTTAAATCAATTTAAATATGTATTTATTTTGGCTGTTCTGGGTCTTCGTTGCAGCAAAGTGGGAGCTGCTCCCATTGTGGTGGCTTCTCTTGTTCTAAAGCATGTGCTCAGGCTTCAGTAGTTGTGGCCATGGGTTTAGTTGCTCTGCGGCATGTGGAATCTTCCCAAACCATGGATCAAACCCATGTCCCCTGCATTGGCAGGCAGATTCTTAACCACTGGACCACCAGGGAAGTCACTAAATAATAAATTACTTTTTTCCCTGTGTTATGAAGCACAGACATGGTTAATGGTGCAGTAGCATCAGCCTCCCCATAAAGAACCCAAGGTTCCTTGCAGTAGGAATACCGTGATCCCAGCTGTAAATAGGCCACCACTGCAAACCCAGAAATTCTTATGTTCTCAACAATTGTTTATGAGCAGATGAAATGCTAGCCCTCAACAAAGAAACGAGATGTTTAGTTTGTCTGCCCATATCGAGTTATTAGGAGCAAAATGATCATTTCCATTAACCCCTTTTTACATTTTTGAAAAAATTCACAGCGCTTTTCTGCATTCCCCTCCCCCTCAGCTACCATAAGGATCCCCAGTTTGGGAACCGTCAGCCTCGCCCACCCATGCTATTTCTCAGGCCTTGGAGCCCAGAGGAGCTATTTTTTTCAAGATGCATCTACTTGATCACTTTCTCTCCTGTTCCCAGTAATGAGCTTTCAGGCCTAATTAGAATGAAATGTGTTGTTTCCCTTCCTTCTTTGTCTCCATAATGATCTTTATCATTAGGATGGATTAGTTTCCCGTGCTGGGCTCTCTCTCTCATTCTCTCATTATGATTTCATCGTGGTGTGCGTCTGTGCATGCGTGATTCTGCTCGCCCTGTGGATGGGAATAGTTAAGGGGACCTCCGCAGAAACTGGGAATAAAGAAACAAGAGAAAGAAACAGGAAGAAAAGTGACAAGGAATGAAAATGGCACGAAATGAGCCGCTCTCTCGACAGCCCCTGTGGATGATAATTGAGAATGGGGAAAGCACAACACAGCCCCATTTGTCCTTCCTCATCGCTGCGGCTTTAATGAGAAAGGGAAATTGACCAGTGGGGGACGTTTCTGTCATCTTCCGGCACTGTGAGCACCATTGTGAGGTCCCGGCTGAACTCACTCGCCTGAGCTGCGCTGCTTATGCTCCCGACACAGAGGCCTCTGCCCAGACTCGCTTCTCCACTGTCTGCTCGCTGAGTCTCTTTGCCTGAGCACATCCTCCCCTCCCTACTCAGACTGCCTCTTCCCATAACGTGTCAGCTGACGTTTCCAGCACCTGGACTCCACGGTTGCAGAATTTCTGCACTGGCCCTCACTTCCTCCTACACCCTCTGTACGTGAGAGTTACTTCAAAGACCTGCAGGGGGACTTCCCAGGTGGTCCAGTGGTTAAGAATGCCAGGGACATGAGTTGAATCCCTGGTTGGGGAAC
Source organism: Cervus canadensis (assembly GCF_019320065.1). NCBI lineage: Eukaryota > Metazoa > Chordata > Mammalia > Artiodactyla > Cervidae > Cervus > Cervus canadensis. The sequence goes on from NC_057398.1 coordinate 27,162,199, forward strand.
TAAGGCCATTTGCCACAACTAGAGAAGCCCACTCACTGCAAGGAAGACCCAGAGCAGCCAAAAAAAAAAGAAAGAGACCTGTAGGAAGGGGAGAAGAAGGAAGGAAGCCCAGAAGACAGGTGGGAAGTGCCAATCAGTCCCCCCAATGCTAAGTATCTTCGAAACACTTTCTAGTTGTTAATGTAAATCACTCTCAAAACACACAGCGGGCAGGGGCGATATTAACCCTATTTAACCTCTTAAACTATGGCTTTATGCATTATTGGTTAATTCAGTCTCATAGGAAAATGGCCACTCCCACTGTCCCCTCCACTTCACTGGGAATCACTGTGTTGTGGTGGAAAGAGCATGATGTCTCAGTTAGGATAGATCCATTACGCTGCAGTAAAAAATGATCCCAAAAATCTCATAGCTTTCAACAAGGGTTTGTTGTTGTTCAGTTGCTAAGTCATATCTGACTCTTTGCAAACCCACAGACTGCAGCATGCCAGGCTCCCAGGTCCTTCACTGTCTCCTGAAGTGAGTGAAGTCGCTCAGTCGTGTCCAACTCTTTGTGACCCCGTGGACTGTAGCCTACCAGTCTCCTCCGTCCATGGGATTCTCCAGGGAAGAATACTAGAGTGGGTTGCCATTCCCTTCTCCAGGGGATCTTCCCGACCCAGGGATCAAACCCAGGTCTCCCGCATCGCAGGCAGACGCTTTAACCTCTGAGCCACCAGGGAAGCCACTGTCTCCTAGAGTTTGCTTAAATTCATGTCCCCTGAGTCAATGATGCTGTCTAACCATCTCCTCCTCTGTCGTCCCCTTCTCCTGCCTTCAACCTTTCCCAGCAGCAGGGTCTTTTCCAGTGAGTCATCTCTTCACATCAGATGGCCAAAGTACTGGAGCTTCAGCTTCAGCATCAGTCCTTCCAATGAATATTCAGGATTGATTTTCTTTAGGATGGACTGGTTGGATCTCCTTGCAGTCCAAGGGACTCTCAAGAGTCTTCTCCAACACCACAGTTCAAAAGCATCAATTCTTCAGCACTCAGCCTTCTTAATGGTCCATCTCTCACATCTTTATTTCTCACGTATGCTACATGTCCAGTGCGGTTCAGTGGTGGCCCTGATCTGTGTCATCTTCGCTTCAGGACCCAGGCTGATGGAGCGGCCTCCAACTAAGACATAAGTGGGGAAAAGAGAACAAGGCAGATCATGTGCTGACGCTTCAAGCTTCTGCTCAGAGGTGACACACACCAATTTCTGTTCACATTCATTAACCAAAGAAAGTTGCAAAGCCAAGTCTGCCATCATTAGAAGGAAAGTATAATCCTCCCCTAGGAGGAACAATAAATATTTCTGAAAAATAATCCAGTCACCATGATGGGTTTATAGTTTATAATTATAAAAATAAACAAACTAAAAAATTTAGAAATGATATATTTACTTAATGGAATAATATAAATCAGTTAAATGGCTATAGGCAAGAATATGAGAATGCAATGTTGAATGAAGTCAAGGCATAAAAGACTATGTATATTGTGGTATTATTTTAAAATTCAAAAAAAGTGAAACTAAAAAATATGTTGTTAATACATATTGATTAAATAAGATTTTTTTTAAGTGATAATTACAAATGCAGCTCACTTAATTTTTTGGCTGGGCTGGGTCTTAGTTGCAGGATCTTTAGTAGTGGCTTTAGTTGGCTTTATATGGGATCTTTAGTTGTGGCTTGTGAACTCTTAGTTATGGAATGGGAGATCTAGTTCCCTGACCAGGGATCAAACCTGGGCTTCCTGCTTTGGGAACTCAGAGTGTTAGCCACTGAACCACAAGCGAAGTCTCCAGATAGGGATTCATTAATTAACTAAACAAAGGGATTAATAAACCCCATAACCTCTCAGAGCAGCACCCTATGATGGAGGCAGCAAGGGTTTAAAACAAGAGAGAGGTGATTATATTGATTCACAGCTGTTTATTTCATTATTATAATCCATAACTTACATATATGCTTTCCCCAGTGGCTCAGTGGTAAAGAATCCACCTGCCAATGCAGGAGACTCAGGTTTGATCCCTGGGTCAGGAAGAAGAAAATGGCAAGCCACCCCGGTATTCTTGCCTGGGAAATCCCATGGAGAGGAACCTGGTGGGCTACAGTTCATGGGGTCACAAAGAGTCAGACAGGACTTAGTGACTAAACAACTTATAGGTATATTACATACATTTTTTTCTTGTGGTCAAAAACATAAAATTAACCATTTTTAAGTGCACAGTTCAGTGATACACATTCACATTGCAAGGCAACCATCACTACCATCCATCTCCAGAACTCTTTTCATCTTGCAAAGCAGACTACACCCAATAAACACTAACTCCCTGTTTCTCCCTTCCCCTACCCCTGGCCACCACCTAAATATATTATTTTCTATGTATCAAATATAAGAATTTATTTTGAAAGAAAGAACATGGACTTTGAAAATACACAGACCTGGGTTCAAATCCTGGCTCTACTATTTTCTAACCTCTTGACCTTGGGAGTCTGCCTAATCCCATCTACTAAGTGGGAATGATTAAAGCTCCCTCCCAGGATATGTGGAGGGATTATAGATGACACAGAGCTTTTAGCATAAGGCTAGACATATAGTCAATGCTTCAAAAAAGGAAGACGATATTATATTAAGTGGTAATTGATTAATTAAGTGTTGAATATAGAATTGACTTGAGGCCATGCCCTTTCACAGTACTTACATGGTCTGAGGCTGGGTTGACTGTGTCCCCTGGGAGTTTGTAAATGCAATAGAGGTACCGCCTGCAGACTCAGAGCCCTGAGGGCCAGAAAAGACACTAGCAAGGTAGCCTCAGGTCTCCAGCTCGAGATGAAGGGAAGTTGTGCCTCCATGGGAAAGTGGGACCCACGTGTTATGAAACAGTCTGTTTGAGCCCTGCAATGGCAGAGATCAGTAGTTGGGACATAGACTGTATGACCTGCAAAGCCCCAAATATTTACTATCTGCGTTAGTTGCTTAGTCATGTCTGACTCTTTGCAACTCCAAGGACTGTAGCCCTCCAAGCTCCTCTGTCCATGGAATTATCCAGGCAAGGATACTGGAGTGGGTTGCCATTCCCTTCTCCAGGAGGTCTTCCCAACCCAGGGGTCAAACCCAGGTCTCCTGCACTGGAGGCAGAGTCTTTACCATCTTAACCACCAGGAAAGCCCCATATATTTACTATCTGGTCCTTTATTAAAAAGTTTATCAGTCTTTGTTTTAACATGACAAAATGCAGTGACCATCAGACAGGTAGCAGCATCATTGAAAACTTCCTACAATTAAAAACCAAACCCTGGAAGCAGAATCCAGCTTGAGATGCCTCAGGATTCTTCCTATGAGAACTACACGGGGGCTTCTCAGAACTTGCCAAATAATCACCTTTCCTTTTCTAGCTCAGCAAGTTTGGATCTGGGGTAAGTGAGCCAAGTTTGGTCAGCTGAAATGCACCACTCAGGAAACGGGCTGATCTGGGCAACTGAAATTTCTCTTTAATAGAAGATTGAGCAAAAAAGTCCTTTCGGCATTGCCCCCCAAGGCAAAGATGTTTCAATTGTGTGTGAAGCCCATTTTCCTGATAGAGAAGTTCACCTTGCAAATGATGACACTCTCCATTGCTCAAGGCACTTCTCCACTGGTAAGACACTGTGCCTCTGAAAGTGAAGACAATGAAACTGAATCTGCCAAACCTGTGACATCTCCTAAAAGATGAAGTCTTTTTCTCGTCTTAAATTATTTTTATTTCCATTCGTGATCCAAACATGATCCCTTCCATGGAAAAAAACTCTTGCCCTGAGTTACCCCTGTGGCTGTGACCCACATCCCACATCCTCAATGATCCGAGACTTTGTTAATTATCAGGTAAAAATATAAAGACAACCGGTAAAACACAAGTTGCAGCCAAGTATTTCAATCCTGAGTACCTGTAAAAGCTGAAATTTTGAAAAATTCCTGTTATCAAATTGAAATCTTGTTTTCACTACGTCTGCCTTCCAGAAGAGAGGAAGGGTGTTTTTAAAGGCATCCTAGGTGACTTCCTTAGGTTAAGATTCCATGCTTCCACTGCAGGGGACATGGGTTCCATCCCTGGTCAGGGAACTAAGATCCTGCATGCTGAGCAGTGTGGCCAAATAAATAAATAAAAGCATCCTAGAGGTCAGGATTCTGTGAATCAGACTTGTCCTGGGGGCTTTGCCAATATATAGACTTGTAGATCCACTGATGGGTTTCCACAGGGGTCCTGGATTTTTTTTTTTTTTTAATGTAGCTTTCTAGTGTTTACATTTGGCACTCCCCCTCCCCTCCCTACTCCCTGCCTCTGGCTTCCCTCTCAAGGGTCCATGAGCCACGCAGACAGACAGAAGTAAATGGCCTCTCAAGACAGCTAGCAGAGCCCCAACGGAGGGTGGTGGCCCGGCGGTCATTTGTGCTCTCATTCCCAGCCTAAATGGAGTCTCAAGTTCTCCAGGGAGCCCAGCCTAGCACCTGCCACAAGCACTAAATTCTCCCAGAGCCCCGGAGAGAAAGCAGTCCTGGCAGATAGAGTCCCTGCCTGCGGCTTGCCTCTGGGCCATCTCTGCTGACTTGGTGTCTGGATGCTGTCTCTTCATCCTCATTGTGGGAAGGGGGGCATCTGTCTTTTACAGGCATCTGCCTCTCCCTTTCGCTCTTTGTATCCTACAATCCCTGGATTGTTTGAAGGCTAGTTTCCCCCATGAATCCTCAGCATCCTACCCTCCTCTGACAACCCACAGGAGCCCACCCTGCAGACGTTCCCTGTAGGGTCTGCAAGGAATAGAGTGCAAAGGGAGGCACTGAAGTTTTTAGGGAAACCCCAGATTGTGTCTTCAGAGCAGACTTTGGAATTACTTTCTGACCTGGCATCACCGCCCACCATCTTTGTCCATGTTGAGGGTTAGATTTGCTCATCGTCCTCAGATGGGGGCAGATAAGCCCAGGAAGCTCCTGGCATTGGGCTGTGAGGGCCTCCTGCAGGCCCAGCCATCTGATGGCGATCCCCAGGCCAAGTCGTCTGATTTGTCTTGTGTCTCCAGTACACACACAGAAAAAGTTTCCAGAAGGAAGAATGGGAGGGGGGAAGATGGAAGGAAAGGAGGGAGGAACCATCAGTCTCTCAAGATTAGTCCTTATTTCTGCATCCTTTCTGCAAGTATGTGTGAGCATGTACTATGTGCCAGACACAATTCTAGATGCTAGTAGTAAAGACTCTGCCTGCCAATGCAGAAGACAAAGGTTCGATCCCCGGGTCAGGAAGATCCCCTGGAGAAGGAAACGGCAACCCACTCCAATGTTCTTGCCTGTGAAATCCCAAGGACAGAGGAACCTGGTGGTCTACAGTCCATGTGGTCACAAAAAGTCAGACACAACTGAACAACTAAACAACAACAAAACGTATAATGATGAACAAAATTAGACCTGCACCCTATCTCATAAGGCTGACTGTCTACAGGAAGAAGTCACAATAAGCAAATAATCATTTTTTTAAAATTTAGAGAAAAATGGCCTTTGTGAGGAGTTGCACGGGAGGGGTAGAGGCCCTTGGAGCTGGTTGGGGTGTGTGTTGGGGACTTCCTGGGGAAGCAAAACCCTCACTGAGTGCTGTAGGGTGGGACGGGAAAGCATTGATGAAGACCCCCACCCCTACATTTAACTGGTTGCTCCACTCCCTCCCCTCTCCCCATCACATCCACCCACCTCCACTTTCCCTACAGACACAACAGTGGCTGGCAAAGTACAGAATCCAATAACTCTTTCTGGCGATATTGTGTCTGGAGCTTTTTATGACACTCAGGCTCAGACCCCAGTACATGGAAGCCCGAGAGGGTCAGAACTTTAAGCCTATGTTGCAGGTACAAGAGTTGTTGGGAAAGTCTCTCTCATAAGGGGGGCCCCCCCTGAATGTAAAAAACCTCACCCTAGTTTAGGAGCAGACAACCCTGCTTACTGAGCATTCTCAAAATTTGTGCAAATGACAAGCTCATTTTTAGCTGAAAAGAAGACACAGCTGAAATACTGATGTGGCAGCCAGAGTCCAGCTCCAGACCCAGCTACCAAAGGAGGTGCTAAATAGTTGATGAAGAGTATAATTCATCTGTGATTAGGGCCCTCTGACTGCAGGCTTCAAGCTAACTCTTCCCCCATGCACATGTCTCTGACCCGCCAGAGCCCAGCAGCCACTCAATCAGCTGGGCTTGAATCCAGTTGTAAACTCGATGCCTCTTGTCACCCCCTGTCTCCCTCCCCAGCCCACAGCCTCGGCCGTGACCACTCCTGCTGCAACATCCCTCTGATCTTCTGCATACACTGGTCCTTCTCTCAGGAATCCTTTCTCCTCCTTGAGCATCTGGCCCTCTCCTGCTCCCTGACTTGCCTCTCAACACTGTGCAACTCCAGGAATGTTTCTTCATCTCTTTGCACCTCAGTGTTCTCATCTGTAAAATGGGAAAGCTATAACAGTCGCCACTGAGTAGGGTCACTGGGAAGACAGGACATGTTAGGGATGTCAAGGGCATAGACCGTTGCATGGCACATCAATACTTACTCTCTAGACGTTAGGCATTGAATTTATTCATCCTTCCTAACTTAGTTCAAGCATCTTCTCCTCTTGGAGCCTTCTTGGCCTCCCAGTCTCAGGTAAGGAAGCACTGAAATCTGTGCAATGTGATTGCATGGTTACTCAGATTGCTGGTTTGTGGTCCTTGCCTAAGCTTCTTAAAGACAGAGATGACGTCATTCATCTCTGTATTCCCTGTGGCTGAAATTGGGTATGCAGTAGGTGCTGAATGAATGAATGAGTGAGTGAGTGAATCTCAGTGCACATTTGATCTCAGGGTCTGAGATCCTTGATGACACATTGATGATGGGGAAATCAACTCAGAACATTTCACATCTGTTACTTGGGCTGAAGAAGACAGACATCTGACCCTGCCAGGGATGAAGAAGGTTTACTTGTCTGGCTAGCTTACGACTCAGCTGCCCCAGAGGCTGCCCTCTGCCCTAGGGTGCTTGATCCCTTAGGAACAGTAGGCAGAGTCTATCTTAGCCCCATGAATGTCCTGATACAGCCTGCCTACCATCACTCGAGGCTGAGTTTTGGAAAGTGAGCCTCACGCTCCGTCTCCCCACCTTCCAGAGTAGGGTGTCTTGCCATTTTTCCTCCTTCCTCCCTCTCCCTCACCGGTGACCTCTCCCATCTTCCATGCCTCTTGCTCCCTATACTGGGCCAAGGGGCAGCCCCAGAATCTAAAGTGCAGCCATGGGGCTATCTTTGGATCTTTCTAGCATTGCTTCCCCCCAACCAATTCCCAGCTTTCCTCTGCCATGCCTTATATGCTGAGCACATGCTCCAGGCTCTGGGCAACTCTGCCAGCCAGGAAGTGCCTACCGCCCTTGATTAGCATAAGCAACGTGCTTTCCTTGGCTCGGTCTGGAGCTGTTGCAGCCTAATTAGCAAAGCCGCCAGATCAGCAGGGCCTCTCATTAACACTGATCGGATCTGTGTCTCAGCTGCTGAAGCCCCCACAGTCTGTCCCTCAGCAGCCTTCCCCCAGGATCACCAGGGCTCAGTGGTGGGGGAGGGAGTGACAGCCAAAAAGGGCCATCCCATGCCCTGTCATCTGCTGATGTGTGACCTCAGCAGGGGCTCATCATCCTGGAGGGCAGGGCTGGGGCCGGGTGGGTGCAGGGGGAGGCCCCTCTGGAAGTTCAATGCAGGCCTCCTGTCCCAAGTCTTTTTTGCCCTTCCATCATGCAAAGAGTCTGTGCTAAGAACTGCAAAAGATGCTGATATGGGTCATGATGCTCAGTATCAGTAAACTCCATCCCAGACTTCCCTGGTGGTCCAGTGGTTAAGAATCCGCCTACCAATGCAGGGGACACAGGGTTCGATCCCTGGTCCAGGAAGGTTCCACATGCCATGGGGCAACTAAGCCTGGAAGTCACAGCTACTGAGCCCATGTACCCTGAAGCCTGTGCTCTGCAACAAGAGAAGCCACCGCAATAAGAAGCCCAAACACCACAACTAGAGAGTAGCCTGCATGCACTGCAACTAGAGAAAGCCTGTGCACAGCAATGAAGACCCAGCACAGCCAAAAATAAATAAATAAATTCAATTTTAAAAAAGAAAGCTCCATCTCTTCCTCCAAGCCCTTGTTGTGTGGCCTGGATCTCTGCCACAGCCCCGCTCACTGGTCAGCCCTGGGAGTGTAGCTAGGTCAGCTGAGAACACCTGAGGCCAGAGAATAAGAGCAAGTGAAGGGGAAAGTGAGCAGCAGCTATTTAGGTTTAGGTAATCAGAAGGGCTTCTCGGAGGAGGGGCCATTTTAGCTGAGATGTGAATGACAAGGAAAAGTTGGCCAGACAACTCTCTGGAGGAGAGGAGTTCCAGGACAAGGGACAGTGAGTGCAAATGAGAAAAAAAGATGTGTCTTTAAAAAACGGGAAGGCCAGTGTGCAAAGAGCTTGGTAGGGAGTTGGAGAGAGCTGGCTAATAAGAAGGAACGACTAGTCTGGTGAAGGAAGGACTAGTCTAGTGAATGATTGAATGAATCAGAGTTGAAAGCAGTGAGGGACTTCGCTGGTGGGCCAGTGGCTAGGACTCCATGCTCCCAGTGTAGGGTTCCCAGGTTTGATTGCTGGTCAGGACACTAGATCCCATATGCCACAACTAAGAGTTTGCATACCGCAACTAAGACCCAGTGCAAAAAAAAAAAAAAGACCCAGTGCAGCAAAATAAATGATTTTTTTTTTTAATTGAAAGCAGTGAGAAACCGCTAGGAACCGGGGTAATGAGGGAAACTTTCTAGAAGACACAAGGCTTCCTTCCGCTCCCCTGTCAAAGAACAGATTCTATGCAGTGAGAGAGAAGAGGGAGGCTGTGGACAGTGGCAGGTGAGATTCAGACAGTTACAACAGTGTTGGTGCTGGTGGAACTCCTAGCTCTTTTATAACAAGTCCCAGTGAATGGGTCAGGCTCCAAATAATACCTGAACTTCTGGCTGTCACAACAACCTTGCAGTGGGATACTGTAGTCAGCCCCATTGTACAGTCAGTAGACTGAGGCTCAGAGAGGTTAAACTGGTTGACCAAGGCACACCCTTCATAAGTGATAGAGCCAGGCATTGGGCCCGCACATGCTCCTGATTATTACTGAGTGAGCATGTGTCTTTGCATTTGCTTAGGGAGCCAGCAGACCTGCTGTGCTGCATGACTGGCAGCCTAAGTTCCTGCCAAAAGCCATGTATTTGTCCCTGGGAAAAAACTTGTTCCTGGGCACTGGGGAGTTTTGACCCACCAGATCTGCTGGTTGGAAGCTCAGAGCAGCTATCCAGATTGTTGAGTATCTTTCTAAGTAAACATTTGTCACTCATTTGGGCCACACCACATGCAAACCTCCTTGTTATGCTTGGAGAAGCTCCAGTTGCTTTAAGGCAGAGCCTGCTTCTCTCAATCAAGTTGAAAATACTTGTTTTCCCAGCATCCCTTGCAGCTAAGGAATGAATCTGTAACCTAGTCTCCAATCAGATGCAAACATCTGGAAGCCAAGGACCCAAAGAAGAGGCAAGTAGTACAAATTTGGATTCAGTTTCCAAAGACTGTGGTGGTAGCACATGTCAGCCCATTGTCGGTGATGGCAGTCAAGATAGAGTTTCTGTGCCCAGCAGCATGGACTGATCATAGGACTAGTTCAGTGGTTTGATTTGGGGCATTAGTTTTGTTTATAACAATTTTTAAAATATTTATTTATTGGGCTGCACCGGGTCTTAGTTGTGGCACATGGGATCTTTAGTTGTGGCATGCAGGATCTTTAGTTGCAGCACATGGGATCTAGTTCTCTGACCAGGGATCAAACCTGGGTCCCCTGCATTGGGAACACAGAGTCTTAGCCAGTGAACCACCAGGGAAGTCCTGGAGCATTAATCTTGGTTTCAACCCTCCAAACCTGACTCTTCCATTCTCCAGGAGTTGGCCAGACAAACATCTCTCTTCTGTTTAAATTAGCTAGAATTGGTTTCTGTTGCTTGCAACCAATGACTCTAATTAGTACACTGTCATTAGGCCTCATCAGGTCATTAGAGAAGGGAACTCTGGGTGGGGCAGAGGGCAGGCTTGGACTGTGCCAAGCAGATCCATGGGACAGCCTCAAAACTCCCAGAGGAGGGGCAGGGAGCTGTCATTTCTGGGACAAAGAGAAGGACTTTGGCAGACACTCCTGAGGATCTGAGACTGCTTAGCCACCTGAGCCTTCACAGGATTTTCTTGTGATCTGGATTCCAGACATAGACTGGCAAGAACCTAACTTTTTTTGAAACCTACATAACGTTAAGGGTGGAGGTGGAGGGAAGAGAGGTTGGGTATTGGATTTTGGCTTTTCCACCCACTAGCACTCATTTCACCTCTCTGAGCCTCCATTTCCTCATATGTGGACTAGGGTATAGCAGTTGAAATGCTGTCATCTATAAATACTTAACACCCAACTCCAGCTGACATAAAAAAATGAAGATATTTGTTATAGCCACGCTTTCCGGGAAACAGACTCACTCAGAAGGACAATGCAGATAGTGGAGTGCAGTTTATTACGCCGGCAGGCCCAAGGCAGAGTCTCCTCTTAGCCAAGGACCCCGTCCAGCATTTGTGAAAATCTTTTATACCCCATGCGTACGTGTCTAAACCCACCACCTGCCCCATGTGTACGTGTCTAAACCCACCACCTACCCCATGTGTACGTGTCTTAACCCACCACCTGCCCCATGTGTACCATGTGTACGTGTCTTAAACAGTCAATAGTCAATAAGCCCGCAGTTACATTCCAACCAGTTAATAATCGATAAGCCTGTGATTACATCTTGACAGATACGAAAAAAGTTTATGACCTGTCCGGAGACAGGTGTGATTATGGTATGCTTCCTCTTAGGCAATGAGTAGCCTCGATTGATCTTCAGGATTCCTCTGTCTGGAGGGGGTCTTATCCTTCCATTGTCATCCTCACAGGCACTAAGCAGAGAGTTCAGAGTCCACTGGAGAGGCAGTCAGCACAGCCAGCACGGACAGGCCTGAGATGGAGTTCAGGCCCTATGAATTCCTTCTTCATATTCATTAGAGTCACGACACTGCACTTGAAGATGTAGTTCAACTTGACGTTTGGCTCTGTCTCCTTTCTTGGTGATTCTCTTGGCTCTGCCCTCCTCTGGGCATCAGCTCCCTCCTCAGGCTGGAAGTGAGATAGCTGCTGAAGTTCTGACATGGCATCTCGTCAGGACAACCTCAAAGAAAGAAAAGGTGTTCCTGTGAGCCAGCCAGTCAGGAAGAGCTTTCCCAGCAGTTTATAACAAACACTCCACCCATCTCATTGGTTCAAAATCAGTCACATGATCATTCTCCAACCAATAGGTGACAACCAAGAGAATACCATATACTGATAGGCTTGGGCCTAAATTCCTGAACCAATCACTGGCCAAGGTTATGCGATTATCCCCATTGGCTTAAAACATCAGTTCTCAGACTTTTGTCCAGCATCTTGATGGTACACCTTCAAAAATAAGAGAGGACTCCAACAAGCTTTTGTTTGTGTGGATTATATTTATTGATGTTTACCATTTTTGAAATTAAAACTCAAAAAGATTAAATATTTGTTTTTAAAATAACAATAAACAACCCATTATACTTGTTACTATAAATAACATATTTTATGAATAAGAATTATACTTTCCCCAAAAAAAGTTAGTGAAAAGAGTAGCATTATTTTCTGCTTTTGCAAATCTCTTTGAAATCTCACTCCACAAAAGACAGCGGGGTTCTCATACCTGCTTCTGCACTCAGGTTATCTCAATGTGTTATTTTGGTTGTATTTGGTGAAGAAAATTCAACCTCATGCAGATACATGGTTGGGAAGAGGAGGCCCTCACAGACCTCCTAGAAGGATCCCAGGAACACCAGCTGTCCTCAGAACACACCTTGACAACCACTTGCTTAAGCTAAGCAAGATTTGCAGAGATAATAATCACCCTATTTCATAGCATTGTTGAGAGAGAACTGAGGGAGATTATGTATGTAAATCGCTTAACACAGGGTTCAATAAATTGTGTCTGGGAGGGAGGAACGACCTCAGGTAAAAGCCTCAGGTAACAATCCATTACCCAGAAGAACTGACTTCTCAATTCCTTTCCCCAGGGTCCCTCCACCCACACACATCCCATTATGCCATTCTTGCTACATCTCTGGAAGCAGACACACAACAAAATTGCCACGGAAAGGAAAATGGGGGCGTTGTTCAACAGAGGGGAAGATCAAACCAAGCTGTCCATCTCAAGCACCGGATCGGAATCAGTGTTTCCCTGATCAGAAAGAGAGGCAGAAGCCAGAGTTGACACAAGCTGGGAATCAGGGTGAGCCTCAGATTTGCTGACGGTCCCTCACAAGGGCAGAATGGAGGCCCTTTCTCAGGAGTGACTGTGCAGATAGAGCAAGATACAGTCCCAGGTCCAGAGGCCAAAGGAAAGCATCTGAGTCCAGCACCCCGTCAGCAGGTTGGGGTTGGAAATGGGAATCTGAAAACTGGATGGTGTCAGAAAGTCAGAGCAGGGCAAGAGAGCACAGGGGGCCTTGGTGATTTGGGGAGAAGAGCAAGAGAATTCAGACCGAAGTCAGAACTTCTGGCTTGCCGGAAACAGCTGCAGCACTTGTGTGCTTGTGTGCACAGGGTACAAGGCTGAGAGGAGAAAGTGATGGCCACACAGCACAGCTTGCAGAATGACCCAGTTTCAAAAGACACTAAGAGGGTAAGACCTTGTATCCCCAACAAAATGTCCAAGAATTTCCCATGCTTCAGCATCTGATTGCATCTCCCAGACTGCCCGTTGCTCCCAGGAGTGGCTCCCAAAGCTTTTAGCTGACAAAGTATTTGGATTTGGGGCTCAGAACCTGCTCCCCCCACAGACAGTGGAAGGAGCTCTGCTCTGAAGCTCAGGGGACGCTGGCTCTAGCTCCCGCTCTGCACTAGGTCACTGTGTCATTTAGAGCTTGTCACCTTCCCTCTTGGTGACTCAGGTCTCCTGTCTGTGGGTGGATAAAATCATCAGGGAGGACATCCGAGAATGTGTGCTGGATGAAGGGCTTGGAGCCTAGCAACAAGCAGTGTGGAGTATTCCACTAAGTCAGGTTCATGGGGGAGGGACCAGGGAGGCAGTAAGCCAGTCAAGGGTCATGGCACCTGGGAACTTTGGGGTTCCACCCCTGGTGACGTGTCCCATCTCAGCCCTTGTAACACGTTCCTAGAGCCCCTTTACCCTGGTGAACCTACAGGTGTTTGCCAGCTTCTGACCTGATAAAGATCAAGGTCTTCCAATGGGGTATTAGGGTAACAAGGCCTGTGAACCTCTGTGTGTGTGTGTGTGTGTGTGTGTGCGAGCTCTGCTGGAGCACATAGGCTTTCTCTACTGTAGCACACAGGCTTCTCTTGTTGTGTAGCATGGGCTCGAGGACATGCAGGCTCAGTAATTGTGGTCGTGGGCTTAGTTGCCCCGTGGCATGTGGAATATTAGTTCCCCAACTAGAAATCAAACCTGTGTCCCCTCCACTGGAAGATGGATTCTCAACCACTGGACCTCCAGGGAAGTCTCAAGGCCTGTGAACTTGGATCTGGACTGTGAGGAATGATCTGAAGGAAAAGAAGCCAATTTTGGTCACAGGCTCAATCTCTTTTTTTTCAAATGTGGGATTGGAGAGTCAAATAGGAAAGGAGTGAATGATTACTGAGGACCTGTGATACATCAAGCCGCTGTCAGATGTTTTAACTACATACGTGACTTCCTGTCCACAGGGTAGGTATCATGGCCCCAAGGAAACAAAGAGAAGTGCAGTATGTTAGCCAAGATCATCAAACCAGGATGTGGCCCTCCAGTCTCCTACGCATTACCCGCTTTCCCCTCTCCTCTGCCCTCCTCCGTCTCCTCGCCTGCATTCTCCTCCCCACTCTCCTCCCCTCCCGCCTCCTCCTCGCCCCCCAGACCCCTGTAATGTCCCCAAGACACCTCAGCCCTGGCTGCTCCCTCGGGAGGTGGGAGCTGCCCCTTAAGAAGCGCTGTCCTCTTTTCACTCTCCCTTTGTGACCCTGTATTTCCGCCCTGGGCATTCAGAGTGGCAGGTTCCCACCGCCCTCTCCTTTCTGCCAACAAAAGCCAGCCTGCCTGTAATCCTACTTTCCTGCCCGCCCCCTCCATCCTCCCAAGTAGTGTCTTTCTTCCCACATTCTTCCTCCCCTGCTCCAGCCCTGTGGCTGCTTTCAAAGCAGACCACTGGGACTTAGGCCAAGTTCATCAGGAAGGCCCGGGATGGCTAGGGAGGCAGAGGCTGGTGACCTGCATGCTCCTGGGGCTCACTCTTGTTTGCTCACCCCAGTGGCTGCACCTTTCAATTTTGTGTTACGTTGGGGGTGGGGGGTGCCAAGAGGAGAGGCCACCTCAGAGCCACCACCAGAGCCAGCGTTCTGCCTCCAAATCAGAACAGCTGCTTAGGGAGCCATTGTCAGCCCTGCCCCAAGCCTGGTTTTGAGCCCCTTGGCGATATCTTGGACTTTTCATATGCATTTGGGGAGGGGCTAACAGCTCTGTCTCTGCAGTCAGTTCTGCCACTTTGCATGAGTTGAGGCCAATAAGTGACTCCATCTCACCATCTGCAAAATGGGCACAAGGGTAGTAACTACCCAATAGGGTCTTCAGGAGGACTGCATGCCTGTAAAGAGCTTAGGTGTGGAATCTGATTCGCAGGAAGAGCCTAGCAAGTGGGTTCAGCTGCTACCATGATGAGGTCTATCTGGTGTCTTCTGCTGTCTGGAAATGGGAAGGTCCTAAAAGGAGAAGGATGCAGACATGGTTAATTCAGAGAAGAAAGTCTTCTTACCCAGACCGCCATGATTCCAAGGTTGGATACCGTGCCCACTTGGGTATGTTGCACTAACTGTCCACCAATATGTTTATTCAACAAATAATTGAGCCTCTACTCTCTAGGAGGCACTGTCTCAAGGGCCAGGACACAGTGGAGATGCAAGAGAGGGATGGCCCCTGTCCTCAAGTTGCTCACTGTCTGGTGGAGAAAGACACCCCATGAGCACTAACAAATGGTCTCAGAGATGCAAAAGTGCCATGATAAATAGAAAACACAGTCATCACCAAGTGATGATCACTTGGTGATGACTGTGGGGAGAGGCTGCTCCAGGTAAGGTGGTGGGAGCAGGGTCCCTCTGGAGAGTGGGCATCTGACTGAGACTTGGATAGGGAGAGGGACCTGGGCACAGTCGTGACAGGGACAGAGCAGTCGGAAGGCGCAGGCCCTGAGGTAGGAAGCAGCTTGGCTTAGTCACAAGACAACAGGAAGACCAGTGGAGATTAGTGACTGAAGTCCAGAGTGGGAAAGGCTGGAACTGAGGGCGGGGGTGGGCGGAAGGGATACAGCACACCCCTCACGGCATTGTCAGGGTTCAGAGTTTATCCAAACAGCCAGGAGAAGACAGTGAAGGGTTCTAGGCAGGGAATCCTATGGTCTGACTCTCTTTATGTCTGGCTTTTGGGTGGAGAGTGGATAGAATGGGAATAAGATGGAGGCAGGGAGGCTAATCGGAAGCTATTGCGATGTCCCTGGAGAGAGAGGACAGCAGCTTAGCCCAGGGTGGCAGCAGTTGGAGTGGTGTGGTGAGAAGATGCTGGATTCAAGATACGTTTGGAGGGGAAGCCGACAGGACCTGCCAGCGGGTGGGTCCATCCAGATCACACCCAAGAACAGTCACAGTGGGAGAAGCTCCCCCACAGCCCAGGGTCCAAGGTCAAGTTTCAAAGGACTGTTAAATCTGTGTTCCCATAGCTGCCTCTCTTTGGGGTGGCAAAGATTCACCCTTCTGTCTCCCAACAGACAGGGCGGACATACGCAAGGAAAACAGAGTGACAGACGGAGTTACGGGGATGGAAACCCACGGGTCCCCTCTCCAGAGTGCAGCAAGGGTCTCCAGCGGTGGCAGGCGCTTTCTGCTAATAAAACTGATAAAGGCAATTTTTGCAGGTGTATATAATATGCACATGCAGAAGTGGCCGATCCTCTGGATCCCGTAGGGACACAGGGAGCAGCCAAGGGCGCAGCACCTGGAAAGCCGGTGCTAACAGTCAGGTGTGTGCCTATCCGAGGATGCTGGGGCAAACAGGGACCAGGGACATGCTTTGATGGACAGAGTCTTATAGGCTAGAAAATCCAAAGTGCTGAGAACTGTAATTGTTTTATCTTCCACGTTATTTCCAAAGGAAGCCTAATATGCAGCTGGAGTTAGAAAAATACGGGACCTTGTATCAGCTTTAAGGCCATCCTGCAAAATGGCATCATGGAGCCCAGGTGAAGGCAGCAAAAGTCCTTGTTTGAAATTCCCACCCACAGGGAATGAAGGGCGCAGACAGGTAGACCCCCTGGGAGCAGAAAAAGTCCTGGCTTTGTTATTGCTGTTGTCACTTTGGGTTTAGAAAATTGAGGCAGTTGTCCTGGTAGACAAATAAATTATAAATAACCCTTAGGATGCCAGGCTCAGAAAATGCAAGGAAAAAAAAAAAAAAAAACTGCTGACAACACGTTCACACTTGTTAACTCAAACACAGAATCCAAACTGTACTTTTCAAGGAAGGTGGCTGTGAAGTAGCAGGTTTTGTCCAGTGGCCCTATGGACCATTGAGCGCCAGCTTCCAGTATAGAGTACACTTTCGCTTCAGCCCTGCAGGTGGGCACCCTCGGGTCTTGGCAGTTAGGTGGGGCACCCCTTCTCCCTGCCTGGGGTGCTCCTGCTTTGGCTTTGAGGGGCAGGCTTTGCTGCAGGCACTTAGGGGACCAGAGGTCAGGATTCCTCTTCCCCAGTGCCTTTGCCAAATGGGCAGCCAGGGGATGAAAACAGATTGAGACCTGCTTATCTGCCTGTTGGTGACTAAAGATAGGGATGCTGGAGGGTGAAGTGTGAATCTACTTGCTGGCCTGAAAGACAGGTGCACTGTGCCCTCCACCGCCTCTGGGTGCATACATGCATGCGTGTGTGCGTGCGTGCATGCTCAGTTGTGTCCCACTCTTTGCGACCCCAAGGGCAAAGATTACTGGAGTCAATTGACATTTTCTCCTCCAGGGGATCTTCCCGAGCCAGGGATCAAACCCCCATTTCCTGCGTCTCCTGCATTGGCAGGCACATCCTTTACCACTGTGCCCCCTGGGAAGCCCACCCCTGGGTATAGGCTTTGTACAAAGTTCCTGTATTTGAAAATCAATTTTAAAACATTGCACCAGAAACAAAATGTAATTTACAAAATCACAACCCTATTGATCTCACATGAATAGGTGACATTTATTGAACGCTTACTCTGTGGCAGATGCTGTTCCAAGTGCTTTCTTTACATGTATTTACGCACTTAACCCAATGGGGGAGGTGACATTATTGCTCCATTTTACAGATGAGGAAACCAAAGCCCTCAGAGCTTAAGTAATCTGCTTAATGTCATATAGCTGGGGCAGGATTCCATCCACTTTTTTGGCTGTGCTGGGTCTGTTGCTATGCAGGCTTTTCCCTAGTGGAGAGCGGGGGCTACTCTCTAGCTGTGGGGCACTGGCTTCTCATTGCGGTGACTTCTCCTGTTGCAGATTATGGGCTCTAGAGCACGTGGGCTTCAATAGTTGTGGCACATGAGCTCAACATTTGTGGCTCCCAGGCTCTAGAGCACAAACTCAGTAGTTGTGGGGCGTGGTCTTAGCTGCTCCATGGGATGTGTGATCTTCCTTCAAATCAGGGATCGAACCCACATCTCCTACACTGGCAGGCCAATTATTTACCACTGAGTCACCAGAGAAGCCAGGATTCTGTCTTAATCTCCCCCTGTCTCCAGTGCCTGCACCCTGTAAGCATCCAGAAACTGTTATCCCTGTTAGCCAGTGGGAGGTTGGCTAGCTGATTGGTTGGTTAGCGGAGTGATGAGTTACTTGGCCTGATTAGGCTGAAGAATTGTTAGGGGCCCAGTTTTGAGTCCACAGACCCGGGTTCCAATCTTAGCGGAGCCACTGCCTAGCTGTGTGCCCTTGTGAGAATCATTCCCCCCACGGGCCCCAGTTTTCCTCATTCATAAAATGGGCAGAGGAGTTGCCCTACCTTGTAGGGTTTGGGTTGTGGATTAGAGGAAATAACTACATATAAAAACCTGGTACACGGCAGCTGCTCAACAATGGTCACTGAGAGCAGTCTCCAATCTTTCTGGCACCAGGGACCCATTTCATGGAAGACAGTTTTTTCCCAGGGATGAGGGTGGGGTTGCAGTTTGGGCTGATTCTCATCAGGAGTGAACAGCCTAGATCCCTCACATGTGCAGTTCACAGTTGGGTTTGTGCTCCTATGAGAATCCAGTGCTTCCACTGATCTGATAGGACGCAGAGCTCAGGCAGTAATGTGAGCGATGTGGAGCAGCTGTAAATACAGATGAAGCTTTGCTTAGTCGCCCACCGCTCACCTCCTGCTGTGTGGTCCAGTTCCTAACGGGCCACAGACCGGTACCAGTCCTTGGCCCGGAGTTGCGGACCCCTGACTGCCAGGCTGTGTCCCGGCTGTCAGTGCAGCTTTGCATCCCAGTTCCAAGAAAGTGACACCTGCTGGCCCCAGGTCACAGCACAGACAGGTCCATTCCCTGCTGGAGAAGCCACTGCTTGCATCTTTCCAGGCACAAACAGAGTTGTTTTCCATCCATCCCTCATAAGTGCACCTTCCTGCAGGTGCTGCTGGCCCCAAAGTCAACTGTTCCCCATGGGGCAGAAAATGCATCCTCCAAGGATCTGCTAACCAAACATTAATAATAAGGATAAACCAAATAGTTCATGCAAATATTTAATAAGAAAATAACACATGTGGACTTCCCTGGTGGTCCTGGGGTTAAGACTCTGAGCTTCCACTACAGGGGCACAGGTTCAATCCTTGGTTAGGGAAGTTCACATGCCATGTGCAGTGTGGTCCAAAAGAAAAAATGTTTCCAAAAAAAAAAAGAAAATAACATATGTGAATTTGGCTTACTGTTAACTGCCCAGTGGAACTTCTCTGTGGATGGTGGACAGTTTGACAGTTAATGTGATTGCATTCAGAGTATACTGGCTTTTTTCTCTTTCTCACACTCTCTTCCCTGAAGCAGGGTGACCTTCCTCACTGTCTTAAGTGGATGTTGAAATGCATTTTTATTCCTTGACTTGCTTGGCAGAGTTGGGAATGGAGCAGGCCACCAGGAGCATTCCTGGTAGTAAGGCTCAGAAGTGAGCCCTGCATGAAACACAGTGACACAGACCAGTAGAACAGAAATGAGAGCTCAGAAATAAACCCATGTGTTATCCAATCAACGAGCATTTGACAAGGGAGCCAAGAATACTCAGTAGGGAAAATACTCAATAAATAGTGTTGGGAAAATTGGATATTCACATGCAAAGGAATGCGAGTGGACGCCTCTCTTAGACCAGTCACAGAAATGAACTCAAAATGGATTAAATAAGATGTAAACACAGAACCATAAAACTCCTAGAAGAAAACATAGGGATAAAGCTCCTTGACGTTGATCTTAACAATGTTTTTTGGAGGTGTGACAGCAAAAACACAAGCAACAAAAGCAGAAGTCAACAAATGAGACTATGTCAAACTAAAAATCTCCTGTGCAACAAAGGAAACAACAAAAGGAGAAGGCGGCCTCTAGAATGGGATTAAATATTCCTGAACCACATACCTGACAAGGGGTTAATTATCCAAAATATAAAAGGAACTTATACCGCTCAATAGCAAAAAGACAAATATCCAATTTTAAAATGGGCCAAAGCCCTAAGCAGACGTTTTTCCAAAGAAGACATAATACAATAGATACACAAAAAGGTGCTCAACATCATCAGTCATCTGGGAAGTGCAAGTCAAAATTACAGTGAGGTGTCACCACACACACCTGTCATTATATTCTGCTACTTCTAAAAATACAAGAAATAACAAATGTTAGCAAGGATGTGGAGAAAAGGGAACTCTCATGCTCTGGAAGGAATGTGAATAGGTACAGCGACTATGGAAAACAGTGTGGAGGTTCCTCAAAACATTAAAAATAGAGCTACCATATGATCCAGCAATTCCACTTCTGGGTATTTATCCAAAGGAAAGAATAACACTAACTCGAAAATATAGATGCACCCTCATGTTCATTGCAGCATTATTTATAATAACCAAGACATGGAGCCAACCTAAATGTCCATCAACAGATGAATAAAGAAATCACGGCGAATTCCCTGGCAGTCGAGTGGTTAGGGCTCCGTGTTTTCTTCGCAGGTGGTGCTAGTGGTAAAGAGACATGCTAGTGCAGGAGACGGAAGAGACCTAGGTTTGATCCCTGCGTCGGGAAGATCCCCTACAGAAGGAAATGGCAACTCGCCCCAGTATTCTTGCCTGGAGAATCCCATGGACAGAGGAGCCTGGCAGGCTACAGTCCATGGGGTTGCACAGGGTCGGAGGACATGACTGAGCGACTTAGCATGCACCTGTGGTTAGGACTCCGTGCTTTCACTGCTGAGGGAGCAGGTTCAGTCCCTGGTCAGGGAACTAAGATCCCACAGCCACGCAGTGTGGCTAAAAATAAAGTTGTGAAGTATGTATGTAAGTATCTGTGTATATATTCATACGTATACATATATACATTTGTATATACACAAATGTATATGTGTATACATATGTATATTATTCAGCCATTAAAAACAGAAGGAAATCTTACCATTTCCAACAACACAGATGAACCTGGAGGACATTATGCTAAGTGAAATAAGCCAGACAGAGAAAGACAAATACCTAAATACCATATGGTCTCACTTATATATGGAGTCTAAAAACAAAAGTCAAATTTATAACAACAAAGAGAATGGTGGTTACCAGGGGTTAGTGGGCAGTGAGGTCGGGAGGGTGGAGGGAATGAGGAGATGTTTAACACAGGAGACAAACTTCCAATTATAAAAGGAGTAAGCTCTGGGGATCTAATGCACAGCATGGTGACTATAGCTAACAATATTCTATTATATACTTGAAAGTTGCTAGGAGAATAGAACCAGGAGAATAGAACTTCAATGTTGTCACCATAACAACAACACAGTGATAACTGTGTGAGGTGAAGGATGTGTTAACTAACCTTGTCATGGTAAATGTTTTGCAATATATACATGTATCAAATGATCACATTATACACCTTAAACGTACACAATGCTGCATGTCAATTATATCTCAATAAAACAGGGTGGTGGGCAAATAAGAAAGAAAGAAGCAAGCCATTGCATGGCTGGTGACCTGGGAGAAGTAGCCCAATGCTGAACAGGAGTCTAGAGTTTATTGGATAATCCAGACATTTTGCTTTCTGCCCCATAAAATGAAAACGTTAACAGAGACATGATAATATTTTTTCAGCATCACAAAATGTAAAAAGTGAAAGCACAGATGATTAGTTGAAATATGAAAGAAATCTTTAAAACTCATGGTGTTCACCGACTGTCTCCCTCCCCTAGTGATCTCATCACTTTCTCGAGGACAAGCTGGTGACCCTAGGCGCTCTTCCCTGAGGAGAGGTGACGATGAAATAATCCCAGGCTGCCCTCATCATGGCACCACTCGATATGCCTCCTCCTTTTGAAGACCTGGAAGGGGAGGTGTCTCTGAAACAGAGAACATGTGGGTCAAATTGAAGTATTCAGTCTGGTCCTCCCTCCACCCTCTCCCTTTCCTACCCTCCCACTCCTGTGCTGGCATTTAAAATGAAGCCCCGGACTTTGCTGGTGGTCCAGTGGTTCAGAATCCACCTGCCAATGCAGGGGACACCAGTTCGATCGCTGGTCCGGGTAGGTTCCACATGTCAGGGGGCCACTAAACCCATGTGCTGCAACTACTGATCCCACGCTCAGAGCCTATGCTTTGCAACAAGAGCAGCCATTGCAATGAGAAGCCCATGCACCCCACAACTAGAGACTAGGCCCCCGCTCGCTGCAACTAGAGAAAGCCTGAGCACAGCAAGGAAGACCCAGAACAGCCAAAAATAAATAGAAAGAAAGAAAGAAAGAAATAGGACGCACACGCGTGGTAAAGGCTGAGACAGCTCTGAGATGCTGCCCCAGGAGGCCAATTGAGTTTGAAAAAATGCTCTGGGTACAAAGACAAGGCATGCCCAGGCGTGTCCTAAACTGCTTCCGGAAAGAAGTGTCCTCTGAGCTCAGTTGGAGGGACAGACAAAAGGGGTTTAATGCAAGAGAGAACACTGCAGGCAGGGGACATGGAGTGAGCAGAGTCCTGGCGATGTTAAAGAGCTGGGGTGGGGGCGGGGAAGCAGGCGCACTGCAAATGGAGCTTCATCTCCAGAAATCTGGCTAGCTGTTTCTCACCTGAGTGGAGGGACACCCTTCCTCTACCCCCATCTTCCCCTAGAGCGGATATGCCCCCTCACTGAACGTCTCTGGTGCCTGTTTTCATGGATGCTGTGAACTGGGCTTTGTTCTCTCAGCCTGGGCTAGGACTCTATTTGATGTGGCACAGCTTCTGCACTAACTCTGTGCCAGGATTGTGCTGGGCATCTGCCTGGTTTATTTCATTTACTCTTGAGGACAACTCACCTAGAATGTTCTAGAGAGACACAATAGCAAAACAGTGAAGAGTATGTGCTATGCTGGGGGGAAGGATTCGGAGAAGCAAGAGTTAGGAAGTTTGAGATTGACACATACAGACTGCTATATTTAACATGGATGCCCAAGAAGGCCCTACTCTATAGCACAGGAAACTCTGCTCAATGTTACGTGGCATCCTGGATGGGAGGCGAGTTTGGGGGAGAATGGATACATGGATATATATGGCTGAGTCCCTTTGCTATTCACCTGAAGCTATCATAACACTGTCTGTTAATCAGCTCTAAGTGAGTGCTTAGTCACTGAGTCGTGTCTGACTCTTTGCAATCCCATGGACTATAGCCTGCTGCCTCTGTCCATGGGATTCTCCAGGCAGAAATACTGGAATGGGTAGCCATTCCTTTTTCCAGGGGATCTTCCCGACCCAGGGATCGAACCCAGGTCTCCCGCATTGCAGACGATTTCTTTACCATCTGAGTCACCAGGGAAGCTCTAATCACCAATACCCCAATACAAAATGAAAAGTTTAATTAGAAAAAGAAGAGCATGTGCTGGAACCAGACTGCCTGAGTTCAAATCTCACATTCTTTCCTTATTAGTAGTATCCTTGGGAAAGTTAATTACCACCCAGATCTCAAAGTTGCCTCACTATAGAATTGGGAATAATAGTAGTATATACTTTGCAGGACTTCTATGAGGATTAAATTCTTCACATATAGTTCAGTACCTGGTACTGAAGTTCTGCGTGGTAAGTTCTATGCGAGATAACTGTTAGTACTCTCATTATTCCATTGAACAGGTAAAGAAACTGAGGCTCTGAGAATTTCAGCGATTTCTCCAAGGTCACAAAGTTAATATTCAACTAGTGTTGCAAGGATTCCCCAAGGTTTGCCCTCTCTCCTAGGCTTTACTTAGAGCCCTTACAACCTGGACTTAGAGAGCCTTTACATCCTGCCCACAATCTCCTCCTCCAACATCAAGCCCTTGATTCCCACCCAGTACCCTTCCCACCTAACAGAAGCCACCTCGTCTCAGAGTTTGCCTCTGAATCTGTTATCACCGCCATACCTTGGTTTAGGCTGTTTTCTCTGCCCCAAATCCTCCCCTACCCATCTCTGCCCATCCTGACCTCTATCCTCAAGACCCTGTGGATATATCTGGTGGGGGGAGCCCCTCCTCTGCACTTCTGGGTGCCTCCTCTTCAGCTGGCCACCTCCCACCCCCATGCACTCAGACAGCCAGGGCCACATTTCACACCTCCCGGCTTTCTCGCACCTTTCCTAACAGGATGCTCAGTGTGACCCTCCCTCTTAGGATCCAGTTCCTGGCCCAGGGCTATTTGGATTCAGCTCAGTTTCTCAACCTCAGCACTACTGATGTTTGGGGCCCAATAATTCTTTGTTGTGGGGACTGCCCTGTGCATCGTAGTATGTTTTGCAGCATCCCCAGCCTCTACGCATTAGATGCCAGTAGTAACTCCCCTCTCTCATTGTGACAAACAGAAATGTCTCCGGGCATGGCCCAGTGTCCCCTGTGGGGCAAAAGCTGCCCCACATTGAGAACCAATGATAACCAGAATTTCCCCAGGCGTGGCCAGGATGAGCAAGGGGCCACTTTAGCAGGAGAGGCTGCAGAGGGGGAGTCTGAATTTCCCAAACCTACATGCGGGGAGGTCACAGAGATCAGGAAGGGTGGTGGAGATGGTGAATGAGCAGAAACGTACCCACCTCCTGCATGTCACAGCCAGGTGGAAATGTGGTCCAGCTTTTGCCATATCTTGAAACTCTTCAAAAGAAGCCAGAAATCCTATCGTTTATGTGAAATTCCCTGATTCTTATTTACAAAACAGAAACAGACTCACAGACTTAGAGAATGAATGTACCAGTGGGGCAGAGCTGGAGGGGAGGAATAGACTGAGAGTTTGGGACTGACATGTACACATTGCTATGTTTAAAATAGGTAACCAGGGCTTCCCTGATGGCTCAGTGGTAAAGAATCCACCTGCCAATACAGGAGACATGAGTTCGATCCCTGATGCGGGAAGACCCCAATGCCAAGGAGCAACTAAGCCTAGGCACACAGCTGCTGAGCCTGTGCTTTAGAGTCCATGTCCTGCAACTACTGAAGCCAGCGCATTGTAGAGCCCATGCTCTGCAACGAGAGGAGCCACTGCATGAGAAGCCCACACCCGGCGACTGGAGAGCGGCCCCCATTCGCCGCAACTGAAACCTGCACGGCAACGAAGACCCAGCACGGCCAAAAGTAAATAAATAAAATAAACAACTAATAAGAGCCTACTGTAAGGGAAAAAAAAAGAATTTAAAAAAAGAAAAAAAAAAATTCCCTGTTTCTTAAGTGTTGGCAACTAATATGAAATTTTTTAAACATGTGGGAAAACCAGAGTATGTCTGTGAGTTTTGCAACCTTTCCTATGGACTGAACTTCCATCCTAGAAGCTTCAGGCAGCTCAGACCTCTGAGGCCGGAGGGTCCCCATTCTCTCTGCAGCGGTTTTAGGTCTTAGGCACTATCCACAAGCCCCACACTAGGACTCTGGACCACACAGATGGTCTCTGTGCCCACATGGGCTCCTCCAGCCCCCTTCTGAAGCCCAATTCCAAAGAGGTGGAAGGCTCTAAATTCCCAGGCGATAGAGAATATGGCAAGTGCCCCTGGAAGGGGATCAAGAAGCCTGAGCTCTCATCCAACACTGGCATTGGTTTGCTGTGTGACCTTGAGCAATCATTCGCCCTCTCTGAGCATCAGTCTCCTCCTCTGTCACATGTTTGTAGGATGAAGAATGAGAAGGGAGGATGAATGCTCTCTGTTCCTGGGACTTGAATATTTCCTCATGGCAGCACAGAGTCCCAGCTGGCCCCCAGTGCCCAACGGGCATTCTTGTCCTCAGACTGACTTGGGCAGAGACAAGCTGGTTCCACCTCCCAGTTCAGGAATCCTGCATGTCAGAGCGGGGAGTCTGGGTCACTCTGATGGACTCTTTTCTCTGTGCAATCGGGTTATGGATACTGGAGGTTGTTCCAAGAGTGGAATCCACCATTCTATCACTAGGAAGAGTCAGACTGTTGGCCCTGCTAGTGCCAATGGCAAAGTTCCGGGTTAGTGAGACCCAGTACATAAATTAATGTTAATAAATTTAAAAATAAATGAAATAGATAACCAACAAGAGCCTACTGTAAAAAAATAAAATAAAATAAAAAGAATTTTTAAAACAGAAAAAAATTTAATCCTGCCCAGAGGTATTCATGGCCACAAGATGGCTTAGGTGGGCATGCCCACATGTGGCCTGTCTGCAAGCCTCGGACAGTTTCCCAGGGGGCTCTGCAGCTGAGAGGAGTGGAGGGGTTCTGGGAGATCTTTTTATCCCACCTCCTAATTGTATAGATGGGGGAACTGAGGCCCAAGGTCACCTAGACAACAGAAATAACACCGACATCTCCTGACTCCCTGTCCAGTGCTCCTTCTGATCTATCATTGGGCTATCCTGGAAGTGGGCGCTGGTGAGATGCACAAAGAGAGACAGATAGACAGACGGACAGACCCAGACAAGCCCTGACTTTGCCTGTCACAAGCTGTGGTTTAAGATCAGTGGTTGTGGCCTCCATGCCTAGAACACCTAGGCAGGGGACACAGTGTTACCATGTGGGATGGAATGGGGGTTCTATCACCAGGCCTCCTGATTTTTCCAAAATAGCTGAATTCTTTGGTATAAATTATCCTGTTTTAAATGTCGGCCACTGGTGTTTTCAATGCCTTCTATTAGAACGCTAGGAAAAGAAAACACATTTACAGGCCACAGTTGGCTCCAGGGCTGCCAGTTGCAACCTCTGCTCTCTTCTCTCCGCCTCAGTTTACCCTGCTTTAAAATGGGTATCACAACAGGATCCCTGTCTCAAGAGGGCAGTTGAGGGATTAAATGAAATGAAACCACTAGAGGGCCTATCTTACCCCTGGGCCCACAGTGAAAGGCAGCTATTATTTGTTAAGACACTTTTCATAGGAGAAATGGAAGGGGCTTGTTAAGTTTAGCACACGACTGGGAGGTCCTGAGCCAGAATCTTTCCATCAGTCTGCAAACTTGAGTGCTTGTTGCATGCCTCCTGCCATGGGCATGTGTCAATTTAAAACCCTGTCCCCGCCCTGAATTTACAGGGGAGGCAGGGTTGATCTTCATCCCAGGAATCTCAGAACATCCCTCCAGGGGGCCTCTAATCTGAGAGAAACATCCTACTCTCAAAGGTCAGGTCTTTAAAACAAAAAGAACGCAGCTCTTTTTTACATTAGAAACACATTTCTGCTTGTTTGTTTTAATGAGAAACTTCATGGGGGAAAATGACAGTCCTTCCTATATATCTGTTCAACAAATCTGCCTCCCGAAAACCAGTTCCAAAGATATTAAAAGGACAATTCTGAGAAAAGAAGAATTTAGAACAAGTTCTAATTAGTCCCTGTGGGATTAGGGGCCATTGACAATTTCTGCCCTGAGAACCCAGAGACCAGGGCCTAAGGTTACATCCTGATGTCCAGGGTGCAAAACGTTCTTCCTCCTGGGCTTGGCCCACACAGGGGCCGCTGGGGGCAGCGTCAGGCCCATTCCTGGCTTTGCTGGAGGCCTTGCAGCCACAGAACCCTTTATCTGCTGTGCGGTGCTGACTTAGGCTGCGCGAGCTCTGCCTACAGGGTGGGAGAAGCCGGGAGTCGCTCTGGCTGACGTGCCTGAGTTTTGGTGGGCGGGCGGGCAGGTAAAGCCCATAATTACAGGAAAGCAGCCTGGGGCATGTGCGGACAGGCCTCCTGGAGCCCAGGCAGGTGGCCTCCCAACTAGGGAGGGCGCCAGGGTTCACACTCTGCGTGCAAAAAGCCATTGGGGTGGGGGAGGGACAGTTATGTAACTGCAATGTGTGTGTGTCTGTGTGTCTGTGCGTCTCTGTCTGTGTTAGTCGCTCAGTCGCTCAGTCGTGTCTGACTCCCTCCTCTGTCCATGGAATTCTCCAGGCAAGATCACCCAAGGGGGACGTACAGCCACTGAAAAAATGACCCTACACTCCACGGCCTCATTCCTCCCCACCCACTCAGAAGGACAGGAAGAACTAGCAGTCTTGGCTCCAGGCAATGGCGGTGGCCCTCACCTTTATCAGCATCAGGGTTACCTGGAGAGGGCTGTTGAGACAGACTTGTCAGGCCTCACCCCAGGAATTTCTGACTCAGGAGGTGGGGGTGGGGAAGAGGATTTGCATTTCTCAAAAATGCACAGGAAGGGTGCTGATACAGCTAGTTCAGGGACGCTGTAGGGCTTTCTGAGGTCAGTCTACTTGGGCCCCTGATTTGCTGTGTGTCTCTAGGCAAATATCTGAGACTCTCTGGACTTTTTTCCTTTCTTTTCTCAGAGGGAGAAGCCAGCTTTTTCTGTGAGCAGATAAATCCACCTCGGTGTTGAGATGCCTAATTACTATTTGCAGGTAGCTCAGAGATGGTCGGATGGCATCACTGACTCAATGGACATGAATTTGAGCAAGCTCTGGGAGATGGTGAAGGACAGGGAAGCCTGGCGTGCTATAGTCCATGGGGTCGCAAAGAGTTAGATACGACTTAGCGACTGAACAACAGAGACCTTCACAGGAAAGACCCAGGCCTTTGCACAAGGGTCTTTCTCCATGGTTCCAACTTGCTTGTGGCCTCTGTGACAGCAGTTGCTTTAGGAGAGATTAACACTTTAAGCCTTAAAGAGACAGGCCAGGTCAGGGTCTCTGGGCCTCAGTGCTCACCCTGCATGCCGAATCTTGAAGCTGTTTGCTAGCCTGGGCTTTGGGACAATTTTGTTTCCCTGGGGAAGGACTCATCACTGCCCCAGTGGTAAGGCCTCTGCAGCACAGACAGTCATAATCAAAGTCATATCTGCCAGCAATTCATCTCATCTGAATGTCCAGGTGGACTACACTCAGTGACCTTCCTCACAGTATCTAAAACAGCAGTGGACTCATGGCACATGTGGACTCAATGAAATAAACAAGGAAATAAGCAAATCGTTCCTTAACCGAACTGGCCCTGCAGCCTGGCTGGCTGTTTGGCTTTCTGCGGTTATATGGGTTTTTCTACCTCTGGTCTCTTGTTCCTCACAGGACAGTTGTGGAAAGAGAGATAGGCAAGTGTTCTTATCCTCATTTCACTGGTGGGGAGACTGAGGCCCCAGGAAGGTGGTCTGGCTTGCCCAACTCTGAAAGAGAAGTGTAGAACTCCATGCCGCAGACCCTTGCCATGGCCTCTCCCAAGTCTAATTGGTATTCTTCTCCATGATCTTATAAGAGCCATTCTGCAGGTTATAGCTGTGGAGATGAAGCTGGGAGAGCGGTGATCTAGGAATCCAGGTCCTTCCTGTTTCCAGGAAGGGAGAACACTTTCTTCTTTGCAGAAATTGCCAGTCTTTCTGGGAGTCTGCCTCAGGCCTGGGGCTTCCCAGGTGGCACTAGTGGTAAAGAACCCACCTGCCAATGCAGGAGATGGAAGAGACAAAGATTCGATTCCTGGGTCAGGAAGATCCCCTGGAGAAGGACTTGGCAACCCATCGCATGGTGTCACATGCTGGTAGACCCCAGGTGCCCGTGGCAAGCTAACCTGCATGGTGCTTTACAGCCAGAGCCCAGTACGCTGCCTAGCACATGGTTGGTGCACAGTCAGTATTTGTTGAGTCAATGAATGAATAAATGAAGACAGACATGGTTGAAATACTGAGTCTAAACTTCCCAGCTATGTGATCTTAGACAAATCCTTCCACCTATCTAAGCCTCGGTTTCTTCAACTGTAGATCAGAAAAATAATAATTTTTATAATAATATAAGATAGCATAATAATTAAGAAAACTGGCTCTGGAGGCAGAATTGCCTGCCTGTGACTCCTGGCTTCATCCTGTTCTACTGTGTAACCTCAGGCAAGCTACTAAAACTCTCTGTTCCTTGGCTTCCTCATTGATAAAATGAGGATTGTGAGCATACTTACACAGTGTTGTGAGAGTTAAAATGAACTCATATGTGTAAAGTGCTCTATCCAATATTATGCGTGCCTGTGTGCTCAGTCACTTCAGTCATGTCCAACTCTGTGCAACCCTGTGAACCGTAGCCCACCAGGCTCCTCTGTCCATGGAATTCTCCATACTGGAATGGGTTGCCATTTCCTTCTTCAGAGGATCTTCCCAACCCAGGGATTGAACACTTCTCTTGAATTGCAGATGGATACTTTACCCACTGAGCCACCTGAGAAACCCATCCATATACTATAAATAACCCTTAACAATGATGATTCTATCTGTGTGCTGATAAATTAAATTATAACATTTAAGTAATGAGGATGAGGTGGTTGGATGGCATCACTGACTCAATGGACGTGAGTTTGAGCAAACTCAGGGAGATAGTAAAGGACAGGGAAGCCTGGTATGCTGCAGTCCATGGGGTCGCAGAGTGAGACACGACTTAGCAACTGAACAATAATGAGTACATAGCAGAGTGCGTGGTACAGAGGTGGAAGGGCTCAGTAAACATTATTCTTTATTTTAAAATTAATTAATTAATTTGGTTGCACCAGGTCTTAGATGCAGCACTTGAGATATCTTGGTTGCATGTGGGGTTTTTGTTGCAGCACAGGGGCTCCCTGATTGCGGCACGTGGACTGAGTTGCTCTGGGACATGTGGGATCTTAGTTCCTTGACCAGGGATCAATCATGCAGTCCCCTGCATTGCAAGGCAGATTCTTAACCACTGGACTACCAGGGAAGTCCCAGTAAACATTATTCTTATATTGGGCACTCCCTGGCCCATAGCCTCTGTGTCTCTTGGCTCACACGTAGGACATGGAGACATGGGGCCTGAAAATTGTGGTGGTGAACATAGTGGTCCTGTTCCCAGGAACCAACACCCCCAGTTGAGGACCCCAGTTGAGGAAGGGGAAGTACTGACAGTGGCCACTGGGGGCAGCAGAGGCCCCATCCCCAGATGTCTCCTGAGGGTTCCCTGAAGTTTTCCTGACTTCAGGAGTTAATCATGGAAGGGTTGACCATTCCACTATGCCCACAGTTCTCCATAACCCTGATGTGCAAGGTGTTCTACCTGAGAACAACCCTCATTTCTGAGGGTGAGAATCCCAACCCCGCGTTTACCAGCCACATCAACTGGGATAAGACCCTTTGTCTTCCCTAAACTTCAGTTTTCTCATCTGGGACATGGGGATAGGGTGCAGGGTTGAATGAGCTAGAAAGGAAAGTCCCTCGGGTGAAGTAAGTGCTCAGTCAATGACATTGTTACCAAGGTAGCTTGATGGTTATTAGCCCAGACTCTGCAGCCAGACTACATTAAGCTTGAGTCCTGCCTACATCATTTATTGGCTGTGTGTCTTTGGCTAAATGACTTTACTTCTGTGTCTGTTTGTAAAATTTGTAAAATGAGGATGATAATAATAGTACATATAATTCTCAGAATTGTTGGGAAGGTTATATAGTAAGCACTATATAAATGTTTGCCAATATTATTATTAGAAGTCATAGTATTTTGATGTTATTGTTATTTATTCTGAATGCTGTGTGTGTTCAGTTGCTAAGTTGTGTCCAACTCTTTGGGACCCCATGGACTGTAGCCCGCCAAGCTCCTCTCTCCGTGGGATTTTCCAGGCAAGAATACTGGAGTGGGTTGCCATTTCCTCTTCCAGGGAATCTTCCAGACTCAGGGATCAAACCCGTGTCTCTTGCGTCTCCTGAATTGACAGGCAGATTCTTTACCACTTGAGCCACCCGGGAAGCCCAATGATCCTGAATAAGCTGCAACATTTCAACTTTCTGTAGAAACCTCTCTGTTTGATATGAACTTGCTCAAAAGAGCCTTAGAGAAAATGGGAGAGATGTGGCTTCTGGATGAGGAAGGAATTTTTCCTTTTGGTGCAATTCCGAATCTAATTTGGAATACAAGATGGTCTGACAGGCAGGGCATGGAGGCCAGCTGTACTTGGTGAAAACACTTCAGTCTCTGGATCTGGGATAAGCATCTGCCTCCAGGGCAGGTCCTTTGGAAACCTCCAAAGAGGATCAGGATCCTCGAAAGGTCGTTTGGGGCCCAGGAAAGATCAGCAAAGGTATCGGTGAGCCCATGACAGGCACACAAAAGTCTCCAGCCAAGAAGGCCTCCCCAGGACAGATGGCAGGATGGACAGGGGCTAAAATCCTCCAGCCTCCAAGGGCTGAGGTCTAAGAAGGTTTCAGGGGAAAATACCAGTCTAATCCTTCCCACTGCACCTGTGCCCCAGAGGCCTATGGGGATGGCCGAGGGAAGAAGAGGAGATCGATACCATCCCCACGGTGGCCTCGGCCACAGAGGCATCCTGGGGCCTGCTGGAAGGACCTCTGAGAAATAGATCACAAGCTGCAGATCTCCATGGAGATAGCCGGAGTGCTTATCTGGCTCAAAAGCAAAAGACACGTCGCTCCGGCCTCCTCCAGCCATGTCTTCAGGCTCACTTTTTTGAGGGTTTACTTTGTATGAAGCACCGGTGGCTCAGTGGTAAGGAATCTGTCTGCCAATGCAGGAGATGTGGGTTCAATCCCTGGGTCAGAAAGATCCCCTGGAGAAGGAAATGACAACCCACTCCAGTATTCTTGCCTGGAGAATCCCATGGACAGAGGAGCCTGGCAGGCTACAGTTCATGGGATCACAAAAGAGTTGGACGCAACTTAGCGATGACAACACGCACCATTCAGAGCTCTGCATGTGCAAAAACCTCCTACCACAACCCTACAGAGTAATGACCACAGTCACCTCCATCTGACAGATGAGGGGCCCAAGGCTGCTGGGCTGAAATCGTATGTTCTAGATTATACACTTGTGTGTGTCAGAACCGGGACTTGAGTCCTGGTCTCTCTGCCTCCAGAGAATGTGTCTCCAGCCTCCAGGGGTGTGCAGCACCCAGGATGGCCCTCACTGATCCTTGCCTCCTGGTGGTCACAGTGTCTTGTCACCCCTCCCATCCACTGTGGGCAGGACCTAGTGATTCCCTTCTAATGAACAGAACAGGGGAAAGGTGATGGTTGCCATTTCCAAGATTAGGTTACAGTGTCAAACAAAGAAGGAGAAATATCTTATGACTTCCCTGATATGCAGAATCTAAAATGATGAGACAAATGAACTTATCTACAAAACAGAAACCAACTCACCAACTTAGAGAATGAATTTATGGTTGCCAGGGAGGAAGGATGGAGGAGGAAGAGATAATTAGGAAGTTTGTGATCAGCGTGTACACACTGCTATATTTAAAATGGGTAACCAACAAGGACCTGCTATATAGCATAGGGGGAACTCTGCTCAATGTTATGTGGCAGCCTGGATGGGAGGGGAGTTTGGGTGAGGATGGATACATGGATATATATGGCTGAGTCCCTTTGCTGTCCATCTCAAACTATCACAACATTGTTAATTGGCTATACCCCAATACAAAATAAAAAATATTTTTTAAAAAATTAGGTTACAGAGACAGTAGTCTCCATCTTGTGCACGCCCTCTCTTGCTCTTTCCTGGAGCCCAAGGGGGAAGCAAGCTGCAATTTTTCAAGAGGATCTACAACTCTATGGCCAAGAGTGGAGGGTGGCTTCAGGGCCCACAGCCAAGGAGGTGTGGAGGGTCTCAGTCCACCATAAGAAACTGAATCTTGCTAGGGAGTAGTTGCTCCCCAAGGAGAGCCCTAAGTTGAATGGAGCCCTGGCTGACACCTTGCCAGCAGTCTAGGCAGAAGCCCTGAACCTGAGGCACCCAGCTAGGCCACCCTGGTCTCCTGACCCACAGAAACTGAGAGATAATAAATGCTTGTTGTCTCAAGTCTCCGCAATTTGGGGTGATTTGTCACGCAGCAATAGATAGCGAATACACTTGTTATCACTACTAGCAACACACACAGAACACACATACCCCCTCAGCCACCATGAGAAGGATTAGAAAAGACCCACTCACCCACAATGGGCAGAGTTGGGAACGCCCTCCTCTGCTAATCCAGCCCTTCATTTTGCTTTTGCCGGTGAGGGCGCTTAGATGCAGAGACAGAACGACCCTTTTCCACAGTTACACACAAGCTAGGAGATTGCTATCCAGGACTCCAGACTCCGGGAATTCACGAGGGTGTTACAGACAAAACGCTCCAGTCTTGAGAATCCACTGTTGCTACCTTGGCTGAGTGCCAGGTAGATCTTGTAGATCTTTAAAAAGAGTAATTTTGGCTGGAAGATATCAGTTAAACCTCTTCTACAAATACTAAAAATATAGTCAAGAAAAAAAAAACCCTGAAAAATTCCAGTGGATTCAAATATTCAATTTCAAGCAGATATTGAATATAGTGGGATTTTTAATATAAGGTTTCTGGGTTTTGTTCCTTAAGTCAAATATATCTTGTCATGTCACTTACTCCTGTGAGCTAAAGGAAGTTTCCTTGGGAATGAAGGGGCACTGTGAATGGGAATTGCGCTGACCCCTGATGTCCCTGACCCCCAGCCTCCTTTTTGTTTCCTTTGGTGGTGCCCTGTTGGCCTGAGGTCAGGGTCATGGGGACACTGTCTGGCCTCAGAGTTTATAACTAGAGCAGCCTCCCAACCCTTGGGCTGGGTTGCCAATCCCCACCCCACCCACCCCCCCACTTTGAATTCTCACTTTGCCTTTGCTCCTTATGAGTAGTCAGGAGGACTGGAGGGGACGATTCCTTTCTCCTCACCCAAAATCCTCCTTTCCCACTGCCTTACAGAGGCTGGGCACAGTGTACCCAGAAGGACAGAGAAGGACAGAGAGAGCCAAACCCAGGCCCAGCTGTCTCCAACATCAATTCTCAGCATCCCCCAGGGAGGCCAGCAGGTCTTCTGGAAGAAGGCCCAGCTACATAATTTGTGGGTCCCAATGCAAAATGAACGTGTGAGGCCCCTAGTTCAAAACTAATTTAAGAATGTCAAAGTGATGACAAAACCCCAGTGCAAGGCGGCACATTCAGAAGCCAGCCCGGTCTTGGAGTCTTCAATACAAACCACCTTGGAGGTGCCATTCCTGGAAAACGGGGTGTCGTTCCCTGGCTCCCGCATTTCCTGTTGCAGAGTTGAGCAGAAATGTCTCCTGGGCCCAGGACATCCTCATAATCAGAAACATACCTCGAAGAGGAAAAACCTCCCACTCAAGGCAGATGGATGGTTTTCTGGAAGGCTGCAGGCTGCCGCTGCTGTCACAGATTTGCCTGCTAGTAGAGTTGTGAACAGGGAGACAGAGAGGCTGAAGTTGACTAGGGGAGGCCTGGGTCATCAGAAAATCCCAGAAAGCGAGGGCAGGTGGGCCCAAATTGCATATGAAGTCCTAGTCCTGAGTGTGGGAGACACACACATACACACACGAGCCAGGCCAAACTTTGCTGAGAAAGGAGAGCAGCAGAAACTCCCCAGGGTTGGGAGCTTGAGAAATAGCTTGGATCATTGAAACGTCAGTAGTAAACACGTGCAGACTCTATAGAGGTTGCACAGGAGACCAGTGAGCACCTGTGGCCAGTGAGCCAAACAGAAATTTCTAGACATATTGACCTCGTTGTTCTTTCTCCTCTTTCTTCTTAGGTTTTAAAAAGTTGCCAATATTTCAAACTTAGGTTTCACATCAAAATTCACATTCCTAGTAGCTCCAAAAAAAAAAAAAAACAAAAAATGGAACCTCTGGTAACACTGGAGCCAAATTCCTATATGACAACCATCTACTGCCGCCTCTAACTCTAACCCTAACCCTCTTGTTTGCCACAGTCCCCGCCACTCCCTAAGGTCTCCCTGACATGGAATCCAAGTGGCAAGTGCTCATATCTGTGCTTGCGCTGCTGTGTCCTCCTTACGAAGTGAAGAGGGAAGTGAATGTTTCTATGAAAAATGGGAAAAATAGGAGACTGACCAAGAGTTCTATGTACTTGAAGAAATACGGGAAAGAGCGTGTTTCTTTGTAGAAGTGAAGAACCTCCCTATGAGTTTAATATGCAAAGACTTTCTAAGTCTAAATGCCCTATAAAGCAGACCACAGCAGTCCCTGCTGTCCCTCCGCCCTCAGTCATGTCCCTGAAATCATCCGAAACAGAGTCTCCAGGACCAGATGTCTCCAGAATGACAGACCCTCCCAGCTTCTCCCGTGAGGGCTCAGAGTGATCTTTCTTTTGTTCTGTTCTGCCATTTTTCCCAGCAAAGGCAGAGGACTTGGGGGAGCCCCAGCATCTCTTGTCACATGGTGTGGGGTCAGTTTCCTTCTCCCAGAGCAGTATGGGCGTTTAACCCCATGGATGGTTTTCTTCTGAGCTGGGAGCATCACTAAGATTTTATGTACCTGTCCGCTCTCCACTGGGCAGCGGAGGGTCCCATTAGACAGGAGCAGAGGATCTGAGGCAGCCAGACTTGCACCGGCGCAGGATGGAGGGTGCGGAGAGAAAAATTTGGTTCCCATCGCTGGTCGGAGAGCCATATGCCAGGACCTAGAAGTTCCCAGAGCTCAGGCGTGGGCCAGTGGAATCCATAGGTGACTGAGCCAGGCCTGGAGGAGCTGGGGTGCATGCTGCCTGGAGGCGGGAGGCTGAGGACACCAGAGAAAGTGTGTGACTCCTCACCCAGCCAGGTAGCCTCACCTTCCCATGTCTACGGGACCTGCCTCCTGGGGCTGCAAGGAGATAATTAGTCCTTCTAAAGAGTATCATAATCTTCAGATCAAAGCGGGTTCAGAGCTGATGGGTTCACTTTACAGCGAACTCTGCCAGCGACGGGAGCACCCACTGGAGTGGGCGGGCTCGGATTTGCAGCCCCTTCAGGGTGTCACCTCCTACAGAGCTTGGCTGGCCTAATAACCCGTGGCGCAGGGACCCAGACCCTGGTCTCCCCTGGAACCACTGCAGCTGCCACATGCCCGCCCCCCAACCCCCCAAGAGGGGAGTTCATACCTAGCTCTGATGATAGGGTGAGAAGGGCTGATGTCCCATTTTTATAGATAGGGAAGCTGAGACGGAGGATTGAGGTGCAGACATAGGGTCCCCCACCAGTGCTTCCTCACGGGTATAGACGGTATCAATTTTCTTCCCCGCTAGCACAGCCGTTGAGCTCAGTACTGTGTGCACTTAAAGCCGGACTGGCCGCACAGTCCAGGTGAGTGAAGGAAGTGTCCCAGAGGGCCCACCCCTTTTCGTGCCTGCTTTTTCCGCCCTCTCCCGGCCACTTGCTGGGACTTCAGCTCTCCAGCAAGGCTGTCCCAAGGGTGTCAGTCAGCAAAGTAGAGAGACACATGCAGGCTGGGCTACCTGGATTCAGGCCTGTCACTCCCAAGCCCTGTGACACTGCCCTTCTTTCTAACCCTGAGTTTCTCTAGGAATGACCACGCTGCGAATGTATCAAGTGGCCAGAGCCCGACGCACAAAGGGGCGTCGCGGCGCTCTGCCGGGCCTCGGGGCGAGTCTGGGCGCCGCGGAGGGGGCGGGGGCGGGGTCGGGGGCGGGGCGAGCGGCGGTGCTCGCCAGCCCGGAAGGAGCGGGAGGAGGAGCCGCGGGAGTGAGAGTCGTTCCCACGTGAGAGACTCCGCGGCCGAATTCCTCGCTTACGGCGGCAGCGGACAGCCGGGCGTCCGGCCGGACGGAGAGCCCTGGTCCGGCGCGCGCGGGCCGCCGGGCGGGCGGCCGGGGCGGCGCTCGGCTGCGCCCCGATGCGGCGACGACCCCGCGGGCTGTGAGCCCGGCGCCCGCCGTCGGAGCCCCCCGCGCCGCCGCGGGCAGCGCCCCCCGGGCACGCGGCATGCGGGCCGCCGACTCTGGCACCTGGGAGCGCGTCCGCCAGCTCGCGGCGCAGGGCGAGCCGGCGCCTTCCTGCGGGGCAGGGGCCGGGCCGGCGCGCCCCCCGGGGCCCGCAGTCTGCGAGCCGAGTGCGGACGCGGCGGGATCGAGCGATCGGCCCCGCGCCGGGGCACCCTCAGCTCGAGCGGATGGCGACTGCAGCCAGCTGGGTAGGTGCGCGCCGAGAGGGGAGGGCGGCGCGGCCGCAGGCCCGGGAGCGCCAGGCCGGGCGCGCGGGGGCGCTCCCGACCGGGATCCGGCAGCCGCTGGTGACAAAGTTCTCGCCGCACTCGGAGACCCGAGCGCCGGCCGGGGTGCAGGAGGAGGCGCGCGGACGCGGAGTTAGTCCTCAGCCTGGGGGTTTCGGGGCTCGGCGGCTTTCCGGCAGAGCCCGGTAGGGAGCTGCCGAGGGAGGTCAAGGCCACGCGAGCCGTGCGATCCCGCGGCGCCGGGAGAGCCGGGTCTGGGCCGGATCCCGCGCCTGTTCTGGGAAGCGTGGGAATGAGGCCAGCCTCGCACTGAGTTGGGGAGGCCCCCTGTGACCAAACCTGTAACCCACCTGGCAACCCCATCAAGTGCCGAGGGGAGCGCTGCCTTCCCGCCGCCCCTCGCAGACGAAAGTGATGACTCGGTTTTGCCAGGAGCGAAGAGATTTCTCTTACACTTGAACGACTAAGGCAGAAAGAGAAATTGCCGCGGAGGAGACACAAATGCAGTGGTCTAATTATGTATCGTTGGCTAATCCGCCCCAAGCGGAGAACAGCGTTTGAGCGTTAAACGTTCAGAGTGGATGCTCCGGTTCCATTCTGTTCCGGCCTCAGCTGGTCCCTCCCCAGCTCAAGTTAGGTCATGGAGGGTGGGGCACAGGAACCCCTGGATCCTCCAGACTCTAGGGTAGGAAGCTGGAAGACGAAGGGCTTCCGAGAAGACTGTCATCATCAGTTTGAAGTTCTAATACTTTTTCTAGGAAAAATGGGCGGGGGGGGCGGGAATAGGTGGACCACATGATTATTCATTATTTCTTGAACACCCATGTGTTCCAGTAATTTACTTGCAGTGTCTTAAAATCTTATTACGACCCTGGCAGTGAGGCTGTGTTATCTCCAGGAAGATGAGGTCAGAAAAGGCTGGAGTTTAAGGGACTTGCCCAAGTCCCAAAGCCCTGAAGCCCTGGTACTGGAATTTCAAATTCTGTCTGGTTTGGCACCAGAATGCCTCTCCCAGGCAGCAAGCTTACCAACTGGGAAACCCCTGATAATTCTTTCCTAAAAACAGCCAACTGCAAGGCCTCCTAATTCCAGGCAGCCCATATTAGTTTCCCCAGGAGATGGAATTCCAGAGGTCAGAGTTCTAGCCACAGGAGCTGGGACCACCAATCAACTGACTCTGATTAGCTGAGCTGCATTGGTGTTCTGGAACAACTGGTGTCTTGGGTCACCAAGGGTCTGGAAGCGGGACACTGAGGCCCGAAAGGAGCTTGAGTCCCTCGGCCTTTGGTTTAGGAGCTGGGCTTGCAGGATCCAATCCCACCTCCTCCCCTGTTGCACAGAGCAGTTAGTACCCAAGACAACTTGCTATGAAACAGAACATAGATGCAGAGAATAAATAAATGGGAGGGCTTGGGGAGGTTGTTTGATCTTTCTGAGACTCAGTTTACCGATCTGTAAAGTGGAGATATTAATAATGTCAGATACATTTTGATCATTCAGAAGCTCATGTCTGCAAAGCACCTTGCCCAGTTCATAGCTGATGCTGATGAATGTAAGTCATCAGCTTTACTTGTGGGTCACCTTTTGATGCCCCTACTGACTCAGTTTTTCTTCAGGATGAACTGTTAATCTGTTCCATCTCCCCTCTCCTGAACTATGTTGAGATGACATCTGTTTGTCTGTAAAATACTTCTGTGATCCCAAGCTGACTGTTGGGCCAATGGAGGCTGTTATTATGTACACATGTAGAAGAGGGCTGGCTGGAGATAAATCTGTTTACTTTGTGTCTATATAGACTCCACTTGTGTATCATGATAACAACATCCTAATGACATGGTGTAGCTGAGAAAAGCCTGTCTCTGAGGTGGGGGGGTGGCTGTTACTCCAGTGGCCCTCTTGGTGTCCCTTTAGGGCAGAGAGCAGTGGGCATCTTCTTTCCTGATGCATCACTGGTATGAAACAGGATCAAGCCAGCAGCTAAATCAGAAAGTTCTGAGTTCTCTCTACCCCACCACCCTTCACCTTCTTCTGATCTGTGGATCTTAAAGACCAAATGCAGTTTCAGAGAAAGAAAGTCCATGGTAGTTGGGCATGGACACGGGTGCTCACCCATTAGCTGTCATGAGGGATTTTCCTCTGGGAGGTCAGTGCGAAGTCTTCAGGCTTAGAACTGCAAGTCAAAATTACTACTGAAATAAGACATTTTAGCCAGGCTGTGAGGTGACTCACTTCAGGATCTTAGAATGTTACTCCCCTGCCCAATGCAAAGCTCAGTTTAAGAAACTGCAAGAGTACCCTTCTGGGTGACAGTGTCTGAAAATTGGCACTTTTAGGGGTTTGGGGAAGGGGAAAGGGAGAAGGGATGCTCGCTTGGTGGGATGGAGGCCTGGCACATTGACATTGTTCATAGGTGATATCCTGGGATTGTCAGGGTGACAGACCGTGTGCTGGTGACCTCTGCTGACCCCTGGCCTCCTGGGTGGGGCCACGTCCAGGAGAGGTTACCATTTGCGTGCATACTGCGGACAAGAGCAGGTGATGCAGAAATGAGACACGGTGCTTGGTCTGCACCCGGTGCAGCCCCACATCTGTTTGACCTTGAGATACTCTGTAACTCAGTTTCCCTGTTGGTGTGGGGGGAGTGACTCCACCAGAGGGAGGCTCCTTCCAGGGTCCCCACAGAGGGTTCAGGTGGTCCCAGAGCCTTCTGAGATGAGAACTTGAATGATTCCCTTGTGATTGTCCCTCTGTTCAGTCACACCTCTTGAGCATCTCTTCCCTCCAGGCACTGTTGTAGCTGCCATGGCTGAAGTAGCAGCGAGAAGACTGCGGCCCTTGTTTCCATGGAGCTTGTATTCTGTGGGAGGAGATTTCCAGTAGGCAAAGACCCACAGGATGTGTCAGGGGATGGTAAAGGCTAGGCAGGAGAAAAAACCAGGTGAGGGGTTAGTGCAATGGGAGTGGGTGGTTTTTAGTATAGGTGGTTAGAAAAGAATGAGGGGAGGTGCGTGGGTGCTGAGTTCCTAAGACAGAGGATATTGCTGGTTGACAAAGGAAATCAAGTCTTTTTTTTTTTTTTTTTTTAATTTTTGGCCACGCAGCTTATAGGATCTTAGTTCCCCGACAAGAGATCAAACCCAGCCTTTGGCAGTGAGAGCCCCAAGTCGTAACCACTGGACTGCCAGGGAATTCCCATCCAAGTCATTTTTTTTTTTTTTTAAGTTGTTGGTAAATTAGTATTTTTGTAGACTGGGCACTTTATCTGTCCAAATCTGAAGCCTCCCAGGCTTCCTTCTTTATTAGTCATTTAAGTTCTTATCTTCTCTTGCCCCTCCCCCTCACATAAAGCTCCCCGGAGGAGGGGGCCAGGCCCTATGTACCTGTATACTGGCTCCCATCCCTTGCCCTCCCAGGGGCCAGTCTTGCGTGCTAAGTTGTTTCAGTCGTGTCTGACTCTTTGCAACTGTACCCCCCAGGATCCTGTCCATGGGATTCTCCAGGCAAGAATACTGGAGTGGGTTGTCATTTTCTACTCCAGGGGATCTTCCCAACCCAGGGATCAAACCCACTTTTCTTATGTCTCCTGCATTGGCAGGCAGCTCCTTTACCACTAGCTCCACCTTGGATGTCCAGGGGCCACGCTTGGTGCTCACCAAATGCTGGATTTTGTCTTCGTTAGTCCTCCAGCTACCCAGGGGTAGATGCGATTGCTAATTCTGTCCACAGATGGGGAAACTGGCGCTCAGAAAATTTGGCTGAGATCTCACAGCTAGTAGGTGTCACAGCCAGGACTTGGCCCCAGGTTGTAAACCTCAGAGCACCTCATTGTGATCTCAAGAAAGTAGACCCACGTTAAGTGTCAGGTCCCTTTTTCCTTTAAATTTTTATCTCTTAAAAAAAAGTTTGTCCTCTTCTTGACATTCCTCGGTTTAAGCAACTCAAGCATTTGCTTATCTTTGTGCCTTTAGCAATTTCCTCACTAGGTCAGCTTTGTGTGATCCCTTCTGTAAAGAATTTCTGCTGGGTGAGGGGGAGATTCAATCTCCACACTGGAATTGGGGATGCTCTTTGAAAGTCAGCCACTAGGACCGAAAGGGTTTAGAGTGAGCTTCCTCTGTAATGGGGTGGGAGAGAGATGACCGGGGGCTTGTCTCTTCTGGACACTCAGGAATGAAAGTCACTGCTCTTTGAATGTGTTTTTCCATTGGTTTTGCTCAGGCAGTTTGCTGTGGCCCAGCCCCCTCCACCCTATGTAACTGTTCAGGGGGAGGAACTGAAAGATCCTTCCACCAGGGCAGTGGGTACAGGGCACCAGGTTTGGAATCAAATGCAACCTGCTGGTTGAATTCACCAGCTCTACTGCTTCCTGGCTATTTGTCTCCAAGCAGGTTACTTAATGTCCTGAGCCGCAGTTTGTGTGTGTGTGTGTTACTCTGTGTGTGTGTGTGTCCGACTCTCTGTGACCCCATGGACTGCAGCCTGCCAGGCTCCTCTGAGCCTCAGTTTACCCATCTCTAAAATGGGATCCTGTTACCCACCTCAGAGTTGTTGGACAGGAATCTGTATGGTTAGCATCCTTCATACCCATGGGGCCTGCTGCTACATATGCCATAAGGGATGGGGGGATTCCCATTTATCCAGAATACAAAGGACTTAAATGTGTGTGTGTGTGTGGAATTTAAAAAAAATTTTTTGGCCACATCATGCAGGATCTTAAGTTCCCCACTGTTGTTGTCGTTGTTCAGTCACTAAGTTGTGTCTCTTTGTGGTCCCATGGGCTGCAGCACACCCAACTTCCTCGTCCTTCACTATCTCCTGGAGTCTGCTCACATTCTTATCTGTTGAGTTGAGGATGCTACCTAACCTTCTCATCCTCCGATCAGGGATCAAACTCATGCCCTTTGCAGTGGAAGTGCAGAGTCTTAACCACTGGACTGCAAGAGAAGTCTCAAAAATGTGTTAAACTTTTGAAGTCTGAAATACTGGGATTTGATGGGACAGGTGTTTTTGACAGTGTGTGAGCTGCTTATTTGGCCTTCTGAGCCATCAGGAAATTTCCAGAATGGCCTCTGTGTTTTATGTTAATATTCCAGCTGAGCCAACTGGGTGACTTGCTAGGACCCTCCAGCCATTCTGGGCAAAGAGGATTTTCTTTCCCTTCCCATCATCTCAAGAGCCACAGAGCACGCATGGTTCACGGACGGTAGCAGACACCCCCTCGGTGTTAGCGCCTCTCCCCCAGAACACGGCCCGTTGACCAAAGTGGAAAATTAGGCACGTTGGCATGTACACAGATTTTAGCCCCAGCAGATAAGCATACCAAGCGTGTCCTTAAAGCTGTCCAAAGCAATTGCCGTGGGGATCCTGTGTTTACCGTGAGTCACTAAGGGCTATAAACACTCCAGAGAGGATGGCAAACTGTGGTTACAAGGTGTGCGTGCCTGTGTGTATAGTTATTTTTTAAGAATTGACTCTCCGTAAATGTGTTTCATGTTGAGCGCATCAGATGAGTGCCTTTCCAGGAGGGGAAAAGTCAGGATTGCTTCCTATTCTCAAGGACCAGGCCCTCTGTCCCTCTTGGGACAGCTACCGTGAAGGTGGGGACTTCAGACTTTCTCTTGTCTGCTGTTTGGATGCCTTCAAGAGAAGTCGGTTAGAAGATGCTGATTGTGGCAGTTCCTCACCACATGGCATTAGCCCAGCTGGTGCTGCCACAGCCCCAAATTTAGAAGAAATTAACAGCCACAAAGGTGCGACAGGTACGTGTGTGCCACCTACCTAGTGTCCTGGCCCTAAACTGGATGAGGTTATGCCTAGGCCAGGGGGAAGGGGAGCTGGTGGGTTCAGTGGTGGCGACCCTCCA
This sequence comes from Cervus canadensis, assembly GCF_019320065.1. Taxonomy (NCBI): domain Eukaryota; kingdom Metazoa; phylum Chordata; class Mammalia; order Artiodactyla; family Cervidae; genus Cervus; species Cervus canadensis. The sequence continues at coordinate 27,205,822 of NC_057398.1, forward strand.
AGTGCATCAAGCTGGGCTTAGGGGACCACTTTGGGGAACACTCACCGCCCAGTGGCCAGTCTGCAGGTGCTGACTGCCTTGTCTTTTCTTGCCACCCGGATTTGGAGACTGGCTGAGGCTCCCAACTAGTTTGGGCTGTAACTTTATCACAGGCATTGTGTTCGGTACCTTTTAATTGTACAGAAGCTTCGGAAAGCTCTCCCTGGGGGCCTGGAGAGAAGTAAAAACAATAGCTGCTGGTTCCTGTATGCTTTATTCCCTCAGTCTTGCCAGGGTACTCCTAACTTTGAAGTCCTGTGTGCCCGGGCAGGGAAGAATCCTTATTTGTGTTTGGTAAGGTCATATTCATGAAAAAGAGTCATTTACTGAGGGCCGCCCAGGAGCCAGGCACTTTGTTACCTGTGTTCCTGTTCTTCTTCCCTGTGGTTTCATTCATCAGCTGACGACGCCTTGAGAGCTCCTGGGGCACCAGGCGGAGTCTGTGATGCTTTTTTTTTTCTCATCTTGGGCATAACAGCATCCAGTAAGCCAGGTACCTTTGGGGAGAGGGTCCCTGGGGCCCAGAGCTGCCCTTTGGCCCCAGTAGACAGCCCACGCCTCTGGCCCGGCAAGAATCCAAAGAGGCCAGCTGGCCTGTGACAGGAGGTTTGACCCTGGCCATTTGGAAACCTGGGATGCAGAGCCCTGAGAGGAAAACCTGGGCAGGGATGGGGTCAATTTACTCCCTCTCCGAAGCTCAGGAACTGAGGCCTGGAACGTGAAAGGGATCATGCTCCAAGGTGTCATGTGGGGTAGTTTCCAGGGTCAGATGTGAAAACTTACAAAGGTACTTGGATGTCTTGGCAAAGCTGGGCGTTCTCTCCCTTCACCCTCTTCCCTGGCTCCCTCTGACCTTTTGAAGGGTGCCTCAGACTTTGGGGATCACAGCAGTCTAGGGTGATTACTAGCATGCACATTCTCAGGCTTCGCCTCGAGATTCTGACTCTGTAGGTCTGCAGAAGGGCCCGGGAATCTTGTATTTTGTATCAAGTGCCCTGGGTGAATTTGATGTGGGGTTTCCATGGATCAGACTTGGAGAACCTCTGCCATTCACTTCTCTGTGAAGTGATAAAGTCGCTCAGTCGTGTCTGATTCTTTGCGACCCCATGGACTATACAGTCCATGGAATTCTCCAGGCCAGAATACTGGAGTGAGTAGCCGTTCCCTTCTCCAGGGCATCTTCCCAAATCAGGGATAGAACTCAGGTCTCCTGCATTGCAAGTGGATCCTTTACCAGCTGAGCCACCAGGGAAACCCACTTCTCTGGGATTCGGTTAATTTTTGAGCAAGGAGCAAGGGAGCCACACACTCTGGCTGGCCCCCTGCTCCCTGACGTCACCCTTGGCAGCATCCTTTTCCCCTCCCACAGGTGACCCAGAGTGGACATCAGGTACGTGAGCATCCTATTTCAATCCCACTTCTTTTCTAATCTATTTCCCCGCCTGCACCTCTTCCTGCTCCTTCCCCTCCCTCTCCCTCCACCCCCCTGCCCCTTTCCCCAGAATCTCTTAGAAAGAGGCACATGGTTTTCTGTCTTGTGCTCTCACAAGACTGTGCTGTGGTGAGAAAGCCGCCAGTTAGGCCTTTTTGCTCGGATGTCCTGCTCTCTGCCCCAGGCCGCCACTAGCACTCACTCAACCTTTCACTCAACCAATATTCCTCTTTGCTTGAGCTCCTCCGAGGGGCCAGGTCCTGGGCTGGGTGCTGAGAGTCAGAGGAGACCACACTCTTGACCGTGGTTCATCCAGACTCTTCAGACTTGGTACCAAACCCACCAGCCCAGGCCACCTCCTCCCCTGCCTCTTGGGTCCCTTTTGTTGTTAGTCTGAACGCTGTGCCCGTGACAGACGTGTTCAGCTGAGCGGCCTGTTCTGTGCTTCCTCTTGGCATCTCTTGCCGAGTCCACAGTACACATGGGAGCCGTGGGGACTGTTTCCATCACCTTATACCCTGTGGACTTTCTCGGCTTTTTCAGGGTCGGGGGGTCAAGGGGCCTTGGTGGCAGAGTGGGAGGGCTCTGTCTGTGGTCCCCCTCTAGCTGGGAGACCCACCCCCACCAAGTTGGACTGCCTCCTTCCAGCAGCGGGGTACAGGGGGTCTTTAGATGCGGGCTAGCAATGGCTGCCCTGGGTAGACTCTTTCCCCTCTTTTGTACCCAGAAGAGAACAGCAAGGAGCCCCCTTTTACAGAAAGGGAAAAAGAGGCAGTCACTGTGATCTCTTTGGGCCAGAACCATCTTATGGAATTCTCTGCCAAGCTGAAAATGGTCCACTGTCCTGTGTGGTAGCCGCTGGATTTAAAATGTAGCTAGTACGACCACACAGCTGAATTTCAATCTGTTTTAAAGGCCGCATGTGGCCAGTGGCCACGGTATTGGCTGGTACAGCTGGTCCTGAGTCAGGGCTTGATACCACAGACAGGCCTTTGGCCCATCACAGCGCGTGAAGCCCAAGGTGTGTTTCTCCACCGTGCTCCTCTAAGGCTGTCCCGCTTTTCCATGTGGTCCCCGGATCACCTGCCTCAAAACCACTCAGAGCTGTTTAGGTTTTTAAGTTCCTGGATCCTCTGCCAAACCTGGACAGTCAGATATCTGGGGTGGCCCCAGAAATATGCTCTTTAAACTCATCACCTCCACCCCCAGGTGATTTTGATCTTTTCTGAAATTTGTGAACCAAACACTGCAGCATGTTACATCTTTACTGTCGGGGGTTTTTCTCAGTCTCCAGCAGACCATCAGTGCCTTTCTGCCTTTGTCCCCCACCCCCTACCACCCCACTACCAGCACCAGGCCAGTGGCTTTCAAGTTGGGGTGCCAAGACCAGTAAATCAGCCTCATCTAAGAACTTGTTAGAACTGCAAACCCTCAGCCTTCCCCAGGCCTGCAGAATCAGAAACCCAGAGTGAGCCCCTCAGTCTGGGTTTTAACAGACCCCTCAAGGCAATGCTAATGCAGCTATATAGCTTGAAACCAATCACTCAGCAAGACTGCTCTAGGAAGCTCCTTCCACTTAAAAATTTCCCCCAAATCTCTTCTGTCTTCTCCTTCCTCTCCCCACCCTGTTCCCTCTTCCCCCCTCCCTCTACCCTGGCCTGTCCTCTCTCCAGCTTCCAAGAGCTGCCAAGACCTTTCTACACCCAGGGACTGCTGGGTGTGTGGCGAGATGATCCATCTGCCTTGTACAAGGGTCTTCGGGGATCCTGGCCTTACCCGAGGAGTGGCCCTCATGGGGATGTGACAGGAGAGGCAGGCAGAGCAGTGGCCAGCAGACCTCCACCCCCATCGTCTCTCCCAGCATCCCAGGTGGTGGCCAGCTGCCCACCCGATGCCAGAATCTCAGAAGAGCGGAGGGCCAGATGGGCCGATTTCCCTGGGGCCCCCAGGCCTGCTTCGTGGGGCAGGCCCCTGCTGCTTCCCCTGGCATCCATCAGCCTGAAGGAAGTTGGCACAGCTCACAGCTGTGCTCAACAGACAGCGCTTGTCTGTTTCATGTCTTCCCAGTATTTACAGAAAGCAGGGGAGCTGGAGGCCAGCTCAGACATGGCCATGCTCCCGATCCACTGTGGAACCTTCCTTGTGCCGATCGTTCACCTCTGAACCCCAGTTTCCTCGTTCCGTGGAAACGGAACTTGGCTTAGCTCACAGATTTGTGATCGCGTTTACCCGAGCCTGTGGATCCGGGAGAGCTTTGCACACTCAGAGGCACCTTACAAACGTGGCTCGTACCACATCCGTGCTGGTGAGGGCAGACCTGTGCCTCCAGGAACCGACTTGTCCTGGTGAGCTTGGAACATTGCTGGTTCCAGCACTGAAAGTTCTGTTACTATTGTTTAGTTGCTAAGTTGTGTCTGAGTCTTTAGAAACCCCATGGACTGCAGCCTGCCAGGCTCCTCTGTCTGTGGGATTTCCCAAGCAAGAACACTGCAATGAATTGCCTTTTCTTTCATTACCGCTGAGCCACCTGCGAAGCCCACTGGAAGCCCTACATCCTGGGAAGCCCCTCAGTCCCAGGCAAACCAGAGCAATTGGTCTCCCTGTCTGTATTGCAGTGGTTTTCAGGCACTCAGTTTTGGCAGCCATACTCAGCTGCTTTTGCCATATAGAAAGCCATCCTCCTCCCAGCCCTACCCTCCCAGCAGTGAAGGCTTCACCTGCCTGACTCCTGACCCCCACGCACCTCCGCTGATGGCAGTGACCTTCTGGCTGCGCTCTCACTTCCAGCTCATTCAGGTCTCTGGGCATCGACTGATGGTCTGGCTGACCCACCACTCAGGTTCCAGCTGAGCACGTCTTTATTAAATCACAGTTACCCATTTGTTTACTGGATCGCTCACTGGATAAATACTCATCAGGCCCCAAGTGGGTGCCTGGTGCTGACAAGCTGAGCCAAACCAGCCCCGTCCTCACTTCGCTTAGGGTTTTCTATCTAGAACCCTTAGCTGGGACCAGAAGGATGCCCTTCCCCAACCTCTCCCTGCATCGGACAAAGCTCCCGGTTCGTCTACTTGACAGGTGTTGAGTACCTGCTCTGCATGGGCGGGGTGCTGGAGCCGTGAGCCGTGTCAGCTCCTCTCCTGGCTGCTGTTGAGGGGCTCGGGGTCTCCTCGTTGTGCCATGGACCAGCTGACTCATTCCCACCCCTCACCTTCTCCTTCCTATGTCTCCACCCTGTACATTGCAGCCTGTCCTGGGCCCCAGCCCTGATGTAAAGTCTGTCTTGCTCATTCCGGCCCCTTTGTGCACAGTCATTGCCTTGCCACAGGGTCCTCCCGGGGAGTTTCTCAGGGCCTTCCTCCTAAACTTCCCCCCAAGTGGGCAGGGCCACAAGGCACCTACGTATCTGCCTCCCTTCGTTCACCTGGAGCACAGAGTCAAGCTTTAGGAAATGCTCTGAGAGGGAGAAAACACACACATGTGGATTTCTCAGCTAGAAGGACCTTTGTTATTAATTGTTCTTCAGTCGCTAAGTTGTGTCCAACTCTTTGTGACCCCGTGAACTGCAGCATGCCAGGCTCCTCTGTCTGTGGGGTTTCCCAGGCAAGAATCTTGGAGTAGGTTGCCATTTATTTCTCCAGGGGATCTTCCCAACCCAAGGATCGTCTCCTGAATTGGCAGGCAGATTCTTTACCACGGAGCCACCAGGGAAGCCCAGGAAGGGCCTTAGGCGACTTTGAATCTGGTAGCTGTATTGGCGCACCTTTGGATGGACCTCCCCTGGCAGGGAGGGCGGCGTATGGAGAACACCTGCAGCCCCACCAGGACTTGCTGGGTTTGGAGAGTAAGTACATCCCTCCTCCCTCTTGGAATTTGCGACCCACCAAAAGAGCCAGAAGTGGGATGGTTGGGGAGTGTGGCTTGGGTGCTGCTGGCCTCACTCCTCTGCCCTGGACCCTGTTCTCAGGTCCAGCAGCCAGAGGGCCAGGTCTGATGATGTAAGATGATGAGTCCATTGAGTCTGACCCCTGCCCTCATCTTTGTATCGCCTGGTTACTGGTGGTTGGTGGTTTAGTCGCTCAGTCATATCAGACTCTTGTGACCCCATGGACTCTAGCCTGCCAAGCTCCTCTGCCCAGGGGATTCTCCAGGCAAGAATACTGGAGTGGCTTGCCATTTTCTTCTCCAGGGGATCTTCCCAACCCAGGAATCGAACCCAGTCTCCTGCATTGCAGGTGGATTCTTACTGCCTGGTCACTGTATCTCCACAAACATGTGGAAAGTTTGCATTTCAGTTTCCAGAATCTTTGAATGTGATGGAGTCCCTGAGGGTCTTCGGTTCATTTATTCTGCAGACTATTACAGCACACTTGTGTGGAACAGAATCCTTGCTTAGTATCTGGCAAACAGTTGTAGATAAAACAGTCCTACACAAAACAGTCTTCCCCTCATTGTGCTTAAAAGTCGAGGATATTTTCAGAAAAAAAATTTTTTTTCTTATATTTATTGAACACTTAACAAATACTCTACTGGGAATTATGAATGTCATGCCAGCAAGTCTTAACAGCATTCGTCAGGTTATTTTCAGAAAATTAGGCACCAAAAGCTCTTTCTGCCATTGTCATTGAAAATTTTCCTAAGGTACCCGCTGCTCCCCCAACTTGTCCAGACAGAGCCTAGACAATTCCCTTTCTAGAATTAGGCTTCTGCAGACCTTTGGGGTCCTAACTCAGAAGCTGAGCATCTTAGGACTGGTGGTTGTACTTGGCTGCACAACCCCCTGAAGGGGGAGTGTGCACGCGTGCTCAGTCATGTCCAACTGTTTGCAGCCCCATAGACTGTAGCCCACCAGGCTCCTCTGTCCATGAAAGTTTTCAGGTAAGAATACCGGAGTGGGTTTCCTCCTTCAGGGGATCTTCCTGACCCAGGAATTTAACCTGCGTCTCCTGCAATGACAGGCAGATTCTTTACCACTGAACCACCTGGGAAGCCCTCTGCACCCCTGCCGCTTGCGTGGAAGAAAATAAGAATCCATTACATCAGTGAATTTTTTCATTGTTTGCTTCTCTGTCCTCAAGCCTAAGCCAGGATCCTATTCACTGGGCGTGGAAGCTAGCTGGGGCCCAGCTGGAGGAGGCTGGATTGTGTGTTTGGGCAGCTGCAGGGGTTTTAGGATGACCAGCAGCTCTTCTCCCCTCCCTGCTGGGCTCCGGTGGTGGCATCAGTGGCTTCCCCAAAGACCACATGTCCCCGTGTGACCATCTCTCCAAGGTGATCGGGCTTATGCTTGTGGCCAGCCCTGATGACCGTGGGCCAGAGCCCCGCCCTCTTGCTGTCACTGAGCCAGCTCCACCTCCTTGCTTTCTGGGCTGACTTGCTGGTTCTGTTCTGTGGGTTCTTTTCAGAGACTTGCTGTTTGCCAGGTGGATGTACCAGTGTTCTGAGCAGTTGTTTGCTTAGAGGGACTCTTGCTTCCCCTCCACACCCCTGTCACTGGGAGACTCTCTGGAAGGTCTCGTCACTTTATGTGCACTTGTGAAAATCACGCAGGGGAGCCTGGTCTAAGTGTTAAGTGTTAGTCACTCATGCTAAGTCACTTCAGTCATGTCCAACTCTGTGTGACCCCATGGACTGTAGCCTGCCAGGCTCCTCTGTCCATGGGATTCTCCAGGCAAGAATACTGAAGTGAGTTGCCATTTCCTCCTCTAGGGAATCTTCCCAACCTGGAGATAGAACCCATGGCTCCTGCATTGCAGGGTCGCCTGCATTAAACAACTGGAATAAATTAGGTACATTAATCATCCCATTTTCCAGATGGAGTAACTGAGGCACAGGAAAGTTAAGAAACTCGCCCCAAGACCTAGAGCCAGGAAGCAGAGGAGGTAGGATTCAGCTCGGAGTCCAGCTGGAGTCTGGCTGGAGCCCACAGTAGCCACTACTCTCCTGTCCCCACTACAGTCGACTCTGCAGCCTCACCTGTGTCTGTCCTGAGCTACGGCAGAGTCTGAAGTGAGGAATATCAAAGGGACTCTGTCCCTCGAGGGTGCCAGCCTTGGTGGGAAGCTCCTTGTGGCTGCCTTGTGGGTCTGAACTGGGTGGGGCTCCTTGTCAAGTGGAAGGGTCGTGCGGCAGCTCTGCAAACTCCAGCCAGAGACTCAGGTGTGGTGAGCGCTGCACAGGTGCCCCTGACAGCCTGTCTCTCCCAGGACTGTGGGTTTCCTGCTTCTCTTGGCCTTAACATGTTAAAGATAACAGAGGTTGGGATTTACTTGGTGGTCCAGTAGTTAAGACTCTGAGCTGCCAATGCAGGGGCCACGGGTTTGATCTTTGGTTGCAAAACTATGATTTCACATGCCATGCAGCGTGAGAAAAAGATAAGAAAAAGAAAAAAAAGATAACAGAGGTTGTAGGAGGGTTTGGCTACTCTTCCTGTTCACCCTGTGAGGTAGGGAGGTGTGATCACCAGCATTCAGGGTGGCATCTGAGGCTCAGAGAGGTTTGTCCTTAAAGCTTAATACTATTTGTTAAAGAAAAAACACTAGGCTTTGTATTGTTTGCACTTCCTACTTTCCTACTGCCTGCCCAGAGTCATGTAGTTACAGGACTATTTGAGTTGCAAATGATAGAAACACTACCGCAACTGACTTATAGTAAGGGAAATCAGTAGCTCCCCATAACTGAATTGGTCAGAGGTAAGCAGGTTTCCCTGGTGGCTCAAATGGTAAAGAATCTGCCTGCAATGCAGAAAACTGGGGTTCGATCCCTGGTTGGGAAGATCTCCTGGAGAAGGGAACAGCAACCCACTCCAAGAGTACCGGTATTCTTGCCAGGAGAATTCCATGGACAGAGGAGCCTGGTGGGCTACTGTCCAGGGGATTGCAAAGAGCCAAACACAACTGAGTGACTAATACTTTCATAAGCAAGCTTCAGGCATATCTGCATCCAGAGGCTCAGAGGATTGTCATCTCCCAGCTCTCCTTTCCTCTGAGCTTTATCCTTTCTAGTTAGGAGGCAAAAGTGACCCCAAACAAGTCTAAGCAACATTTTATCTTTTGGAGATTCTAGTGTAGAGAGTCCTTCATTTCCAGTATTTCTAGCAAAAATCCCAGATCTGACTCTCATTGGCTAGTTTTAATTATTCAATAGCTTTGAGCCAATCACATAGTCCAGTAGCAAGGAATGCATTGATTGGCAGGCTCAGGTCATGTGCCTTTCCTTGGACTAGGTTCAGTTCAGTTCAGTAGCTCAGTCGTGTCCGACTCTTTGCGACCCCCATGGACTGCAGCACGCCAGGCCTCCCTGTCCATCACCAACTCCCGGAGTTTACTCAGACTCATGTCCATTGAGTCAGTGATGCCTTCCAACCATCTCATCCTCTGTCATCCCTTCTCCTCCCACCTTCAATCTTTCCCAGCATCACTGTCTTTTCCAATGAGTCAGTTCTTCACATCAGGTGGCCAAAGTGTTGGAGTTTCAGCTTCAGCTTCAGCCCTTCCAATAAATATTCAGGACTGATTTTCTTTAGGACTGATTGGTTTGATCTCCTTGCGCTCCACGGGACTCTCAAGAGTCTTCTGCAATCCATGACTGATTCATGTCAATGTATGGCAAAAACCACTACAATATTGTAAAGTAATTAGCCTCCAACTAATAAAAATAAATGAAAAAAAAAACACCACAGTTCAAAAGCATCAATTCTTTGGCACTCAGCTTTCTTTATAGTCCAACTTTCATATCCATACTTGACTACTGGAAGAACTATAGCTTTTGGAATAGGTTGGGGTAGGGATTTGTGAGTCTCCAGGGAAACACAAGCTGAGAGTCGGGTACTAGCCAAAGAAAAGTTGGGGAGAATGTTCATCACAGAAATGGAAGCTGGGAGGCAGAGGCAGGAGTTGTCCTCTGTGAAATGTGAGGATTCCTTCCTTCAGCCAGTGTGTATGTGCCCCTCACTAGATGTTGTGGGATCAAAGGAAAGCCTCCAATGTAGACACTATCAGTCAATTATTTTGCAGATTTTCTTGAGCCCCTAGCCTGGGCCAGACCCTGTTCTAGAACTCCGTGGAGGATCCAGGCTTTCTCTTTTGTCAGTTGTTACTGTCTCCCCCTTTCCTTCCTTATTTTCAAGGACCAGCTGGACACTCGCTGTCTCTGATTCTTCATAGTCTCTGGGGCATAAGTCATCACGACCCCTTATTTCTCTTTCTCCCATCCCTCTGTTTAAGCTTTTTTTTTTTTTTTTTTAAAGTCACACTTGTCCCAGGAAGGCTTGTAGGAGGACCCTGGGAACTGTTGGCTTCCTGAGTGTGGGGCCTGGGTGGCCTTGATGTGAGCACCCCACCCCACCCCTTGTGCCTGCTCCCCCGCATGCTGTGAGGTGCCCCTCGCCAGCCCCCTGCCTTGTCCCTGGTACTGCCGAGCACGCTGAGGTCAGTGGCAGCAGCTGGTGCCCTGGGCGCTCCAGCCAGCGTCTGGCTTTGCCCAGCCTTCCCACAGGAGTCAGATTTTCTGGTCTGCATCTGGAGCTTGGCCATCTCCCTGGAGAGCACTGACTGGTTCCCTCTGGAGATGACCTGAATTCATAGCATCCCCAGCAGGCAACGGCTACCTTCTCACAGCAGGGCAGGGAGTGGGCAGCCTGGGAAGCTGAGAATTGAGCAAAAGGGCATAGTTGGCTTGCGTTTGTTCCTGGTGTAGCCTAGGGCATAGGTGCTGGCTCCCATTTCATTCAGTATCAGTTCCAGGGAGGAGAACAAGCCCCCACCCTAAGACAGGTCCCTGGACCTAGTGCCCTAAATATGGGGATGATGGAGACCATGTACCAGGTGCTCAAGGCCATGGAGCCAGACTGCCTGGGTATAAATCATCCCCAACTCCTTAACTCCTCTGAGCCTCAGTTTCTCCTTGTGTAAATTGAGGGTGCTCTTCCTATCCAGCAGGGCTTTGTGGGGATGAAATGAGATGACCTGTGCACAGGACTTACCATGGTGCTTGGCACATAGTAGGTGCTCAGGAAACATCATTTATATTAGCCTTATACCATAACAGGCACTGGAGTAATACAGGGCTTGCTGGAAAGGTGCCAAGTTGGAAAAGTCCAGGGTCAGTGACCCATAGGAGATAAAATCTGCAGGGCAAGGTAAATCTTGTCAATGAGATTTTCAGAGATAGCACCCATTCCAGTTGTCAGAGACTTACAAGTTGCTAGAAGCCCACAGCAGGGCCCTTGGGGACAGTGCTTCATCTTTCCAAGCCTCAGTTTCTTCATCTTGTAATGGGAATGAGGGAACCCACCCAGCAAGACCTGCTGTACAGTAGGTAAGTAATAAATGGAGTCACTGCTTTATTAGCTTCCCAGGTGGCCCTAGTGATAAAGTAGCCACCTACCAATGCAAGAGTCATAAGAGATGAGGGTTCAATCCCTGAGTTGGGAAGATCCCCTGGAGGAGGGCATGGCAACCTGCTCCAGTATTCTTGCCTGGAGAATCCCATGGACAGAGGAGCCTGGCAGGCTACAGTCCATGGGGTCACACAGAGTCGGACTGGACTGAAGTGACTTAGCATGCGTGCATGCTCCTTTATTAATAAGGCATGTCAAATGGGTTGCAAATAATAAGAAGATGTTTGTTAAGTATGGGGTTTGGTTGGTGTGGGCAGTACTGGAGGTACCTTTCCATAGGGTGGGGAATGTGTGCATCCGGCCTTGTACACACCAGGTACTCTTCTGCCTGTTGGGATATTGAGTCTTGGCCATGACTGAGCTTTTACTTTGTTTTTCGTGGTGTACGGTCCATGTCTGGGCTCTGTGCTGAGCAGTGATGAGGGGAGGTAAATGACAGGGATGGGCGCAGAGAACCATGGGTGAGCCCGAGTGAGAGGACGCGTGAGTGAGCCCTGAGCCTTGGGGAAGTCGTTGGACTTCGTCCCCTCACAGACTTAGGACTGCCAGGTCTGATGGCCATGGCTGAGCCTTCACCCAGCCCAGTGACCCCCAGGGAGGGCCCTGCCTCCTACTGCAGGGTGGTGTCTTAGCTGCAAACAGCAGGTGCTCACAGGAAGACGTTCAAATCAGAGGAGGGCTGCTTTATAAGGACACAAAGGCAACCTCAAGAAGTCCAAGGCCAGCCACGTGGGATCTGGATGCTCACACTGGAGGCCTGGGACAGTGTCCTATCTCCAGTGCCACACCCCCTAAGAATTTCCAAGGATTCTCCCAAACTGCCCGTCTTGCTTTACTGCCCTGCCAGGGGGTCTGCTCTTGCATGACTTTTTTCAGTCTCTGAGATGCCTGGGAGACAGAGAATCTGCTTGGTCTCAGCTTCATCCACAGCTTGTAAGACCCTGGGTCAGGTGACTGTTCCATGTGCCGTGTCTGTCAGGGTGGGCGGGGTCCCTGATATATGGAGCTGCTGCCTTCCTGGGCCGTGGGAAAGCAGTGAAGTTCGGGAGACAGACTGACTCATCCTGTCCAGTACAGGTGTTCCTCCTGAGCTGGCACACCTGCAAGAACTGGAAACACACTTCCTCTCCAGCAGCCCTTACAGTCTTTGATTCCTTTTAAGCATTCACTGTTATATTGAGCCCCGAATGGATCTCACAATAGCATTAGCCCATGTCCTACCATTTGAGGATCTTGCATGCTAAATCTATTTCCTCAATATGCTGACACCTCCCCCGCCCGCCCAACCCGAGAAGACAGCCGCTGTGGCCCGTGAGCCAGTACACCTTCCTGCACCAGCTTCCTTTCTCTTAGCATCTTTTTTTTTAATCCCAGCCAGGGCAGAGCAGATTGTGCTGGGGAAGTTGGAGGACGGGATGTCCTGCCTTGATCGACCCAGCTTGAGTTAGCCTTCTAGTCTCCTCATCTCCCACCAGGAGCCCTTTGTGAGCGCGGAGAAAACTGCTGGCTTCCCGCACATCCGAGGAAAGAATGTTCCCCAGACCAAGCCGTGTGTTCCTGGCTCTCCTGATGTTTAAGAAGACTCCTCAGGAGCCTGGGGACATCAGGCGGGCCCCCCTGGCAGAAGGCAAGGGGAGAGGGAACTAGGAACTCCATCCAATGCACTTAGGGCTGGTGGGGCTGGTATTATAGCCCCGGGCCAGGCCACAGGGCTATGGAATTAGGTCACAGTTCTGCAGACCACCCAACACCACCACCCCCCACCCCCTACCCCTGGCACTGAGAGCTCTTAGGTCAGAAGGAAGAGACATCCAGGGACAAGTTCACGTCCTCCTTTTGGGGTCCATAAGTAACATCCACGGCCAAATAAACAGCACTTGCCTCTTGGCAAGGGGGTCCTCTGAACATGTGCATGCAACCAGGAGATACAGAGAGGAGGTTGGAGAGAAAAACAATACATTCAGTGCCGCCCCCTTGAAATAGGAGATTGAATTTCTCTGCCTGGAAATGTTTAACTTGAGTCAGCCACCTACCTCCCTTTCCAAACCAGACCAGCCTGGGTTGGAGGTCTGGTTTTTCTCCCTGCCCCCCAACTTCCCCTACATGAGCTTTTTGCAGGTGTGCATGCAGAGCAAATGTTAATTTGGAAGGAGATTTATAGCTTTCTCCAGAGATCAGGAGCAGGAACCATTTCCTGGGCAGTGGGTTATTGTGGGTTAATTTTCATGATTACTGAAGGGATCTTAGCAGAAGATCGTGGTCTCTGCTGAAATCTGTCCTGTCAGCTCACCTGGAGAAGGGCCAGAGGGCTGCTGTTCCCTCGTCCCCTGCCTCCTGGGCTTGGGCTTTGTTGTCCAGGGTCTCCCGGATGAAGAGCAACCAGGGTGTGCGTGGGGGTTCGCTGCGGATTCCTGGAATGTCCACAGCTATGTGCCCTCTGCCACCGGGGAAGGAGTGACCTCCCAGGCCGGGCTGGTGAGCCGCCTGCAGTTCCCCGAAGGATGTGGTAGCAAGCCCACAGCACGCGGGGCTTTTTCTTGTTACAAGTCCAGTCACAATGCTAACACCTGCTCCTGGTTAGGATGCTTGCTTCTTCAGTTGGCTTATTTTCGGCTGCTTTGCCCAACTGTAGAAGAAGTTTTGAAGCATCTGCGAAGTGTGATGTGTGTGTGTTGTTTGGTGTACACTCCAGCCTCCGAGGCCCATGCACCCCAGTTAGGTGCATGTACACTCAGTCGTTTGAAACCCTATGGACTGTAGCCCACCAGGCTCCTCTGTCCATGGGATTCTCCAGGCAAGAATACTGGAGTGGGTTGCCATTTTCTTCTCTAGGAGATTTTCCCGACCCAGGGATTGAACCTGCATCTCTTGTGTCTCCTGCATTGGCAGTCGGATTCTTTACCCACTGAGCTACCTGGGAAGTCACACATATCTCTTCTCTTTCCCCTTGAGCAGCCTCAGTGATCCAGACTGTTTCAGATGCACCAGGAAAGATGTGGATGAAAGGCTGGATGTTCAGGGTTGAAGTTTGTGGATGGGGGAAGACGAAGAGGAACAATCTAGAAGTTCTCACCAGAGTAGGGCAGGAGAAGGCAGGCTTGTGAGAATAAAATACAGTGGACCCTTGATCAACATGGGTTTGAACTGCTCAGGTCTACTTATACATGGATTATTTCAATAGTAAATACTACACTCTTACACCATCTTCAGATAGTAGAATCTAACAAGATTCTGAGAGCTGACTGTAAGTTACATGAGGATTTTCGACTGTGTGGAGGGTAGGCACCCTAACCCCAAATTGTTCAAGGGTCAGCTGTCTATGGGCTTCCCAGGTGGCACTAATGGGGAAAAAACCTGTCTTTCAGTGCAGGAGACGTTAAGAGATGTGGGTTCAATCCCTGGGTTGTGACAATCCCCTGGAGGTGGGCATGGTAACCCACTCCAGTGTTCTTGCCTGCAGAATTCCATGGACAGAGGAGCCTGGCAGGCTGCAGTCCATGGGGTTGCAGAGAGTTGGACACAACTGACTGAAGCAACTTCACTCGCACGCATGCGGCTATGTATAGACCAAAAAAACGTCTTTGACCTGCTCAGAACCGTTCACCTCCAATTCCTCTCTTTCTCTTTCTGTTCATTCCTTCATTCGAGTCAGACACTTGGATTCTGCTGCAGGCAAGCCTAGAACCTGCTCTCCTTTCGTTGGAGTCATTTTCCCTTGGGGTGGGGGGAGGGCCGTGGAAGAGAGAGACTTCAAAGGAAAGCATGTTTGGTCTTGAAAGCACCTCTGGCCAGAAGATCACGGTCCTGGGGAGTTTCAGCCTGATGTAAGACTTCCCTTGCCCCCAGCTCGTGCCCTGTACTAACCTCAGCTCTCAGGACTGTACTTGGTACTGAGATGCATACTACATGGTTCCTGCCAGGAGCTTCCAGAAAGACCTGGACGGATGCTGTTCTGTGCAAGAGATGTCCTACTCTAGGTTGGCAAGGTCATTTGTATTCCTCCAAGGAAGACAGCCTAGGCGCTGGTCACTGTGGGTTGAAATTCTGTATCGTTGCTCTGTCTTCTTACTTTTTTTTAAGATCAAGGGGCTGGGACACAGTTGCGTGTTTTGTTGAACTGGGGGTGGGTCGTGCATGCATGCACCAGTGTGTGTGGGGCCGAGTGGGGGATGGCGAGCAGTGGGGTTTTTTCAATTTACATTTTTTGAATTCTTTTCTCCTCTGCTCTCCCAGGAGGCAGCGTGCGGAGTAGAGTAAGCATTTGACCTTTGCGAAATGTTGGTGGAGTGGGCCAGACAGAGAGGGAGATGTTTGGTGGCAAACTGGCGGCAGCTCAAAGCAGGAATTCAAGTTGCATCTCTGCCTTTCTCAGCCCGTAAACAGGCAAAAGTGAGGGAGGGTGGGCGGCAAGATAGAGGGGGCTTCCATGCCTTCAGATTAGGATCTCATGGGTACTGCCTCAGTGACCAGACTGAGCTGCTGGGAGCCCCACTCTGGAGACTGCTCAGCAAGAAATGTTCTACCCGGGGGTTTGGGTCAGGAGTTCCCAGGAGAAGCCCCTGGGGATCCAAGGACAAGGCTGTTGGACAGAGGGTGTGAAGAGGTTCTCAGAACAGAAGGATGTGTCTTCTGGAAGGTGGAGGGGCAGGGTGGAAAACTGACTTACACAGAGCACTCAGACTGTGCCAAGCACTGTTATATGTGTATAGTCCGTGTGTCTATATGGGCTGTATGGGTGTAATCACTCATGTCATCCTCACAGCAGCCCATGAGATGGGTACTGTTATTGCCCCAGTTTACAGGTAAGGAAACTGAGGCAGAAAGAGGTCAGTGAGTGTCTGCGACTCAAATTCAGGTCCACTCGCCTCTGAGGTGTTTCTGGTCACTCAGCTTAGGTACTTAGTGAGGATCTGTCAAAGCTAGAAGTCAGATGTGCAGCTTCTGAGTTCAGGTGGCGTTTTCTTATGCGGGGAGAAGTTCTGTGCACAGACGTAGTAACTCAGGGACTTGAGTTTGCCTTCCTCATCCCACTGCTCTCCCCACCCTCCCCCCCACCAAAACAAATATCACTTATTTTTCTGTGTCTCGACTATACATTTGGTTCATAGACCACACTGCTAAAATTCCCTGGGTTAAATAAGGTTATTTAAATCCTGAAAGTTGTAGCACAGTGGGAGAAGGGACAGAGCTGTAGGGCCTCCGTTGGTCCCAGGTGGCGCTAGTGGTAAAGAACCTGCCTGCCAATGCAGGAGACATAAGTTCAATCCCTGGGTTGGAAAGATCCCATGGAGGAGGGCATGGCAGCCCACTCCAGTATTCTTGCCTGGAGAATGCCATGAACAGAGGAGCCTGGCGGGCTACAGTCCATGGGGTTGCAGAGAGTCAGTCAACAACTGAGGCGACTTAGCACTTGAGGCCTCAGGATCGGTGATTGCAAAGGCCTCTGGAGATGGGATGGACTGGGGGTGCTCCAGGCTCTTTGAACAGATTGGGGAACGAGGAGGATGGGAATGGACCAGACAGTCCAGAGAGGCAGGGCTGTACCTAGCCGTTTGCATGGGTGGAGTAGGAGGGTGTCAGGAGGAAGACCAAGGTGGGAGAAGTGGGCCCAGGCCTCATGCATCGTAGAATCCCTGGGTGAGCTGGCCAAGTGGAGAAACCATTCCTTGGGCCTTGGTTGACTGCCCCTTAATGAGGACAGTAAAACCCACCATTGTAATCTTCCCAGGGGTTTGGGTGATAAGCATTAAGAGAGGTGAGAGCACTGTGAAGAAAAAGTGAAAAGCACTATGCTCAGCTTAACAGTATCAGCCTGAGTGTAGGCAGCCTCTGAATGTGAAGATGCCTTTGCTCCAGGCTGGCCAGAAGGCCTCCAGCCGGCCTTGCTAGCTGGTCTGCATCCTGTATTTCCATTTGAGCTCTGTTTGTTAGGATTTGGGGTTGGGGGACCCCTGGGCAAGTGGAAGAAGAGCATTCTGGGAAGAAGCATCTCAGGGGAGCCAGCCAGCCCTGGTCTCGGTGCTTTCGTCTCCTCATCTGTAATGTGGGCATCACATCACCCTCCGAGGTGTGCCTGGCACGTGGAGCTTCCTCCGTTCCTGGGATGCTGAGCACGTTCCCTGGCCTTCCAGATACAGGTTGTTGAAGATATAGTCATGCCAGAGACCAAGCAGGGTTTCCTGTGAACCAGCCCACGTGTCCTGGGCCTGCTCTTTCTCAGCCTAAGGTAATTTTTCAATTAACTCGATTGGCTGGAAACCGGGGTGCCCTTGGAGTGTGGGAAAGCGTCCCAGGCCGGAAGGGCCCTCCCCTCTGCCCCCGGCTGGCTTGGGGCTCGACTTCCAGCGGGAGGATCCAATTTCACATCAGGACACCAGGATGTGATCCCAGTGCCCCTCTGAAAAATCCCAGATGGCGCCTTCTGGAAGCCCCTGTGGGCTCCGCGCTGGCGGCCGGCCTGTCCTGCTCCCCTGCCCCCGCCCAGGCTCCCTGACCCGGGCTCCGGCGGTGAGAGCCTCGGGAGGTTTCATTACTGACTTTATTGCTAAACAATTTCAAAAGGCGGCCCCACTAGTTTTCATAAGTGAAACATTTAAAGTATGCAAAGCATATTTTATTTCTTCCTGGAGCAGCTGCTCAGTTGGGCTGGAGAATAATCAGGAGCGAGTTACAGAGATCAGTGTACCACCCTGCAGCTCACAGGCTCCACGGCCTTGGGCACCTCCCACTGCAGGAGCCCAAGATGCCCTCTTCCTTCCCTGCACCCCCCCCCCCGTGGGGTCAGGCATCCTCCTGATTGCATCAGAATTGGCTGCCAGCGTTGGCTGAGGGCTCACTCTGTGCCAGGCCCCAACTTGGAGCTTTTTATCTGTTGCTCATAGGCTGTCACTGCATCCCTGGGAGACAGATACCATTGTTACCTTCATTCCCCATATGAGGACACAGAAGTGACCTGCTGGGGTCCAACAGCTAGTCAGGAACTAAGCCAGGATGTGATCCAGGTAGCGAGTTCCAGGACTGCTGCTCTGAACCATCTTTGTTGCCATTTTATAGGTGAGGAACTTGAAGGACGTAGAGGTCAAGTGGGAGACGCCTGTTCTTAGTTCACCTTCTCAAGCAGCATTTGAGACAGTGGGCCTTCCAGGTTTGCTGTTTGTCTGGGCTGCAGCCTGGATCTGGTTTAAATTCTTCTAAAAGCCCAGATCTGGTTGAGATACGGATCTCGGGAATTTGAAGATTCGGGAATTTCAGACTCGGCCGCCCTCGTGTGCTGGCGTCGTTCGGAGAGCCCTGGCCGGGCCCTGGTCGCCCACTTCTCTGTAATTGTTTACATCTGCGGGGGCCTGCGGCTTGCTGCACATGTGTTTAACCCCTGAGTTGATTGATGCCTCTTAAACACTGAGCAGAGCGTTCCAGCCAGAGTGTTTCCAGTGTGCTTCCGGGTTGTAGTAGCCAGTGGTCTAGCAGTCAAGGCAGTAGATTCCAGACACCATCCTCTGGGCCTCTGTTTAAAGTAGAAAATGTTAGTTGCTCAGTCATGTCCGACTCTTTGCGACCCCATGGACTGTAGCCCACCAGGCTCCTCTATCCATGGGATTTCCCAAGCAAGAATACTGGAGTGGATTGCCATTCCCTCCACCAGGGGATCGGGATCAAACCCAGGTCTCCTGCATTGCAGGCAGATTCTTTTCTGTCTGAGCCACCAGAGACTCAGTTTGACTGTCTATAAAATGGGGGTATATGGGACTTCCTTGATGGTCCAGTGGTTAAGGCTGTGTCCTTCCCACAGATGTACAGAACAGACTTTTGGACTCTGTGGGAGAAGGCGAGGGTGGGATGTTTAGAGAGAACAGCATCGAAACATGTATATTATCAAGGGTGAAACAGATCACCAGCCCAGGTTGGATGCATGAGACAAGTGCTCGGGGCTGGTGCACTGGGAAGACCCAGAGGGATCGGGTGGAAAGGGAGGTTGGGGGGGGATCGGGATGGGGAATACATGTAAATCCATGGCTGATTCATGTCAATGTATGGCAAAAACCACTACAATATTGTAAAGTAATTAGCCTCCAACTAATAAAAATAAATGGAAAAAAAAAAACAAAAAAAACTGTGTCCTTCCACTGCAGTGGGCAAGGGTTTGATCCCTGGTTGGGGAACTAAGATCCTCATTGCCACACAGTGTGGCCCCCCCAAAAAAAATTTTTTTTTTTTAATGGGGACATAAATGTCTTCCTTCCCCCGGGCTTCTTAGGAAGGGAGCTCTCCTGCTGGGAACTAGGCCAGGGAGAACTCGCTCTCTGACCAGTCGGCCAGCAGCTTCAGTCTGCTCTCTGTATTCTGGTAACGGGTGGAGAAGGAAACAGGTGCAGGTGTTTTGCTGCTGACTCAGACTCGGGTGGGAAAGAAGGCAAGGGCTGGGCTCTCCCTGCAGGGGCGAGGCCTCAGTCAAGTTGCTTCCTCCTGGTTGGCCATGAGCTTTGTGCTTGGCACATGGATGGGCCACGTCATGAGTTGGTGGGTGTAACCAATGCAGGGCCTTCTTTCTTTTTCCTCCTTGTGTTTTGGTAATTTTTTTCCCCTAGAGGGTGGATGCTGAAGCTGAAGCTCCAATGCTTTGGCCACCTGATGTGAAGAGCCGACTCATTGAAAAAAACCCTGATGCTGGGAAAGATGGAGGGCAGGAGGAAAGGGGGGCAGCAGAGGATGAGATGGTTGGATGGCATCACTGACTCAGTGGACATGAGTTTGAGCAAACTTAGGGAGATAGTTAGGGACAGGGAAGCCTGGCGTGCTGCAGTCCATGAGGTCACAGAGAGTCAGACACAGCTTAGCAACTGAACAACAATGACAAGGGTGGAGAAGAGGGAGGAGGGATGGGAGGAGGGAGTCACATATGGGAGGATGGAGAGGGAAATGGGCACTCTGTCCCTCTCCTGGATCCGTTCCTGTATGAGCCAAGCCTTGGGGAGGGGAGAAACTTGTGGTGAGAGCAAACGCTGGGGGACCCAGCTGATTTTACCAAAGTTTGAAAAAAGGCCCAGTTCCAGTTCTGTCCCACTCTTTGACCTGGAATTTATTAATAGTTTGAGAAATATGCACAGCATGGCATTTAGGGCTGGGAGCCTAGTCCAGCTAAGAACATGAGCTATGCAATCCAACAGACTTGAGATCTGAGTTGGGCTCCACCATGCCACCTGGACCAGCCCTGTTACCTTAAACAAGGCTGTCCACCTGTCCTGGTCTCCATCTCCATCTGCATGTGTGCAAAAAGGAGAGGATGTTGCCCTGTTCCCAGTGAGAGAGTTGGGTGGTCCGAGGCTTCGGGCCAGGCACATAGTCAGCACCTGAAGGGGACCTAGAGCCTTGTGCCAAGGAAGGCTGAGGGGTTAGTGCTTGCAGACCTCACCAGGTGGCAGAAGAGGAGAAAGGCTGATTTGGGCAGGAGAAGTCTGGAAATGGCCTCAAGGCAGAACCTGAAAGTTTGTGCCTTCCAGGATTTCAACCCAGGGGGACTGGTCACTGCAGTCAATGAAAAGCTAGAATTAAAGTACATGTGGGGTAAGTGCTCACTGGTTTTGTGGAGGTGAATTCCATTGTCTGTTTTGCTCATTTGGTTTCTGAAGGACAGTGATATAACTTTGAGTGCTTAGCACATAGTAGGTGGCCTTAGGTTTGTGGGTTGCTGGGCACCCAGAAAGTGGTCCCTGATAGAAGTAGTTTATCAGAGTTCCCTTACAGTTGCAAGGGATAGAAAATGCAACTCAAACTGGCTTAGGAATGTATTGGCCCACATAACTGAAAAGTTCAGGCATAGATCTGGCTTCAGGTGTGATGTGATCCAGGACATGGATGTTATCTGGACCCAGTCTTTGTTGGTGCTCCCTTGGTGGCAGGATGGCCACCAGCACCTCCAGGCTCCATCCTCTCATCCATCATTAAAAAGAGCATCTCCCAGTCCCGATACCGACTAGACTGACATGTGTCATGTGCTTCCCCTTCTAAACCAATCACAGTGGCCAGGGCAACTCAGCTCTCTTATTGGTCAGCTTGGGTCATCTCCACCTTTGAATCACATTCCCATGACTCCTGCCCAGCAAGTGGATAGGAATGGGCTCCTTAAGGGCCCCAAGGAGGCCTGGACACCTGGCTTTGGGACCAGGCAATCACTGCTGCTGCAGACCATCAGGGACTCAGCATTTAGATGATTGGAGGGGGCTCGCCTTTCCACCCCGAGACAGATGCTGTATGTGGGGCAATGTGTATTCATTCTGAAGCTAGAGGCACCTGCTGAGTGGCTGTTGCAGACCTCCAAGGACTCTGGGGCTCCTACTGGCTGTCAGTTCTTGGCAGCATCAAGCCACATGCCCAGAAAGTCTGCCAGAGACTGTTCTTTCTGGGCTTCAAGAGCAGTGGACACAGGAAGCAAAGATCAGGCCCGGCCGCCTGCAGGGACCATGTTCTTTAGCACAGATCCTCGGGTTTGGTCATGCCTGAGAACAAGGGAGCTATGTTCTGGAGGTGTGTGATTCCTTCAGTTCCCCCAGGGCATCTCTGCTTTAGAACCTGTGACTGTCACCATTCCAGAGCTGGTGCCTAGCACATGACTCGTGCTGAGTTGGTGCTTGGTGAGGGACGGTCGAAGGCTTCCCCGGTGGCTCAGCGGTATCTGCCTGCAATGCAGGCAGATCTGGGTTTGATCCCTGGATCGGGAAGATCCCCTGGAGAAGGGCATGGCAACCCACTCCAGTATTCTTGCCTGGAAAATTCCCGGGACACAGGAGTCTGGCAGGCTACAGTCCATGGGGTCAAAGAGTCAGACACAACTGAGCGACTTAGCACGCACGCATGCATGAGGTACGGTCGAAGGAAGCAAATCCCTTCCCTGGAGAGAATCAGATTCCTGGGGTGCAGAGCTGGATGGGCACAGCTCTTCATGAGAAACAGGGGCTTCCCCCCCTCAAGATTGTGGAAGAGGATTAGCTTGGCAGTCAGGAGCCCAGGATGGTGTGGCCGGAAGGTGTGTGTATGCACCAGCAGCTGCACTGAAACAGCTCTGCAGGAAAGACGGATTAAACAGCGCCTCGAAAATACAGTTACTGCGAAATATGAGAAAAAAACAAAGGCTGCATCACCTGGTACCTGCCAGACCCACCCCCACCCACTTGTAGTAAGAATTACCAGGTGGGTCTCCTGGGCCCTGGAGTGGCCTTGGGATTAATACTGTTGGGAAGCGGCTGGGAGGTTTTTGAGAATCTCCTCTTGTTTGGTGAGTGCTGTATTGTGTCCCATCACCCCAAAAGCTTTAAGCATCAGGATCACGTGACGGAGACAGAAAGAACACGGAAATCTCTAGCAAAGCAAGGTTCCAGCTCTTGTCTGCCTGCCACTTGCCCTGTTCCTGGTTTCTTGGGTCTGTCTCATGTGCAAGGGGCAGGAGGGGAGGGACAGGAGAGTAGGCATGATGAACAGAGGTGGTCCAAGAGGGCTGTTTTCAGCTCACTATACAAAAACCAGGCGAGAGGGGACTCCAGGCTGGGTCTGCAAGGCCCAATCAAGCAAAAGGAAGTGATTTCAAGTCTCTTCTTCTTAGTCCTGGAGGCCCAGCCCTCAGGCTGCTCTTCCCAGATTTCTGTCTCCATAGACCATTACGTTCAAGTCCCACCTGACTCAACGTCCCTGTGGAATTTCAGTCATTTACAGAGCTTTGAGGAAGCTTTGAGGCTGAGTGTAGAACCGAGGGCCACATTGCTTCTGTTGCCCCTGCTGACCTGACCGAATCCAGGACTCCTGGCCCCACTTGGCTGTAGGGTCAGCTTACCCAAGAGGTTCTGTGACCTCAGGCCTTCCAGGCTCTGGGAAGGATGCAAACAGTGGTGTCTATCCAGGAGGGTTTGAGGGCTCCCTGTTAACCACAGCGGGCCCTGAGAGGGAACATAGGCTTTGCCAGCCTTGGGGAGAGCTTGCAGACTGGCACCTGGACCCAGCGGAGAAGGGGTAGAATATAGCTCAGGGGTGACTAGAAAAGGCTCTGCAGCCAGACCTTCTGAGTTTAACCACATGTTTTCTCCCTGCCTTGGTTTCTTCTGTGAAATGGGTGTATCCTCTTGGGCTACTGTGAGGATCAAGAATTAATGGTGTGAAGATTTAGAGGTGTTTTGGCATGCATGAGAGGAGAGGCTAACCATCATGATGATGATGCATGAATTCAAGAATAGAGGGACTGCATTGTGGGAATGCAGCTGACCTCTTTCTCGTCATGTGCTCCCCCCACATAAAGGCAGAACAGAGGAGGTGCCCTTTGACCACTGGCAAAGACCCTCACCCCCTCTGCCTGGGCAGTGCGTTCTGCCAGCAACCCTCTCTCTGACCCTTTCTTTTCAAGATTCCCCTCTGCCATCAGGCACTGGCTTCTTGGGACCCTAATATATGCAGTCCTATTTAGTTTTGGGGCCTGGGAACCCATCTCTAACTAGGATTTGTTATGAATCATTGTGCCTCAGTCTTGACATTTAAACGCTCCAAGAACAACCTGATTCCTAAATTTTTTTTAAATATTTATTTGTCTGTGCTAGGTCTTAGTTGTGGCATGCAGGATCTTTTTAATTGTAGCATGCAGAATCTTCAGTTGCAGTACTCGAACTCTTAGTTGCAGTTTGTGGGATCTAGTTCCCTGACTAAGGATCCCACCTGGAGCCCCCTGCATTGGAAGATGCAGAGTCTTAGCCACTGGACTACCAGGGAAGTCCCTGAATCCTAAGTTTTGGAACAAACGTCATCCTAATGTTCTGAGATCACTTCCTGGACCAGATTTGGCAGTGATGACAATAATGGCAGTCATGGCGGCGGTGGTGCCTTTTGAACACTCACAGCCTGCCAGGTGCTGCTGGACCAGCCCATGGCGGGGGGCTCATGACCCACAGGCTGACCTGGGCTCCATCCCACAGCCCGCAGTGTCTCTGAACTCGGGCGGGGTCACCGCAGCCCTGCGTAGGTGCTGTGAGGATCCCGTGAGAGGAAGCCTATAATCCAGTGGGCGGCATCCTGCACAGTCAGGGTCTGAGAACATGGCAGTACCATCAGCCCTTGTCTCTGCCAGAGAGGGTGTTTGGACTGGGAGAGAACTGTGGCGTCGTTAAGCAGAGCATCGTGTCATCTGGAGTGACCGCCATCCAGTCAGGGCCAGCGGGGCATGGTTCTCAGGGCATCCAGTTTCTCTCCCACGGAACAGGTATAGCTCAAGTGAATGGTGGTAGTTCACTGAGCCTGGGGCTGCATTCAAGTTCCCCTTCCGCTGAGCCCTGCTGGAGGTCAGGGGCTGCTGAGCCCAGAACCTGGATTGGGGAGGAGGATCTATAAAAGTCAGTTAATGGAAAACCTGAACTGTGTTACTGCCTCTCCCCCCACCCCCACCCTTTTCATGTGTGTGTGTGGCGCATAATTCCCTACAGCAAAGTGAACAGGTGTTAAGGGTACAGTTGGAGTTTGGTGAGTTTTGACAGACATGTGTGTCTGTGGTAGCTTTTCAAGGTGTCCATCTATGACGAGCAGCCAGGAACTGTCACTCCAGCCGAGGCTCTGCTTGGAGCCCCTCCATGCTCCTGCCCTCCCCCTGCAGACTGGCTGACTCAGCCTTCTCTGCCATTTAAGCCACCCCTCCTGGGCTGGGAGGCCCACAGGTCAGGGCTCCAAGGTCAGTGAGGCCAAGGCCTTTCCTCAGAACATCGGGGAGATTTGCCCTTTCCTATAATAATGGTCTTGACGAGTGACATGTGACCCCCATTTAGAACCTTCCGGAATGTTTCCACTTAGATGATTGCTTTGTTTAATGTTTACCACAGGCTTGGGAGACTGGTCTTGGCTCCATTTTCAGATAAACTTGGAGGTCACTTGTCCTAAGGTCAAATAGCCAGGAAGCTGGGGAGCCGGGACTGGACCCCGGTGCTGGGCTGGAGCTGGGCATTGGGGTCAGCAGGGCCCCTGCTGCCTCCTGGCCACGTCCTTAAGGAGCTACACTGGGACTGTGCCCCTGGGGAGGGTGGCTCTCTGTGACCCAGCCCCACATAGGAAGCAAGAGTGAGCCCATACCTCCTGGCGGCGTGGCGGGGGGGCAACACTGACTCACCTGCCATCCACCAGGGCGAGCGCCCAGCAGTGTTGGGTTCCCTCTGTGTCACCCACGGACTCTGTTGCCCTCTCCTCCTGCAAGACAGTATAGTGTGGGCAGGTGCTAGAGCTAGACCGCTGGCTTCCACCCCTGACTCTGCCCCTTACTCCAAATGACCTAAGTCACCTAAATCCTGTGCCTCAACTTCCCCATCTGTTGAACGGGGTGATCCTACTTCATGAGGTTATTGCGAGAATTCACTAGTATCTGTTAGGCATGTGACATACTTAAAACAGAGCCTGGGGCGCATACCTTGTACTCTAGAAATGTTAGTAAAGAAGTCATTGTCGTTGACACACAGTAATCACAGTATTATTGCTGTTTGGATCTCTGGCTTGGGAAGGACAGACTCCCAAACCTCTCAAATGGAGACAGCCCAGAGGACTCTTGGATGGTGCCCTACAGTCAAGGAAAATAAGCTTTTTTCCTTTCTCTTGTTCCTCTCTCGTCCCAACCTGGTGAGCTCACAAAAATTAAGCCAGAAATTTTTGGGGCTCTTCCCTGGGGCCAGGAGTGGTGGCTGGTTCCGGGAAACTGGTAGTCAGCAGGGAAATCAAAGGCTCTCCAGTGCCAGGTGGCCCTGCCCCGATGGTGCTGCTGCAGGTCTCCCCACAGGTGTGGGGCTGAGCTGTGCTCGCCAGGCCCCAAGCCCTCTTCCCTTAGCATCCTTTTTTGCCCTCTGTGCATGTTATCTCCTTGTTACAACGTGGCTGCTGCAGTTCTGACCACAAATCTACTTTCCAGGCAAGAAGGCAGGGAGCAGACAAAGCCTTTTTTTCTTTTATTAAAAAAAAATTTTTTTGTCATATTGTTGCTTTGCAATGTTGTGTTTATACTATACAGCAAAGTGAATCAGTTATACATGTACATATATTCCCTCTTTTTTGGATTTCCTTCCCATTTGTTGTTGTTTAGTCACTAAGTCAAGTCTGGCTCTTGTGAGACCCCATGGACTGTAGCCCACCAGGCTCTTCTGTCCATGGGATTCTCCAGGCAAGACTACTGGAGTCGATTGCCATTTCTTTCTCTAGGGGATCTTCCCAAACCAGCAATGGAAACTGTGCCTCCTGCATTGCAGGCAGATTCTTTACCATTGAGCAAAGTCCTTTTTTCTTAAAGGGCAGTCTTCCTCAGGGACTATCTCCTATATCTTATCAGCCAGGCTGAGTCACACAGATAATTCTAGCTGCAAGGGAGGCCAAGAAATGGCATTTTTTAAAATGCAGAACACTCAGTGCTCTCACAAACAAAAGATGTGCTAGGGAGGGACAGGGTCTCCCCAGCTCCCTTTGCCACCTGATAGGTATGCCACACCCCCTTTCCCTTGAGAAGAGGCCCCTGGGGGCTTCCACTGTGCGGCCTACCTGCTGGTAAGGCTGCCCCTGAGGGCAGCACCATTGGTGACTGGCAGCTTCCCTGAGGAGGGCGGTGGGGGAAGCGCCATCTCCCAGGCAACACTTATTTCCGGCTTCCTTGGCCAAGAACATTGCTGTGTCTGTGTCTTCTTTGGCACCAGGCCCTTTCACCACTGGGCTTCCCTGGTAGCTTAGACGGTAAAGAATATGCCTGCAATGTGGGAGACCAAGGTTTGACCCCTGGATCGGGAAGCTCCCCTGGAGGAGGGCATGGCAACCCACTCCAGTATTCTTGCCTGGAGAATCTCACAGACAGAGGAGTCTGGCGGACTACAGTCCGTGGGGTCACGAAGAGTTGGACATGACTGAGTGACTCACACACACACACCTTTCACCACCATTCGGCCCCTGCCCTGAGATCCGAGGGTGCGTGGTTGCCCAGCGACGGGCAGAAAGGTGCACAGTCGGTCTTTCCTGTTTGTGTCCCTCCACAAAAGATAGAACGGTTTCTCCAGGAACGTGGATCCTTCCCTAGCTTTCGACACAAGGCTCCCTCCTGTCCCTGAGTCTGTAGCCGGCTCTGTGCCAGATGCCTCACCAACCCCACTTCTTCCGTTCCCTGCTTCGTGCCCCTGGACGAGCGCTGACCCCCAGAGCTCCATGCCCTGACGGGGCGACTCTGTGCTCTTCACATTCGGTGAGCGCACCCGAGGCGCTGAGTGGGTTGTGACTGATTTACACTTACGCAGCCGCGTGAGTCTCACTGGGCAGGGCAGCCGTGAGCCAGAGCAGGGCTGCCCTGCGAAGGGGAGGAGCACAGCATTCCTCTAGATTCATGAAGAGTGCATTCCTCTAAGGGCACTGATATCAGATGTCAGGCGAGTGTAATCTCCTAGGTTCTGTCTCCTCTCAACAAAAATTTGAAGCGACGGACATTAAAGCCCTCGCGCGTCCCAGCTCTTGGGCAGACCGTGTTATAGCTCTTAGACAGATCAGTGTTACAGCTCAGTTTTATTTAGAAAATAGCAGGAAAATACATCCTCCAGGCATGAGGGCATGCCGACCCAAAGAGGCGAAGAGAAGAGAGCCCCGGCCCTTTGGCTCCTCTTTTTATGTTTTTTCCTCCCCCCTCAGGCCTGCGCTATGTAAATTGGGCTAGCCAGGAGTGCTGTTTGTTCTACCTGAGGTCCTCACTCCTGTCCTCGGACTTTCCTTTGGCCTTCCTTTGTTCTATTTTCACAGACGTCTCCCTTCCTTGTCTTTTAGCCACCGCCAATTTGGACTGTTTCCTGTTCTACCTAACATTATGAAGGCCCAGAGTGGGACAGTGACTTGGCCTAGGTCGCACAGCGAGGTAGCTGTCCTTCTGAGGCAGAAACCCAAGTCTTCCAACTCGCACTTCTTCATTGCTCCTGGGGGATGCATTTGCTCCCCTCTCTGCAGAGGGGAAGGGGAGTTGAGGGCACACAGTCCTCACTGAACGCATGTTTAAGTGTATCACACGATCCTGTCATTCCATTTCACGGTTGAGGCCACTGAGGCCCAGGGAGGGGCGTGCACACGTGCTAAGTCCCTTCTGGCATGTCTAACTCTTTGCGACCCCATGGACTGAAGCCCCCAAGCTCCTCTGTCCATGGGATTCTCCAGACAAGAATGCTGGAGTGGGTTGCCATGCTCTCCTCCAGGGGATCATCCCGACCCAGGGATCACACCTGCATCTCTGGCATCGGCAAGAGATTCTTTACCACTAGCACCACCTGGGAAGCCCCCAGAGAGGGAAAGTGCCTGCTGATGGTCCCAGAGCCGGTAAATGGGCTTCAGTCTTGTGAGGTTCTCTGTGATTGCAGTCCCAGAGCTGTCACCCCTCTTTGCCCCTGGCAGAGTCCAGGTGGTACAAGGTCTAGTCTAGTGGGGCAGGTGCAGTTACTAAGCTTGGACAAGCCTCTCTCTTTCTGTGGAGTTGTTTTTCCAGCCTGGGCTCCTGAGACTTTTCTTCTGCAGGAGCCACACCTGGTTCCCGCCCTCCTGCTTGTTCAGAACCTGACTCAAGGGGCGGGGCCTAGGTGTCCGGTATACCTATTAGCAACCTGAGCACAGGAAAAAAAAAAAATCCACCTTTGCCACTGTTCGCTCAGGAGAGGGACACAAAGCCCCATCTTGCTCTCATCCAAGTAGTGGTGGTGGGAAGGCAGAGAAGGCTATGCCAGGCTGTTCTGTGCCTTCACCTCCTTCCTCCTGGGACATCATCTAGCACAGCCCTTTCTCATGATGGCCCCGTTTCATTGTGATGGAAGTAGGGTTGCTGGGTAAAACACAGCACACCCAGTTACATTTGAATTTCAGATAAACATCGAATCAATTTTTAGCATAAGTATGTCCAGTGTAATATGTAGGACACACATATTAAAAATTATTTGTTATCTAAAATTCAAATTTAACTGTGCATCTGGGCTTTTTTGGTTCATTTTACTTCACTTTGTTTTGCTCAATCTGGCAACCCTAGAGGGGTGACATTGTCCCCACGCAGTGTACATGGCAACTGAGAGCCAGAGAAATCACAGAGCTTGCTCAGGGTCACGACAAGGCCCTGGTCAGGCCTGGATTTGAAGCCAGGTCTCTTGGAATCCTCTGCCGTCTGCATAGATAGTAAACAACCTCAGTGGCTTCCTCTGGGCGGTTTGAGAAAGCCCTAAAATAAAGTGAAAAACAGTTCTGGCTTCTACTTGCCTGGTAGTGTAAATATAAATGGGATACTTAGCAGTCACTCACACCCTACTGTGAAATAGACATTTGGTGACTGTTGAGTGGGAACAGTCCCTGGCAGCTGTGACTGGGGAGAATTGATGAAGGAAAGTGTCTTGGCCTGTTTGGGTTGCTACAGGAAAAATACCGGATGGCTTATAAACCACAGAAATTTCTGTCTCACAATTCTGGAGGCTGGAAGTCCAAGATCAGGCACTGACAAATTCCGTGTCTGGTAAGGATGCTCTTGGTATTCATAGCTGTCTTTTTTGCTGCATCTTCACCTGGGCACTAATCCCATTTATGATGGCTCCACCCTCATGATCTGATCAGTTCTCTTCACATATTGTCATCACCTGGGGATTAGGTTTCACATGTGATTTTTTTTTTTTTTTGGCTGTACTGAGTCTTCGATGCAGCATGCAAGATCTTCAATCTTTATTTGCCGCCTGCAAACTCTTAGTGGTGGCATACGAACTCTTAGTTTCAGCATGTGAGATCTAGTTCCCCAACCAGGGATAGAACCTGGGCCACCTGCATTGGGAGCGTGGAGTCTTAGCCACTGGACCATCAGGGAAGTCTCTCACATAAGAATTTTGAACACAAACATTCAGTCTATGGCAGAAAGCAAGAATGAAAGAGGCCAGGGAGGCCTCTGCTCTTGTGGGTGGCAGCTGGACCCAGGTGGCCTCAGAGGAGGTAGTTGAGCTGGACCAGGAACAGGGGCTGGAGTTGGTGCCCCCTTTCACCAGGCTTCTGGGGGCAGAGGGGCCCCGAGTCCCTGAGGCCTCAGCTCTGCTCCCCCCTGGCCTGCCCCCACAGGCTTGGCTCTGCCTTTGGGTCCAGGATCCCCAAGGAGCGCAGTTTGTGGGACCTTAGAGAACACCACGCACCTGGGAGGACCCTGGGCTCCTCCCAGGGTCAGGAGCCTGGGAAAGCAGCCCCATTTCACAGGCATTGAGCATTTGCTGTATACACAGAGCCCATCCCCTGGACCAGGCCCTGTGAGAGGAGGGAGTCTCACCACCCTACAAGGGTTAGACCCATTTTACAGAAGGGGCATCAGAGGGGGAGGGACTTGCTTGTGACCTCACTCGTGGTCAGTGAGGGAGCCAGACCAGAGACCCTAGGGCCTCAAGAGCTGTGCTGCAGCTGGGCCCTCTGACCCTCACAGGCGAGGACTGTGCCCGCCCCCCCAAGGCTGGAAAGAGCTTGGCCTGTGGCAGAGAGAGGTATCAACCTGCAGGAGGGTATGAGCTTAGTGATGCTTCTGAGGCCAGCCGCTCTGCTTCCATGAGCTTCTCAGAACTTCTTTAATCAGTCTGTAAGTGAGGTGAGCATCTTGCCTGGGTCTGCACCGTCCTGAGTTACTGTTGTGCTGACTGTGCCTGGGGTCAACCAGGCCTGGGTTCAGACCCCACCTCCATTACCTACTCACTTTATGAACTCACGGAGTTTCTTAATCTCTCTGCACCTCAACTTCCTAACCTGTGAAATAGGGCAAGACCTCCTGCCTCCAGAGGTTTTGGTAAATGAGGTAAAGCACGTAAAGTGTAACTGGGTGTGACTGTAACGCTCCTGCCCTCTGCAGGGAGGGAGACCCCGGCCATTGGAGCGGATGCTCTGGGTGCGGCCACAGTGGAGCCCTAGACAGTGTGGAGGGGTGCAGGGGTGGGGATCCCACTCGGCATGCTCTGCAGACTGTGGGTGGGGCCCAGGACTGGGGCAGAGGCTCTTTGCAATAAGGTGGTTTTGGGGTTTTCTTCCTGCACACAGTAGGAAAGGTGCTGAGCACAGAGCAAACAGGAAAAGCCAAAGCACCTTCAAACTGTCCCCAGAAAAGTGAGCCAGCACAGCCAGCATCCCTTGTCCCCTGCTCTAACCACGTGCCCTTCTCCCCTAGCGCTCCTGCGGGAGGAAGTGTCCCGGCTCCAGGAGGAAGTCCACCTTCTCCGGCAGATGAAGGAGATGTTGATGAAGGACCTGGAGGAGTCGCAGGGTGGCAAGTCCTCTGAGGTCCTCTCGGCCACGGAGCTCAGGGTCCAGCTGGCCCAGAAGGAGCAAGAGCTAGCCAGAGCCAAAGAAGCCTTGCAGGGTGAGTGACAAGTCGGGGACAGCTCCCGCCTCTCCCTCACCTGGGGCCCAGCCGGGGCCACGGGGGACACCACTAGCCAGGGTCCTGCTTCTGCAGGGGGAGTGACGTGGACCCGGGAGTCTCCCAGCACGGGCTGCCCCTTCCTTCTTGGGTGGAATCCTGTGTCGTGCTGGGTCGGGTACAGATGTCATTCCACCCTGAGGTGTGACCACCTCAGGTTCTCCATCACGGCCGATCATGGGGCGCCTCCCTCCAAGGCGTGATTGGCAGGTAGTCAGTTATCTTTGCTGACCCAGGGCGCTGTCCCAGCAGTTGGGTCTCCTCTTTCCCAGAACGCTCCAGGTCCTGCGGTGCCTCCCCTGCAGGACAGTGTGGATGTGCGCGGGTCTGTGCTGGAGGACACGTCTGTCCGCCACTTCACTCATGCTTGCCATGGTGGGCTCCCCAGGGGAGGGCTTGGCCTCTTCTTGCTTTTACTTGGTCTGAAGGAGCTCCCCTCTACGAAATGCAGCACGCAGCCCTGGGTCTGGGGAGGAGCTGGGAGAGAAACCACTTGAGGAGACAGGAGGTCAGTGGGCCCATGTGTCAGCTGCTTTCCTTAGAGCTGGCCTGGATGCTGGCGTCTGGCATACCCCTCTCTCCTGGGAGCTTCCTGTCCACAGTGTGTCTCAAAAGGTTATTTGAGAAAGATTGGAAGCCTTCTCCGAATAGTCCTGCAACAGGAAACATTGGGGGAGAAAATATTTGGGGAGGTCTACCTTGATCTCTTGAGCCTCTCTTAGTATCTTTGATTCTCCTGGGGAGGGAAGAGGCAATAAAGCTTGGCAACCTCCTTCCCACTTACCACTGACTAGAACCGATAAATATTCTCTGAAGACTTTGTTTCTGAAGCCAAAGCAGGTTTGTTCCTTACGTTGATTTCAGCCTGCTGTAGCAAAGACCCCAAAACAGGGTGGCTTAAAGAATCTGTTTGTCCCTTTCTTCTGTAACCGTCTCAAGGGCATTTCAGGCTGGTGGGCATCTCTGCTCCCCTTGGCCTGTGATGGATCCAGGGAAAGAGCTGAAGTTCAAGGTCAGAGAGTGTCTTTGGCAGGAGTGTGATCGTATGGCTGGGCCTGGCTACAGGGAGTGCTCGGGGTCTGTGTCCCAGCTACAAGGCTCCCGAGGGGTGGGAGTTGGGGGTGGAGAAGGAGAAGGGATTTTGCTAGATGGTTAGTTGACTCTATCCTCCTGGGTTTCTCTGACCGGAGGTGTGAAGTGAGCAGCAGAACACTGGTTAAGCCAACTGTCTGTCCAACACCCCACCACCCAGGAAGCTCAGGAAACCATTGAGCCCTCATCCAGGTGTTCCAGCCCCTTTCTGTATCCTTCTCAGCAGCACACGTTATTCTTCTAGTGGGCCCACTTGGACAGTGTTCAGGGTGGTCTGTTCAGGCCATGGCAGGCAGGTCATCTGTGTCATGGTCCAGCTGATGCTGCATGATCAGACGTCCCTGTGCCAGGCAAGCGCACTTTCTCTACATAAGCCTCTTACAGTCCAGACAGATCTGTGTGAGCCCCCTCCACTCCCAGCTTCCCGGAGGCCCTGGAACATCCCTACCTTTCTCAGGAAGGAGAACCCAAGTCTCAGGAGTCTCCCATACGGGGCAAGTGTTCCTGGGCTTGGGACATGTGAGCTGGTGGCCTTTGGTCTCGCCAGGCTTTGCGATCCTGCAGAGAGTTGGGAAAGCAGCCAGACACTGTTTCAGCCCCCTCAGCTGGTGTTCATTGCAGGACAGAGACACCTGCCTTCTGTGTCCTGGGCCAAGGAAAGAGCTCTCACCCTTATTCTGCCTTCTGGACCTGTGAGGAGGAGGACTCCCTCTGTCTGCTGTTCCAGGGCCCAGGGGAATGGGCAGGGAGGCTCATTTAGCCTCCACTCCCCAGCTCCTAGGACAGACGGCCTACACTCTCCAGAGCTCAGGTTTCTGATCTGACTGATGGGACAGTAACAGTGAGTTACATGTGGTTGTGTCTGTGAAGGCTGTTACCATGATATGCATCCTTCTCTGTGTAGCCCACGAGGCACAGAGCTTTGCAGGAATTTCTTTCCAACTTTGTGCTGTGTGATTTCTTATCCATCCCCAAAGGTCTTCAGGGCCTTGCTCAGGGACCCAGAGATCCCCTTGATGGGGCAGCTCCTTTGTAGGAACAATAATTTCATCAAGAAGGATTTGTCAGTATTCATTCAAGGAAAGCTTTATTGAGCACCTACTGTGTGTTCCAGCAGGCTTCCCTGGTGGCTCAGACGGTTAAGAGTCTGCCTGCAGTGTGGGACACCCAGGTTTGAACCCTGGGTCGGAAAGATCCCCTAGAGGAAGGAATGGCTACCCACTCCAGTATTCTTGCCTTGGAAAATCCCATGGATGGAGGAGTCTGGTAGGCTACAGCCCATGGGGTCACAAAGAGTCGGACACGACTGAGCAACTTCACTTTCTTTTTTTTTTACTGTGTTCCAACACTGTTCTACACACTTGGTCTACCATTCACCCCAGTCCTCTGGAAGGTACTAACCATTTCACAGATGGAGACAGCTGAATGAGGTTCAGGGAGATTAAGTAACTTGGCCAAAGTGACAAGCTGATTATCAGCAGAGTCCAAAACTTTATCCACTGTGCTAAACCCCTTTTCTTCCCTCTGGATGAGGTCACTGGGGATGAAGTCAGCCTGGACAGGAGAGACCGGAGGCCACCCTACCTCAGTAATAGGGACAGCAGATTCTGGAGTCAGATCTGGGCTTGAATCCCAGCTCTGTCACTTACTAGCTGTGTGACCTAGGGCAGATTCCTTAACCTCTCTGAACCATAATTCTCTTGCAGAAGGTAACAATACCTGTTTTTCTTATAATTGAGACCAGTTATAACTGGTAGCTACTTCACAGAATTCTCGGGAGGATTAGAGATATGAAGTACTTGGCTCAGTGCCAAGTACCATTAGTGCAAATATTTAGTGATGATCAGATGAGAGGGGGCTTAGAAGACCTCCTTGGATCTCTTTGGAGATGCTGGTCACCTGATTCCCATTCAGGGTGGCCCAGAACCTAGACCCCCTGAGCCCATCTGCGTTCAAGGTAGCAAGTGTTCCTGAAAAGCAGTGAGGTGAACACCTTCAGTGGCCTTAAGCATCCTGCCTGGCATTCTACAAAGTCACAAAGATGCTGCCTCCCTGGCCACAGCACGTGGTGAGTAAATTGCAGACAGATGTGGGCAGGAGACTGGGGCATGAAAAGGGATTTATATGCCCTTAATGAGAAAGATGAGAATAAATGCACCAGCCAAGAAAGCTGCAGATGTTGGACGACACTTGTTAACAACCAGTGTCCCTATGATGGGAAAATGCAGAACCCCCAGAGACTTCCACTCTGGTGGTCCCCACCCGGCCACCCTCAGTCTGGTAGCTTGGGGTTGGTTGAAACTAGAATTTTTTTTTTTTTAAACATTTCTATATTCATTTAGTTGCACTGGGTCTTAGTTGCAGCATACAAGATCTTCAGTCTTCGTTGAGACATGCTGGATCTTTAGTTTCAAGATCAGGGATTGAACCCAGGCTTCTTGCTGCACTGGGAGCTCAGAGTCTTAGCCACTGGACCACCAGGGAAGTCCCAAAACTGACATTTTTCAATACATGAGAAGATTAAGAACCCAAGCAAACACCCGAGACATCAGGCCATGATTCCAACATCAAAGAATCCAACAAAAAGAATTAAGTCTGGGAGAATTGGGGTTTAGAAGGTTCTGCCGGGATGAGTCTGGGAATGTTTGGTTTAGGACTTTGGTCTCACCCTGAGTTCAAAGACAGAAGCTCTGAATGATTGTTTAATAAGGAATGGTGTCGTCGAGTTTGTAAACTTACCCCAGAGTCCCTGCGTGACCCCAGCCCTACACACGTGGTGAGCTTGTTGCCTGGGGGACTCCTTTAGGGTGTCTTGATTTCCCCCTCAGTTTCATTGATTTCATTTGAGATTCAAGGCATTATAGAAACAAAGATCATGAAAATTTCCTTCTTCCCTTTTTTAATCACTTAACGGCATGTCGAGTGTGTTGAGCATTTTCCCACAAGGATAAATACTCCTTGAAAACATAATTTTTAATGACTCCATAATGTTCTGCCAAATGGAAGCCCTGTAATTTATTTAGCCACTTTTTTGTTATTGGACATTTAAGTTGTTTCCACTTTTTTTTTTTCCTTTTCATTCTTGCTGTTATGTAGCACTGCACTATACAGATCTGTGTAAATCTGTTTCTTAGGACAGCATTTTTCAAACCTTCTGGTCTCTGGACCACTTTTCACGCATAAAATTGATGACCCCAAAGAACCTTTGTTTATATGGTTTAGATCTATCAGTGTTTGCTATTTTAGAAATCAAAATCAAAACATGTCTATATTATCAGTAATTTGTTTTAAAATAACAATACTAAACCTATTACATGTTAACATTATTTTTAAGTGAAAAATGACTGCTTTTTCCTAAATAAAAAGACTTGAGGGTGAAGGGGAGCATTGTTTCACACTTTTCAAAAACTTTTTAATGTCTGACTCCATAGAAGACTGCTGAGTTTTCATAGTTACTCCTCAGTCAAGCTGCTGTGATTTGTTGTTTTGATTGAAAATCTAGCATCACACAGATATGTATCTGGAAAAAGGAGGAGTAAATTAATTGTCTTATTAGATAACTGTGGCTATTTCTCTTGATGCCATACTGCTGCTGCTGCTAAGTCGCTTCAGTCGTGTCCGACTCTGTGCGACCCCATATACGTCAGCCCACCAGGCTCCTCCGTCCCTGGGATTCTCCAGGCAAGAATACAGGCGTGGGTTGCCATTTCGTTCTCCAATGCATGAAAGTGAAAAGTGAAAGTGAGGTCGCTCAGTCATGTCCGGCTCTTTGCTACCCCATGGACTGCAGCCCACCAGGTTCCTCCATCCGTGGGATTTTCCAGGCAAGAGTACTGGAGTGGGGTGCCATTGCCTCCTCCGTGATGCCATACTAGAACTCACCAAATGGTAGTTTCTTAGAGGTGTGGAATCTAAATCCATATCCAATGAAGGTTTTGTGCTCTGGATGGACAAAACCATTGGTCAGATTGGCATTTTGAATGGAGATTGTGGCTCAGTGGTAAAGAATCTGCCTGCAGTGCAGGAGACCCGGGTTCAGTCCCTGGGTTGAGAAGATCCTCTGGAGAAGGAAATGGCAACCACTCCAGTATTCTTGCCGGGAGAATTCCATGGCCAGAGGAGCCTAGTGGGCTACAGTCCATGGGGTCACAAAGAGTCAGACGCGACTGAGCAACTAACACACACACACATGGAGATTGTACCCATATGTGATTTTTTGGAATCTAACATTGATCACTCAGAAAATAATGGTTCCCTGAGTGATGTGAACCCTCCAAAGGTTGATATATTTCATTGTGCAACATCAAAAAGTCACATCTGTTAACATCACCACCAACCTCTTCAGAAAAGTCTTTAAGCCTTGAGGAGCTGGTAAAGTCGTCGTGGCAGATCAAGTTTGCCCAAATTCTGATTTTCACTCAAAATTTCAAGTTTTATCGCTGGCAACAAATACTGTCACTTGTTTTCCTAGAAGTAATAGACTTACTTATTTGGTAACTTATTGGTTCAGTAGTTTGCCAGATACTATAGTGTATGTTAGTCATTCTTTCACTTACAAATGATGTCCTACAAAAAGTGACTAGCTAGCAACTCAAACAGTTTCCCAAATGATTTTCCTTGAGACTGCCATTGTACTTTGATATGCAACAAAAGAGTTTTAAGTGTACTTCGCATTTTATTTAAAAAATATGTACTTGGGGACCAAGTTTGAATAGAATTAATTATTTTTACCTCTTCCTCAAGGATATTCTTAAGTAAAACTGCCCCTCCCTTTTTTCCAACTATGAGTGCATCGTGTAAAGAACATAGTTAATACTTAACGCAGTTTGATGCCTCTGTCATGATTTCCGCAAAGATGTCAACATTTTACCCAGCATAGCTTTTTTTACCTACATTACAAATATTTACACAGTAAAAGAGGAAAATAATGTCTGAGTACCCGTCTAGTCAAGGCTATGGTTTTTCCAGTGGTCATTTATGGATGTGAGAGTTGGACTGTGAAGAAAGCTGAGCGCCAGAAGACTGATGCTTTTGAACTGTGGTGTTGGAGAAGACTCTTGAGAGTCCCTTGGACTGCAAGGAGATCCAGCCAGTCCATCCTAAAGGAGATCAGTCCTGGGTGTTCATTGGAAGGACTGATGCTGCAGCTGAAACTCCAATACTTTGGCCACCTCATGCGAAGAGTTGACTCATTGGAAAAGACCCTGATGCTGGGAGGGATTGGGGGCAGGAGGAGAAGGGGACGGCAGAGGATGAGATGGCTGGATAACATCACCGACTCAATGGACATGAGTTTGAGTAAACTCCGGGAGTTGGTGATGGACAGGGAGGCCTGGCGTGCTGCGATTCATGGGGTCGCAAAGAGTCGGACATGACTGAGCGACTGAATTGAACTGAACTCATGAAATAGGTTTCCTCTTGGACCCCCTGAAATGTTATTGGTGGTGATTGTGGTGGTGACAGCCAGCATTGTTTAGCACTTTTAGCTCAAAATGCCACACACTCTAGCTCATTTAATTTTCACCTGAGTATGAGGTGGGCTGTGAATGTGCCAAGATTACATAGCAGTATCTGGTTTGGGCCAGGTTCAGACTTCAGCAGGGACAGAGAAGGTATTACTGTAAGGGATATAGCATGGTAAGAAGGCCAGCCTGTGTACGGGAGTGGGAAGGTAGAGACTTTGCAGTAGGAGGGGGTAGGAGATGATCACAGTGAACCCCAAGGGTTGGACCCTAAGGTTGAGGAACATGGAGGTTCTGAGCAGGAGGAAAGTATGAGGAGTAAGATGTTAAGATGATCCTGTTGCCCTTTCCCACCCTCTCTTCGCCTTGCAGCCTCATCTCTCTCCTTCTGGCATGTGGACACACGTATTACATGTGTGTAGTTCCCCAACATGCCTGTGGATCCTCTCCCTTCTCTGGGTCTTTGCATTTGCCCTTTCTTCTCCCCCAGCCTCCTGAGGGTCATTCTTCTTCAGCTCCCGATTCAGGCTCTGCTTCTTCCAGGAACCTTTCTGGACCATCTCCACTTGATGGGTCCAGGGCCTGTGGTAGGCAGGATCATACCCCTTCACCCCCAAGATGTCTGCCTCCCAATTTCTAGAGCATACGGATATGGTGGTTTATGTGGCTAGTGAGAATTAAAGTTGTTAGTCAGCCATCCTTAAGGTGGAGGGATGATCCTGTGGGCCCAGCGTAATCCCGTGGGTCCTTCAAAGTGAAAGAGGGGGCAGAAGAGTCAGAGTCTGAGCAAGTCAGAGAACAGGTTGGAGATTTAACGTGAGGACTTAATCCATCAGTGCTGGAGTTGAAGATGGAGGCAGGGGCCACAAGCCAAGGAATGTGCATGTCCTCCCGAAGCTCGAAAAGACAGAAACAGATTCTTTCCTAGAGCCTCCAGAAGGAAGGTTGCCCTGCTCCCACCTTGATGTTAGCCTCTCAAGATCCAGTTCAGACTTCTGATGTCTAGAGCTGTAAGATACCAAATCTGTAATAATTTACTGCAACAGGAGGAAGAGGCTAGTAAGGGCCCCTCCTGCCTGCACTTCACAGCCCTAAACACTGAC
Source organism: Cervus canadensis (assembly GCF_019320065.1). Taxonomy (NCBI): domain Eukaryota; kingdom Metazoa; phylum Chordata; class Mammalia; order Artiodactyla; family Cervidae; genus Cervus; species Cervus canadensis. The sequence goes on from NC_057398.1 coordinate 27,244,769, forward strand.
CCCTCTTAGGACTCAGCACACACTGCGGGGGTGTCTGTTTCCTGTCGGGCTTGCCACTTGCCAGGCTCCTCCAGGCACAGCTCCCAGCACAGATGTAGCCTTATTATCTGAACAAAGCTGATGATTGGTGAGCGCGGCAAAGGAGAAACGATGCCCAGGTTTCCTCTCTTCAGCGTGAGGAGTAAGCCCTGGCAGGGCCTTGTCCCTGCCTCACAATGAGTCACCTGTCCTACACTGGGCTCCTGGAAGGAACTGAGCCTTATTATTTAATCTGCTCATTCAACAAATGTTTCCTGAAAGCTTCCCCACAATAGAACCTGTGCCTGTGGCTCAAACTGTTTGGAGGCGGATCAGACCCGGGCCTTGCCCAGAACCCAGTGACACGCCGGAAACCCACAACACACTCAATGCACATTCATTGAATAGTATGTTTTTTAATGACCAAACAGGCCGGCAGGTAAGAATCTGTGCCACAGATATTCTGCTTTGAGGAGTTCTGGGGTGCAGAGAATGTCCTAGGCCTTGAGCAGCAGGGGACACCAGTGTCCTTTTTGTTCCTAGCAGGTGTGGCCATGTCTTGGCTGCCTTTGTGAGAGTAACTAGACCTGCAGACAGTGGGGCGGTAGGTGGCCTGAGGGGCTGTTGAATAGAATAATGTGTCATCACTCCTGCGATGGTTCTGCCCACCTGCTTTTTTTACACACACATCCTTGTCTCCAACGCTGTGTGGGTTTGAAAAGCAACTTAATGTTTCCTATTTCCCTTCCCACATCCGCACTCCATTCTTTGTCTCATTCCTTGCATCAAAGGATTTGTTCATCTTCTGGGCAGTCTGTTGCCCTGGGTTGAATTTATATGCTCCCCTTTGATAAGTAAGTCATACACAGAAGCTCCTTGGGCCATCTAGCCTGATGCTCTGGCAGCTGCTGCAGCCCCCTGCCCCGCCCCTGGAGCCGGCCCTTCTGTTCCACAGCCCTGATGTCAAAGATGCTTAGGTGGTACATCTTAGAATTTGGTAGAAGCTTCCAGAGAGTTTTAACTCTACTGACAGAATATCTTCCAAATATGCTAGTGACTGTTTTTAACAGTTAACAGATCCCCCTTGAAAGCATCTTAGACTCCACATTTGATCCAGGTGAAAATAATCTGGGGTCAGGTCAAAGAAGTGTCCAGAATCTTTGCTGTCTGTCACAGCTCTGTCTAGGCTATGTGTCTCTGGCAGCTTAGCTGCTTCACATGGCAGCTAGATCCCCAAAAAAGAGCACATTCGGTGATGCATATGTTTTTTTATAAATGTTTTTTTTGGAGTACTTTGAGATTTCCAGAAAAGTTGCAGAGTCCCTGTATGACCAGTTCGCCCATCACCAGCAGCTTAGATGCTATAGTGCATTGCAAGAGTGCTTTTCAAGCCACCTCCTGCTTCTTGTTTGCTGAGGTCTCATTGGCCAGAGCAAGTCACATGACCATGCCCAGCATCATGTGGGCAGAGGCTCTCAGGCTCTGGTTCCCAAGAAGAGGAGTTTGCTGGTGGCTGTGACTATGGATCCACAACAGAGAGCTTTTTGTTTTATTTATGTTTTATTTATTTATTTATATTATTTATTTATTTTTTTAATTTAATTTTTATTTTATATTAAAGTTGATATACAGTGTTGTTAGTTTCAGGTGTACAAATAAGTGTTTTAGGTACACATATCCATGTATCTATTCTTTTCAGATTTGTTTCCCATTTAGGTAATTGTAGAATATTGAGTCACACAGAATTGGACACGATTGAAGTGACTTAGCAGCAGCAGCAGCAGCGGAATATTGAGTAGCATTCCCTATGCTCTTCAGTAGGTCCTTGCTGGTTATCTGTTTTATATATGAGTGTATGTATGGTAATGCCAAACTCCAGATTTATTCCTCCCTGCACCTTTCCCCTTGGTAACTGTAATTTGTTATTGATGTTTGTGAGTCTGTTTCTATTTTGTAAATAAATTCATGTGTATCATTTTTTTAGATTCCACATATAAGTGATATCATGTGATAATTGTCTTTCACAGAGAAAATTTTAACTAGAACCATATCCAGAATTTGCTTAGAATCCAGGGCTCTGGTGACACATGACATCAACCTTGTCCCTTGGGGCTTCTTTGCTTTTTACAGGTTTTTACATCTGAGTGACCTGTGTCCTCTCTCCTCGCCCTGTCTGGGGATTTCCCCCTGGGTCCTTGACTCTATGAATTGGAAAAGCAGCCACTCCTGTCCCTCCCACCACGTACCCTTTATCACCCTTTCTGCATCCCTAGACCAGAGTCTGCTCCTGTGGCCCCCCAAGCAATTACCCTTTCTGGGGTCTCCTTCAATGCTTTTAGTCCAGTTCTCAGTAGATTACATTATGTATTAATGTTCTGATTGTGGCAGGCTTCCATTTATCCTGAGAAAAGCAGCAAGGCTGGTTAGTTTGCAAATACACAAACACCCTCCAAGACTTAACCTCCACATATCTGTTTAGGAAGCAAGTACCAGAGCCCAGTAGCTGTTCCCTATTTAGGAAAAAATACCTCATACACCCATTATGTAGCTGGGATGACTGAGGTGTGAACACATAATAAGTCCCTTTTGAGCAACAATCACCTCAGCTGCTTTTTTTTTTAATTAATTTTTATTGGAGTACAGTTGCTTTACAATGTTGTGTTAAGTTTCTACCGTACAGCAAAGTGAATCAGCTATGTGTATACATACATCCCCTCTTATTTCAATTTCCTTCCTGTTTAGGTCCCCACAGATTCTCATTAGTTCCCTGTTTATACATAGTAGCAATAGTGTATATGTGTCAATCCCAACCTTCCAGTTCATCCCACCCACCTCCCCCCAGCTTCCTGTCCATACATTTGTGTCTCTATTTCTGTTGGTAAATAAGATCATCTGTAACATTTCCCTGGTGGCTCAGAGAAAGAATCTGCCTGCAGTGTAGCAGCTACTGACACGCAGGTTCAGTCCCTCCGCCAGGAAGATCCTGACCTCGAGGAAGGTGGTGCAGCCCTCTTCAGTGTTCTCGCCTAGAGAATCCCATAGACAGAGGAGCCTGGCAGGCCACAGTCCATGGGGTCGTAAAGAGTTGGACATGCCTGAAGCAACTTAGCACGCACATACTGTTTTTCTAGATTCCATATATATGTGTGAATATATGATATTTTTTTCTTTCTGACTTACTTCACTCTCTATCAGCTAACATTTATTTAGCACTTGGACTTCTTTTTGCTGCATGAACACGTTGACCCTCCCAACAACCCTTGTTAGAAGATGAGTAGTGTTTATTAGCCTCAGTTTCCCCATTGACAAAATGGGGATGAGAGAGGCTTGGATTTTTCTAGTTTCCTGGCTGTTAGACTTGATCCCCAGTGACCCTGGTTTCTGTTCTTAGCAGATTCTCTTGATTCTGAGGTCTTAGGGGTGGTCATAGCAGAAGAGGGGAAGGGAGTAAAATTGGGAAGAAAGAAAACAGAGGGCCAGATCTGGGTTTGGAAGCACAGTATCCTTGAGTGTCACTCCGGGGTCCCTTGAGGCACCAGGATTTGTGGATTCATTCCTAGCTTTTGCCCTGGAGGTTGTCCCAGGGAGTGGAGGTGTCAGGGCTGGTCCCTGGGACACACAAGCCAAGAGCTTGTCTTGCCGACCTCCTCTCCCTGCGTGGCTCGATGAACACACTTCAGCCCCAGGACATGCCAGTGGCCTCAGTCACCACATTTAAGGTGTGAGCATGGGCTGCTTTAGTGAATCCCGACTCCCTTCCCAGGAAGGCCAGAGACTGATCGGCTAAAAGGAGGAGAGAAGAGCTCAGTGTGAGAAAAACCAGGCTCTCAAGCTGCCTCTCAGAAGACATTGCCCGAGACCCTGTTCAACCCTGTTTGCAGCCATGGCCTCCATCACTGTGTGAGCCCATCTTGCCGTGATGGACAGGACAGGGTCCTGAATCTGTGGCAGAGAGTGAGAGGGTCACACTGGCCTCTGTCCTGGGAGAAGAGCTTTGGCATGAGCCAGGCCAGGGCGGAGGTGGGGGGAGGGGTTCAGAGCTGGCCCCCCTTCTGGGGCGGTTGTGGTGGGCACCAGCCCAAGGTGGCCATGGACGCGGCATCAAGTTTGACGGGGGCCTCAGCTGTGATTCTCCTCAGTCCTGGTTGGGTCCCCAGGGGATGCTGTCCTGGCCTCAGACAGGAATCTCGGGGTGAGCTTCCTTCCTGGGAGATGGCTCTGATGATGGTCAGACCGGAAAAGAGGAAGCAGAGCTTTGGGGGCCTTCAGTGAAACATGGGATAAGGGGGAACAGAGGTGGCACAGGTTCAGTCAGATCCAGCAAGCGTTCTCAGGGACCTCCTGGGCTAGCCGAGCCCTCCACACCCCACCTTCACTTCCTCCTCAGATCCAGCCCACATGTAGGTGGACTTAGCCTGACTTTACAGTTGGGTAAACTGAGGTTCCTAGGGGTTTTACAGCATGCAGGTCTCAGGGTTTGAGCTTGAAGTCTCCTGCCTGACACAGATCCTGTCCTGCTTTCAATTCTGATCAGTAGAACTCTCTCCAGTGTTGATAAAATCTTACCTAGAACCCCACTCACTTATTCATTCAGCAAACAGTGAGGTTCTGCTATTTGCCAGGCTTTGTTCTGGCCCTTTGGGGTATATCTGTGAGCAAGATAGAAGGTCCATTTTTCGTGGATCTGCTGTGTAACAAACAGCCCCCAAATCCTACTGGCTCAAAACAACCCACGTTTTTCTTACATCCTGTGATTTTATGTGGCAGGAACTTGGCAGCTGGGCAGTTCTTTGGCTGGGGGATTTTTCAGTTCCACATGGTGGATGGGGTTGGGTGGGTGGGGTCCGGCTGTGGGTGGGCTTTTCCCCTGGAATGTCCAAGCCAGCTTCATTCACATGTCTGGGGCCTTGGTGAGACTGACAACCCAATCACCCATTTGTGGCCCCACCTCAAGGCAGTCCAACCTCCTACACAGTCTCAGGGATCCCGCAGAAAGGGGTCCAGGAAATCAAGGAGCAAGCTATAAGGCTTGTCGGTCTCAGACATCGCTTAGTGTCATTTCCGCCACCTTCTGTTGATGACAGGCCAGCCACAAGGCCAGCCAGACTCTGCACTATAAAAAGCACGTATGGGAAGTAGTATTGTGTCCATCTTTGCAAAAATACCATCTGCCGCACAGGGGAGGGAGAAGGCCAACAGCAAACAAGGAACACAGAAAAACAAAATCATAAGTGTTAGAGGCTTATCAGTACTACAGGGGACATGGAAATTTTTTGCAGTGGGATGAGATAGGAAACCCAGTCATTCCACTCCTAGGTCTTTATTCACCTAGGAAATATATATCCACACAAAGATTTGTACACAAATGGTCCTAGCAGCTTTCTTTGTAATAGCCAAACGCTGGAAGCAACCCAAAAGTCTATCAACAGAGGAATGAATAAACAAACCAACATAACCTACGGTGGAATTCCACTCGGCAATAAAGCAACAAACTATTGAGATGTGCAGTCACGTGGTACATCTCAAACTCATTATGCTGAGTGCCAGAGTCCAGAAAGAAAAAAAGTGTATCCTGTATGGTTCCATTCACATGAAACTCTAGAAAATGAAACCTGATCTGTAGAGACAGGAAGATCAGTGGTTGCCTGGGAGATGGGAGGAGGGGCAGGAGTGCGGCTTTCAAGGGGGAAGAGCAAACTTTTGGGGTGACGGATGTTTATGTATGTCAGGTTATATCAAATGGTCCATGTTGCATATGTGCAATTTATTATATATAATTTATTATCTGTAGAGGTGTTTTAAAAAGAGGGTGTGGTGGCTTAGGAATCCTGGGTGGGGGGCATTTTGTAGTGAAGGGCATTCATCGCTCTGTGGGCCCCACTCAGGCAGCCTGCAGCTTAACCTTCATGCTGGCCACAGAGGGGACTCAGCCCCAGGTGGGCAGAGCCCTGTCCTGGCAGGACCTCAGCACCTGAGGCTCTTGGGCTCCACGAACAGGCAGAGATCAGTGAGGTCCAAGGCTGCATGTGCTCCGGCCTGGGCTCCCAGCCCAGGTCTTTAAATAGGTCCAACCACATGGGCTGGCCAGTGGCTGTGACAGAAGCTGCTAACAACCTGACAAGCTTCGTGCCCAGAGCCTGATGTGGGGGCACAGGAGGAGGAGAGGCATTTTTGGGAAACCCTAAACACTCTTGCAAAGAGTCGGACACGACTGAGCAACTAAACTGAACTGAACTGAAACTAAACACTCAGCAATTTAGAAAGAAGTGTTCTGATTCAGCTCGGGGTCCAGGTACCATGCTAGGGAAGAGATGGAGGTTAAACTCCAATGGCTTCATGGTATTTTAAAGATTAATACTTACGTTTAATGTGTAGGTAATGAATGCAATTTTGTATATTCAGTAGTGCTCTGGGCCAGGAACACATAGGCTATAAAACCCATGAATGATCTCAGAGAGGTCTCCCCATTTTTCAGATGAGAAGATGGAGAGCCAGAGAAGTAAGCTGCTGCAAGGTGGAATTTAACGCAGGGAAGGTGTGCCTGACTCTAGGACCTACACAGCGCCATGGGGAGCCCACAGCTGCTTGTTTAAATGATTAACAGGGGTTTGTTTGTTTGTTTAGCCCTTTCTGAATTCTGACCCTTTATTCTTTTTTTTTTCAATTTTTAATTGGAGGATAATTGCTTTACAGTGTAGTGTTAGTTCCTCTGTACAACAGTGTGAATCAGCTGTGTGTATACATACGTCCCCTCCTTCTGGAGCCTCCCTCCCACCCGACCCCTACCGTACCCCCTAGGTCATCACAGAGCATGGAGCTGAGGTCCCTGTGCTTTAGAGCAGCTTCCTACTTGCTATCTGTTTTACACAGGTTAGTATGTTTATGTCAGTACTGCTGTCTCAATTCCTCCCACCCGCTTCTTCCCCCGCTGTGTCCACACGTCCATTCTGTACGACTGCGTCTCCATGATTTTTAATGATGAGTTATTTGCCATGTGCTTCTTGGTGACAGGCTGGGCCTGTGAATCAGAGGCAGTGGTGCTTGTCGGAGCTGGCAGTCCGGGGTCCAGGGCTCTCCAGCAGGGTTGCCCCCAGCCTCTGTGGGCCTCATCTGGAAAGTGGGAGGGTTGGGCTAAGTGTTCTTACGAGTCCCTGTTGTGATGTACCTCAAACAGCAGACTCAGAATGCAGGGAAAATATCTGTGTGGCGGGGGATCAAGCCAACCTCTGAGAAAGCCAGGACAGCAGCTTAACGCTGCCTGCTGACTGCAGAAGTGGTGATAGAGGTGATGACATGGCTTGTCCCCACATCACAGCAGCTGGGCCTCTCTCTGCCTGCCACCAGGCCTGCCACTCTCTCCCCAGCCCAGGACCAAGACCTACACCCCAGGGCCAACCAGCCAGTCCTTAGCCTCTGACCTTTGCTGCCCCTAACCTCCAGAGAAACTTGCTCACTGAGGAGCTCTGGGCCATGAAGATCTAGGATCATCCTTCTGATTCAGGCCTCGCCAGCAGAGTGGTACCCAAGGAAAGAACAGACTTCAGCAAGAACTTACCAGACAGCCCAGTGGTTACGACTTCGCCTTCCAGGGCATGGGGTGGGGAATTGATCTCTGTTTGGGGTGCTAAGATCCCACGTGCCTCACAGCCAAAAAGAGCCAAACAGTAATAGTGTAATAAATAAATTCAGTAAAGACTTAAAAACCCTGGGTTCGGGCAGAAGGCGGGAAATGAAGTGAAGGAAGTGATTCTTCCCCATTCTACAGTCACTTGACGAGGAGAAAGGGGTGCCCCCTTGCGTGGTCTCCACTCACGCCATCACTCAGACTGGGGAGGGAGCAGGGAACACAATCCACTCCATGGTCATGCTGGCAGGAGACAAAGGTCGGGGCTCACATGGTACCAACAGGTCACGTAACCGGAAAAGCCAAGCTGAGGGGATGCTCCCTATGACCAGTCAATGTTCCTAACACCTGTCATGCCCTCCAGGAAGAGGCTGGAGCATGCTTCTCTTGGTCGGTTTTGGCTCCTAGCTGCCCTGGAGACAGGCCTGGTTAGATGCTCATCCTGGTGCTACTGTCTCCCACCCAGTGTTCAGCACCGGATGCAGCATGTGACCTGAGATGAAGGCAGAAGATGGAAAACAACATGGAGCCTTCAGGACTGCCCCTTCCTCAGGGAGGTGGCTATTGACTCAGTGCTTTAAGGCTGGAAGCGCATTGAAGTCAGTGTCTGAAATGTGTTTGTGTCTCTATGATTGTCCCACTCCTGCTGCCCAGGAGTGAGCAAGGCTGGGGAAGCAGGGCAGAGCAGAGATGGGATGTGTGCTGAGCCCACGGGCCGGCACCCAGTAGGTGCGCAGGAAATGGACCAAGAGCAGAGGGATGGCTCATATCCCGTGTGAACGTGCACACAGGGTGTCTCTGGTCTGGAGGGCCTGGTCGTGGGTGGCGTTCCTCAGCCTGGCTTTTCTGGTTTCATGACCTGTTGGGACCATCCAAGCCCTGACCTTTGTCTTCTGCCAGGATGACCATGGAGTGCGTTGTATTCCCTGCTCCCTCCCCAGTCCGGGTGATGGCATAGGTAGGTAGGTGCACCCCTTTCTTGTCAAGTGATTACAGATTAGGGTAGAATCACTTCCTTCAAGGATAGAATGGGCTGGGGCGGTACCCAGAGGGAGAGGGACTGGGTGCCTGGGCGAGTCCTGCCAAAGTAGGGCAGTTTCCTGGCTGGAGTTCCCAGAGAAATGTAGCCTCCGCAGAGGCGGTAGGCTCACATGCTTCCCAGGACCACTCCGGGGCCAGCTCTGCTGCTGCTGCTGCTGCTAAGTCACTTCAGTCGTGTCCGAGTCTGTGCGACCCCATAGACGGCAGCCCACCAGGCTCCCCCATCCCTGGGATTCTCCAGGCAGGAATACTGGAGTGGGTCGCCAGGGCCTTCTCTGGGGGGCCAGCTCAACATCCTACAAAGATCCTCACTATTCTTTTCTCCATGTGAAGAACATAAGCTCAGAGGGGTCACATGACATGCCCAGGGTCATGTGGGTAGTAGAATCAGGACCAGGCTTGTCCCCTCCACTTGAACTTGGACAAGTTGCTCAAGTCCCCTTCCCCATAGGTAGGTATCATAGCATTGGTATCATATAACAGCATTTATCCAGTGGTTGTGGGGATTAAATGAGGTGATTCATAAGAAGAGGCTGGAACAGTAAATATTTAATAAATATCTGCTATTCTTTATTATTTTTCTTTTACTGAGTTCAGAGTGATTGTATGCTTTATTTTCCAAACTAGTTTTATAAGAGTTTTATAAGAGAAAGGGGGTCTATTAAAAGTTGTCCTGATAATAAGGGATAGATAGGGAATTTGGGATGGACGTGTACACACTGTTATATGTAAAATGAATAACCAACAAGGACCTACTGTGTAGCACAGGGAACTCAGCTCAGTATTATGTAACATCCTAAATGGGAAAATAATTTGATACATGTATGTGTAGAATTGAATCACTTTGCTCTATACCTGAAACACACATATTGTTTATCAACTATACTCCAATATAAAATTAAAAGTTTTTTTTTTTTTTAAGTTGTCCTCCAACAATCAGAGCGAACTGGGACTGTCTCAGACAGATGGGATCTATAGCCCTTGACCACAGATAGGATGTGAGGAGGTGGACAGGTGTCAGACCAGGTACTTCAGGTCAGAGGCAGGCATAAGCAAAGCTGTGTGTGGAGGATGTTCATAGTTCACACGGGTGACCGGGAAGTGGCTGAGGGGGCCCCCTGCCCCCCTGGACAGGAGGAGCAACGTCCCTCCACCTGCACCCTGACCCCGTGGCCCAGAGAGCATCCTTCCCTCCCCCCAGGTTCATCTGCGTGCTCTGAGGCCACATGCGCGGCCAGCATCATGGTTTACAAGGGCACGATGGGCCCTTCCATTCTTTATGGACCAGAAAAAGGTGTGATGTTTACCATGACAGAGTGACATAGTATGACACCTCAGAAACCACTCCGATGCCCTGTTGAGCAGGAGGGAGCAGAGGTGGAGACGGATGCTATGAAGTCACAGAGCACATCCCCAGTTGACACCAGAGGAACAAAACTTTTGGATGGCAGCTTCAGAAGGAAGGATGAGGGGAGGCCGGAGAGGAAGGTGGGGTGACCATAGGAGACTCCTGTCTCCAGCCTGTGTGGCTTTCCTCATAAACCTCAGCAGGAGCACCTGAGGCCCTGAGAAGGTGGGGTTTCCAGGCAACCGTTGTTACCCACCCACATGGACCTGGTGTCTCCCAGTGGAGCAAGGTGTTCCTGGGGGCTCAGGTTCCCAGAGGGGTCAGAGCAGCCTCCTCCATGGAGCAGGGAGTGAGGGGAAGAAACCAGAGCTGTCGGCCAGGTTCTGTGAGGGTAAATGATGTGCCCCAGCTAAGCTAGAAGCCGCGGCCTAGACCTGTATCTTAACTCCCAAACCTGCATGCTCACTGAGCTTCTTCACTTTCTACTGTCTCTGTTCCTAAAACAGATTTCTAAACTTCTTAATGGAATCTTGAACCCAGTAGAGCAGTTTGTACATAAAGATCTTACCTCAAGAAGTATAGGCCAGCCACCAGCCCGTGGATTGTAAATGCATATTTTTTAAATTAAAATTAATGTGATTCCTGCTACCCTAATTTAATAGCCTTTGTGCAAATTAGAAAAAGGCATGTAGTCTATGACCATAGCACCCTGAACATACCCGATCTCATCTGATCTCGGGAGCTAAGCAGGGTCAGGCCTGATTAGTACTTGGATGGGAGAAAAAGGCATGTAGACAGATTAGGAAAAGGTGCCTCCCCGTCCCCCACCTTGAGCACTGGCAGGCAGCACCTGGTGTGACCACATTCCTAAGGGGTTGCAGTCCTGTTGCGGGGTTTGGCAGGGGGGCAGAGAGGTACCTCTGCTCCAGGTAGCTGTGACCCTGCGCTGAGCTGCGCAATTTGACAAGCGGAACACCAGCTGGGTTTTATCTCCCACTCAGCTCAGCTTCCAGGCACTTTGGGGGAGAGCACCAGCGGTGCAACTGTCTGTGGTGGTCCTGGGTGGGAGTCATGGCCATCTTGGCTGGCTGTGTTTGGCATTAAGAGCAGTTTCATCTTGATTTCATCTTAAGTATTTTAGGATAGAAAGGTACAGCAATGCCTTTTTAACTGAGTGTTATACCACACCCCCAGCTTGCTCAAACCATGATGCTCCGGGTATGGTGACCCGTCCAGGGTACCTTTCTCACTTGGAGGAAATGAGAAGTGAAGCACCTGTTAGAAAGGACTTATCCTGGGCAGCCAGCAGAAGTCCAGAAGGGGCTGTCCCCTGGAGGGAGCTAGCATTTATTGAATGCCTGCTGTATGCCAGGCTCTCTGATACATGTCCCATTTTATCCTCACAGCCAGCCCGTGAGAAGGGGTTCTGTTATCACCCCAACTTCACAGAAGAGGTCACTGAGGTTCTAGGTGAAAGGAATTTGCATGGGACACTCAGATGGTTGGCACAGCCAGAATCAGCACCCCAGCCCATTCATTCTGCCTCTAGATCCTACCCTCCTCACCATTGTACCATAAAGACCACACCTGTCTGTTGACACCCAAAGTTTCCCTGAGCCCTTAAAAATGTGGGTTTGGATGGAGGCAGGCAGGCAGGCTTGGGCTTGGGAAGGATGAGGCCTCTCGGCTTGTCCCCTCTGAGCCAGGGCTGCTATTTTCAGCACCCCAAAACCTTGAAGGGGCATCTGACACGGGGCTGTCCAGAGATGGTCCCCATGACCTGGCAGGGAGGCTGGAGGCACAGTGCCGGATCTTCCCACCATCTCCGTTCCTAAAGACATCTTCCCCTGGCCCAGGAGCCTAGCACAGGAAGCACAGATGCAGGCTCAAGAAGAAGTCCCGGCAATAATGACAGCCCGCAGGGCACCCTCCAGCTGACACCCTCGGCTCCTACTCTGATCTCTGTTGAGGGAACACCTGGCCCCCTGACAGGAGTCTTGCAGCTTGCCCATGACCATCAGAGCAGAAGGCCAGAATGTTCCTTGGGCCTGTTCAAGGCAACAGGGAGCCTTTTCTTTACTCTGGAAATGAGCAGGGTATGTTTCTGAGGTTTCTCTAGACACCCAGAGAACTCCTTCTCCCTCCCCAGGTGCCAGAGGTTTTACCTGGGGCACCATTTGACTGCACTGTTCACACCGGGCTGGGTGAGCATGGTGAAACTTTGTACCCCGCCCACTGCCCCCCACCTTTACCTTGCCTGGGACGCCCAGCTTAGCACATTCCGGGTGGGCCCTGGGCTTGGTCCCAGGGCTGAAAGAGGATGCAGTTAGATTAAGAAAATGCAAATTACAGCAACCCAGAGATATCACTGCTCACCTCTCAGGTGGGCAAAAATCCAAAAACCACACAAGCACGCTCTTGGCATACCTCACCCATGGTTGGTGGAAACGCTGGATGGTGTGACCCCCATAGAAGGAAATTCAGGTACAGCTCACAAAGTCTCATCTGCATTTACCCTCTGACTCAGCAGAGGGATTAACTGAGAATAAAACATCACGGATATGAAACAAGTTATTGTCCACACTGCAGAATACATTCAGAGGCTTCAAATAAGGGAAAAACAAGAAGCATATCTTGACGTTTACTTAGTAGATTTGTTGACAGTGCTTTTGGTGTGATAATCCTTGAATTATTTTGTTGTTACGAAATAGAGCTAATGAGTAAATACATTCTGTCAGCTACCAGGTTCTGTCTGTAGAAGGAGGGAATGTGGAAAAGAGGAATGTATGGAATTGGATTTGGGACGTCAATATGCTTTTTTTTTCTCCTCTGTTTGCACTGGGTCTTTGTTGCTGCACGCGGGTTTTCTCTGGTGGCCGTGACTGGGGGCTCCTTTCTAGTTGCGGTGCTCGGCCTTCTCACTGCAGTGGCTTCTCCTGTTGGAGCGCACAGGCTGTAGGGCTGTAGGCACGCGGGCTCCGTAGTTGTGACACACAGGCTTAGTTGCTCCACAGCATGTGGGGTCTTCCGAGACCAGGAACTGAACCTGTGTCCCCTGCATTGGCAGGCAGATTCTTAACCACTGGGCCACGAGTGAAGTCCCCAATGTGCATATCTGATGCCGTATGTGTTTGTAATCATGGAAGGGACAGGAAGCGGCAGGACCCCCAGTAGCAGTGTATATGCCAAGTGCCTGAGGCTATTTCTCAATGCTGTCCCCCATGAGGAGGAGCCAGGGCCCCTTGGCCACATGGAGGGTTCCAGGTGTGAGGCAGTGGAAAGTAACAGAGTGTGACTACAACATCTTGCCGCTCTAAAAAGCAGGGATGCGTCCAAAGACAGATGGTCGGAAAGACCCAGGCACTGGCTTCGAGAGGCTCCTGCTGGCAAAGATGGGACAGTTTGAACATCCAAAAGAAGAATAAGAGGAGTAGATTAAGCAAAGCGGGAAATGGAGGGGAAAAGATGAACATGAGTTAATAAGTGTAGATTTAATTGAAAATCATCAGTAACGGACAAACTGCCTTTAGGGGCCTCCTGATGGGGTACAGTGTGAGCATACAGCATCATCTATGGATTAGCTGGGTTGGGGGCCAGGCAGCTTCCATGTTATGAAAGACCCACAGAAGGCAGAGGGCACCTTCCCAGATTAAAGAAGAGTCAGGAACCCCGGCAGTTCATTGCAGCGCATGATCTCAGGGTCTTGGAATGGGGACACTTGACTAAGCACCATGTGTTTGAGGACCCTTGAGTATGGGCCATGTGTTGAGTATGGACTGTGGATGGTGTTATCACATCAGTGCAGAGTGAAGCACAGCGGCGGCAGGCTGCTGGGAATTTGATGCTCTCAGGACAGTGCAGACCCCACAGCCTGTCTTGGGGGCTCCGGCAGTTTGGCAGCCCTGATTCTACATATCACTCTTTCCTTGCCCTGCACTGCACTGGCCGAGCATCAGGAGCAAATATGAATCCTCGTTTGCAGATAGGAAGCCTGTGTACAATGATGTTACTTCTCTTTATGAATATTTTAATATTAAAGCAGCAAATCCTGGAAAGTGCTGACCTGAAGCTTTCCTTGGTTGGCACGTTCCAAGCGGTTCCACAGGCCCACTGGGTGCCAGCCTGAGCGAGTGTTGCCAGAGGAGCAAGTGGTCTCTTCACGGGACAGAGGGGGAGCTCCAGCCTGGTGCCCTCACCCCACCCTGAGTGGGGCTCACAGGACCTCACGGGGATAAACTGTGGTCTTCTTATTGTGATGTCACTTTAGGAAAAGAACTTAACTCAGAATCTCAGTACAGAGAGGCTGAAGTGGGACTTCCCTGGTGGTCCAGTGCAGGGGGCCTGGGTTCGATCCCTGGGCAGGCAAGTTCCTCCTTGCTACTGCTGTGTGTGGGCAGTGGGGGTGGGGGACTCTGCCGGGCCCTGGCTGGCCCCCCGCGCCCGGCCAACACTCACCTAGCTGAGTGGTTAGTAAGTCTTCCATGAGCAGTGGCTGCTGCTCCTTTTCTCTTTTCAGTTGCATCAAACTCACACCACAGGCACTCTGCCGGCTATCAGAAACGCAGGTAGTCTTTCATTCCAGAAGTATTGATTGACCCCTGGCCGCATGCCAGGCCCAGGGTGAGGGGCTGAGGGTGTCACAGACAGCAAACCCATTCTGCAGCCGCCTTCTCCCAGCCCAGCAGTTTAGAGAGGAATCGAGTCATAAATTAGTGAGCAGGCAAGAAAAAAAGAGAGACAGTAGTATGTGCCATACAGCATAAAATGAGGTGTGGAGGACGGCAAGGGCGGGGTGGGGGAGGGAGACACGGCTATTCTGCAGGCAGTGGCCAGAGCCGGCCTCTCCGGAGTAGAGACCTTTAACCCAAAACAGGTTACCGAGACCACCTCTGTGTGGCTGAAGGGCACGGGGTAGGGGGGATGCGCAGATGTGATGAAGGGTGGCTCATGTGGGGCTTTGCAATCCTAGTGAGGAGTTTGGACTTTATTATGCACATGGCAGGATGCTCTGGTTTTAAGCAAGGAAGCGACTCAATCTGATTGGCCTTTGGAAGCAGCCCCTGTGGCTGCAGCATCAAGAATAGTGGGTGAGGGTGGGGGCGGGGGAGGTTGTGGAAGGCTGGGCCTCTGTTAGCACAGGGTGGAGAATCCACACGACTTGCTGGCTGTTTAGATGCGGAATGATTTCCCCTCCAGCCTGAGGGCACTAGGGAGCCATTGCAGGCTCTAAGCAGGGAGTGATGGAATCAGATTGGGGTTTCTGAAGCCAGCCTGGGGATGCAGAGTGAAGGCAGGGAAGCCAGCTGTGAGTAGGAGGACCTGGACTGGGGGGAGGAGGGGAATGAGGGCAGGTGGTCCCCCCTTTAGAGGAAGCAGGAGCTGCAGGCAGGGCCTGTTTCCTCCTTCCGTTTGGCCGCAGACCCCTTGAATGGGGGTCTCACAGCATTCCCTCCATCTCCTCCTCTTCCTCCACCTCCTGGCTTCCCCTGCACTCCTTGAAGAGTGGGGGAAGGCATCTTGGTTTCCTTCCCCACCCAGCTGGCTCCGCTTTCAGCCAGCCGAAGCAGAGCTGGGACTCACTTAAGGAAAGAGCTCTGCCCAGCGTCTTGGCCCTGCCCAGTCCTGCTGGAGGGAATTGTAATTAAAAACGGGGCGGCTGCACTTAGAGTAATGACACGCTACACTCGGAATTGCTGTCCTCGGCTCTGGTTTTCCTGATGCGAGAAAATCCAATCACCCCGGGTTACGTTCAGCCCGGATGTGTGCTGATTGGATCCATAAACTCCAGCCAGTGGATTGTGTTCTGATCGCCACCTGCAGCTCCCACTCAGCCAGCCGACATGTGGGTCACAAGGGCCGGCCCGGGCCTGGGTGGGGTCTGATGTTCAGCTCACACAAGAGGCTGCTGAACTGAGGGAAGGCTGGCTGCAGGCCTCCTGAGCCCTGAGGCATTACTGCACGCAAGACCGCCTCCTCTCACTTGGGCTCTTGGGGCCCCCGCATGTGACTGTCATCTGGGACAGCAAGCGTCCCCAAAGCCTCGTGTGTCCCACCTTCCCATCCAGACTCACAGGAGCACAGGTTAGCCTCTCCTGAATTCTCAAGGTCTCCCCGGGAATATCTGTTTTTGTCCCTGGAAAATCTGGTGGTCCAATCTTTTTGTTTTTGCTCACTTCTCTTTCCCCTCCTCTCAGGCTGTGACTGTCTCTTATCTGTTGTCACTGGGTCTTGTCTTGGCATTGATGGAGGCAGTACCATGTGGGGTTGGGGTCAGGGGCCCTGGGCTCAAACCCTGGCTCTGTTGCATAGTACCCGCGCCTTGGGCCAGTCCCTCAGCCCCTCTGAGATGCAGTTTATTCATCTGCAACGTGGGGATGATGACAGAACCTGCCAGACACGGCCGATGTAAGGATGGACTGTCATTTCAGCTGACTGCCCTAAGCACGAGCAGCCCCCGTGACTGAAGTGACTCCTCCCCCTCGTACTTTCTTGCCCACCCTCCCAAGCTTCGGACCCAGCACGGAGCAAGCCAAGGGCCACCAAAGCCAGTGCTGCCCCAGCAGCGCTTAGCAGCACCAGGAGTTCTCCTTGGGCAGCAGGAGGATCGCGAATCGTCGGGGAAGGTGGGGGCTTGGGCTGGGGCACTTGACCACAGGAGGTGAAGGGCCCCTGTCTGGGCAGGAGAGATGGGTTGTATATCTTGAAAGTGAGACCTGCACCAGCACAGTGCCTTCAGGTACATTCCTGGGCTGAGATCTGATACTCCCGGGAGCCTTGGAGATGCCAGCAGTGGGCTGGGCCAGTCTCTCCTGTTTGGCAGCAAGGAAACCTTGGCCCGGGAGCTCATGTTACTTTTGCACCAGGTTCCCCACAGAGCCTGGCTGGCAGGCACTGCACCTTGTCCCAGTTCCCTTAGACCAGTGCCCAGGGGACAACCTCCCTGAGCTGTGCCTGTTCCCAACTTTTGCTGTCAGAAGGAGGCTGGATCCAGCATGCATACTCCCACCAGCTGCACGGAGAATAAAGCGGGGGCCCAGCAGAAGGGGCTGGCTGGGGCCTCTTCTCTCTTCACCAGTCTGCTCCTTGCTCTTCTTCTCCTGCCTTCAGCATTGTGGGTCCCTCTTGCCAGAAACCCTCTCCTGTCCAGCCTGAGCCACTTTGGGCATCTCAGACACAATCATGAGATGAAGTTATTTACCTTCATTTACCCCAGCCTGTGAAGTCAGTGACCCACAACTATGTTCTTGAGCCTACATGCTACTCTTAAATTTTTTGAATGTGTTGCCACCATTTAAAAGTTGGAAATTATCCAGTGTGGATTTCTGCCTTCTCTTGGAAAACAAGCATATCTGGGCCCTGTGGTCAACAGTCAGCTGGTCTTGAGGGGCAGTTAGTCTACAGCGCTCCACATCCCAGCATCTTCAGCCAGGCTCCCTGGCTTGGTACCCCAAGCAGCAGACCCACGGATGCATGTCAGCTTGCAGTCTCTTGCTGACAGCAGAACTGGCCTAATGCAATGGGTCTTTGCTCCCCCGTCCTCCCCACCAGTGTCCGGCAACGTTGGCGTGCGGTCACTGGGCTGGCTTTCTCCCTCTTTCCTTTGAAGCCAGGTCCTCTCTCTCCGCTTGCTGACCCCGTGCACCTCCCTCCACCCAGACCAGCAAGTGCAGTGACTCACACCTCTCCTCACACCTCCCTGGGTCCTTCTCTGGTAGCTGTATTTTTAACACCCTGGGTGTGTGACTGAGTCATCGCCTTCTTGCCAGGATCCAGCTCAGGGCCTGGCCTACAGCGGGTGCTCCGGGAGCAGAGAGTGCTTGAGTGAGATGTTGAGAAAGCTACAAGGTCCGCTCCCGTCCTCCCCTCGGGGCTTCAGAGGGAGACAGAGCCACCCCGACTCTGCTGCCTTGGGGTGGGGAGACGTCTTGTAGCGACATGCTTGGTAGCCGGTGCCCTCCGAGGGGCGTGCAGATCATGGGCTGGGCGCTTCCTCCGAGTCAGCCTTCCCTCCCGCCAACCTCTCCCAGTCCCCAGAGAAAGGGCTGATTCCCAGAGGAGAAACCATCTTGGAAAGATTGGGCCAGGGAAGCCCTGCCTCCCAGCACCCAGGGCCTTGTGTGTGAGGCACTGGGCAGCTGTTGTCCAGTCGCTGAGTCATGTCCTACTCTTTGCGACCTCATCAGCTGTAGCTCACCAGGCTCCTCCTTCCTCCTCTGTCTCCGGGAGTTTGCTCAAATTCACGTCCATTGAGTCGGTGATGCTATCTAACCATCTCATCCTCTGCTGCCCCCTTCTCCTTTTGCCTTTGATCTTTCCCAGCATCAGGGTCTTTTCCAGTGAGTCAGCTCTTCACATCAGCTGCTGGGAGGGAGGTGTGTTTGTTCCGCGTGGCCTACCAGTCACTTTGCCCCAACTGTTTCTCACATGCCCTCAGGCCATTCATTCCTGGGGGTACTTTTCGCTTTGCTGCTCCCTCAGCCTGGAATGTTCTTTCTTGCCTCCTGGAGCGCCTGGCTTCTCAGCCTTCCTGCTCTCAGGTGAAACGTGACCAGCTCAGAGAGATCCTCAGAGCAGCTTCTCCCAAAGCCGTCCTGTCCCCGCTGCCCCAGACCCCCAACTTCCAGTTATTGTCAGTGTCAGCCTCAAATCCTTCCCTTCCCATGGGATATTCCATGGTTTCTGTTGATTTTCTGTTTGGGGCTTAGTTATTAGCTGGGAGAGCAGAGAGGTGGTGTCTAGCTGACTTCTGCTCTGTCACCAGCAGCACACGGTTAGAAGGTGGTGGGTTCTTGGTGAAGCTTGTGCTGGGAGAATGGATGCTTACTTGGTCAGCCCCTGGAGAATGTGGGGCAAGGGCCTGAGCTGAGGGTTAGCAGCAGAGACTGGAGCCTCAGGGGCTGACCAGGCCCCCAGGCACCTGGGGTCCAGTGGGCCTCTGAGCAAAGGCCATCAGGCAGGCCTTATCAAATTCCAGCTCAGTCTCTTCATTTCTATGTGGCATTGGGCAGGTTACGTAACCTCTCTCTCAATTCCAGCGTCCTCATCTGTGAAGTGGGTGTACTTTCCAACTCACGGGCTGCAGTAATGTAAGTAGTAAGCCTGCAGTGTGTGTGTAAGTAAAGTATGTAGCCTGTCCAGACATAGCACCTGCATAGACTAAGCACGTAGTAATTTGTCATCCAGTAGTGAGCCTGGAGACAGTGAAAGACAGGACAGACAGCCTGGCCTGCTGCAGTCCATGGGGTCTCGGAGAATTGGACACAACTTGGTGACTGAGCAACAAGTAAGCCTGATGTTTAGTTTGGAATGAGGCAGACAGGAAGTAGAAATGTGGCTCTGTGCTCAGGAACAAGATGGGCTTGGATCTTCCCTCCCTTCCTCCCCCCCACCCCCAGACTCTTTTACCCTGTCCTTGTTCCCCCAAGGACCTGAAGTGCCCCCAGAGGCTTCCCCAGCCAGCAGGGGTGGGGCAGAGCCAGAAGTTGGCACACCTCAGCTGTTAGTTGACTGGTTTGCTGTTGGGTTGTATGGTTTCATGACTAAAAGGTGCTCTGAAGATTGGCTGGCGTGGGCTTGGGGATTATCTATGGAATGGGGGCCTGGGACCCTCTCTGCTCCATCTCTTGCCGTGTATCAGCCCCAAGATAATAAGGATGGGAAACTTCTAGTGGGAAAACAACCAGAGGATGGGGAGACTCTGGAGGGTTGGATTAGGTGAGAAACATCCTCGGGGAGTGTCACTGTCCCTGCCCAAACACTGTACCTGATTTAATGCAGTAAAATGTCACAGCACACCATGAGGCAGGTGCTTTTACTGACTCCACTTTACAGATGAGGAAACTAAGGCCCAGGGAGGCAAAGATTTCCCAGCTTCGACCCACACCATTGGGCTCAAGGAACCTGCACTTTGAACCACCCTGAATCCTGCTTGGAGCAACTGTCAACATGTATTCATCAAGTTCATGTGTTGAACCTGGCAGCAATTTGGGTGTTAAAGTAGAAGGGACATTGGTCCTAGAGTCAGATGGAGCTGTTTGGAATCCCATGTCTTACTGCTGTGTGACTTTAGGCAAGTCGCTTCGCCTCTCTGAGCTTTCATTTTATGGTGAGGACAATAGACATGAAAATACCTCCTTTGCAGGGTTGTTCAGAGGGTAGAACAGGGTAGCATGTGAAGGCCCCTCTCCCACAGCGTCCCGCAAGTGTGTGTTTACTCCCTTTCTCCAGGGTTTCCTCCCACCCCGTGCCTTCAGCCCCAGGCACTGGCCCCCATCCAGAGCCTGGCCTTGGCCTTGAGATCCAAGAGGACTTCGGAAATGACTTTGGCTGCTCCAGCGGAGGGAGCTGCCCTGATCCGCTTGCAGATCAGGATCTCCGGGCCCCCTTGCCAGGCCTTTCATGTTGTTGCTTTATTTCACAAGAGCCCCGGTGTTTGTTTAGCAATGAAGTGGTATTTTTAGAACTTAAAAGTAATTCTGCTCTTCGAGGAACGAGGCTGTGGTTGGAGCCTCAACTGGAGCCAGGCCTGGACAGAAGGCTTGTGGGCGCCCTGCCCTGGCTCGCCCATCCCCACCCCCTGCTCCCCTTGGGCCTTTCCTTTGGATGCAGGACACCCTCAGTCTGCTCTGTCCAGCCTGACTCCTTCCTGCCTGCGGGTCTAGGCCCTTGGGAGTACTGGCCAGGGTGCAACGATCCCCACATGTGGTAGGCTAAGTAATGACTCTGGAGATGTCCACATTCTTATCTCTGGAACCTGTGACTCTGTTTCCTTGTATGGCAGAAGGAACTTTACAGATGGGGAGAGCATCCTGGATTATCCAGTGGTCTGGGATGTGAAATGCTGAGCTGGATGAAGCACAAGCTGGAATCAAGATAGTTGGGAGAAATATCAATAACCTCAGATATGCAGATGATACCACCCTTCTGACAGAAAGTGAAGAGTAACTAAAGAGCCTCTTGAAGGTGAAAGAAGAGAGTGAAAAAGCTGGCTTAAAGTTCAACATTCAAAAGACAAAGATCATGGCATTTGGTCCCATCACTTCATGGCAAATAGATGGGGAAACAATGAAAACAGTGAGAGACTTTATTTTCTTAGGCTTCAAAATCACTGCAAGTGGTGACTGTAGCCATGATATTAAAAGACACTTGCTCCTTAGAAGAAAAGCTATGACCGTTCTAGACAGCATACTAAAAAGCAGAGAGATTACTTTGCCAACAAAGGCCCATGTAGTTAAAGCTATGGTTTTTCCGGTAGTCATGTATAGATATGATAATTGGACCATAAAGAAGGCTGAATTCTGAAGAATTGATGCTTTTGAACTGTGGTGTTAGAGAAGACTGTTGAGAGTCCCTTGGACTGAAAGGAGATCAAACCAGTCAATCCTAAAGGAAATCAACCCTCAATATTCATTATAAGGACTGATGCTGAAGTGGAAGCTCCAATACTTTGGCCACCTGGTGCAAAGAGCCAGCTCATTAGAAAAGAACCTGATGCTGGGAAAGATTGAAGGCAGGAAGAGAAAGGGACGACAGAGGACAAGATGGTTGGATGGCATCACTGACTCAATGGACATGAGTTTGAGCAAGCTCCAGGAGATAGTGAAGGACAGGGAAGCCTGGCATGCAGCAGTCCATGGAGTTGCAAAGAGTCGGACACGACTGAGCAACTGAACAACATCCAGGGTCCTTGTAGGAGAGAGGCAGGAGGGCCAGAGAGAGGTGCGGTGATGACCGAAACAGAAGTTCAAAATCAGAGGGGGACATTTACAGGTCCTCCACTGATGGCCACGAGGATGGAGGAAGGGGCCCCGAGCCAAAGAATGCAGGTGGCTCTAGAAACCGGAAAAGGCAAGGAAGTGGATTCCCCCTGGAGCCTCGAGCGGGAGCGCAGCACTGCCAACACCTTGGTTCTGGTCCCGGAAACCTATTCCAGATGCTGACCTCCAGAACCATAGGAGAATGGATTTGTGTTGGTTGACACCACTAAGTGTTTGTTCATTTGTTATAACAGCAATGGGAACCTAATACACAGCCCGCTGTCCCCTCCCTCATTGGAACACCTCACTTCCAGCTGGGCCACAGGGGCACTGAGCCTCCGATGACACCTCTGAGAAACAGGATTCATTCTCCCCAGAACTGTTGCAAGGAGTTTTGTTTTGTTTTTGTTTTCACTGAAGGATAATTACTTTACAATGTTGTGCTGGTTTCTGCCATATAAAAAAGGTGAGTCAGCTATAAGTCGACATATGTCCCTCCCTCTTGAACCTCCCTCCCACCCCCGGCCTATCCAACCCCTGTAGGTTATCACAGAGCACGGTTGAGCTCATCAGGAGGAGTTTTTGAGGCTATAAGGACCCGACCCAGCCCCTGCCATGTAGTAAACATGAAAATATTTAGCCGTGCCCATTGTTTGCTTCTCTGCAGAGAAGCCGGGTTGGAGGCGAGGCGTGAACATCGTTTTTTGTGTGTTTGGGTTGATGATACAGACACTTGGATTCAAACTCCAGCTTCAGCCAACTCAAGGAAGTTTTTCAGTGATGTTTGGCAGAGTTGCTAGTGCCTCTGGGCCTCAGTTTCCTCATCTGTAGGAGGGGAGAATAGTGACCCAGGACTGAGGGAATACACACAGGCACAGACCACAGAGCGAGGAGCCTGGCCCACAGTACAGCTGGATGAATGGAGCCTCCGCTCGGGTTTGGTCAGCTGCCCCGGGTCCTCTCCACCCGGAGCTCAGCCACGCGCCTCCTTCGGCAGCTGGAGGTCTCCCAGCCTCCCGGGTCGACCTCTGTTGGATGCAACATTTTCTCATGATATTAGTCATCGTTCGAGAGGACCTTGAGAATCCGTCTTTCCCACCAGAGGTCGATTTAGGGTGGGAAGTGGTTTCTTCCTGCGGTTTCCCGCTTGTCCAGCAAAGCTGAAATGCTAACCAACTGCCGTGTTGGGGGCTGTTCCCCTTCTTGGCTGAGGACTTTGGAGGTGGATGATGACACACCTGGGGCAGGAATCCTCTGCCAAGGTGTGGGAGGAGAAGGGCCCAGTGAAAGGGGTCTCAGATGCCCCCTGTCCCTGCCAAGATGCACCTGGCATGTGTGAGGACCCAGGACATTGAAAGGCAGTCGGAAGAGATTCAGTTGAGTTGGCAGAGAAAGATCTGTGCGCATGACCTGCTGACACTGTTGCCCAGCCAGTCTGTGCTGGAGCCAGCGACTGCAACCACAGAGGCCAGAGACCTGGTTGCATCTGGCTGCGAGCTTCTCGTGTCCTGGGGAGGACAGCACAGGGTCAGGAGCACCTGCATTAAAGCTTTTGGCAGGTAGCTGACTGAATGCCCTTGGTGAGTCACTTAACTTCCTGGAACATGTTTTCCCATTCGAAAAAACAAAACAAACAAACAAAAAGTCACTATCATCATCACCTTCATCTGACACATGGAGCACTTACCATGTGCCAGGCACTGTCCTGAGCTCTCTCTATAGGTGTTACTGCATAAAACCTGTGAGGTGGGTGGTCTAGTTAGCTTCAAATAAGGGGGTAGGGAAGACTGAAGGCAGGAGGAGGAGGGAACAACAGAGGATGAGATGGTTGGATGGCATCACTGACTTGATGGACATGAGTTTGAGCCAGCTCCGGGAATTGGTGATGGACAGGGAAGCTTGGCGTGCTGCAGTCCGTGGGGTTGCAAAGAGTCAGACACTACTGAGCGACTGAACTGGACTGAAGGGGCGAGCGGGCACTGAGGAGTAAAGAAAGGTACCCAGGGTGTCAGGAAGGGGGCAGAGCCAGGATTTGGACCCCGGCCACCTGGCGCTTGTTATACCTGCAGCCTCCTGCCTCAGGGATAACGGGGGTGGTATGTGCAGCCTCCAGACTTTTCTGCACGATGCATGTAGATTGGGAGGCAGCAGTACTATGTGAATGGACCACACGGTACCTGTTTTTGGCTTTTGTTTCTATTATCCAGGTTACCAGAGATGCTTGGTCTCAGAGGCTGAGGCAATATCAATGCTAACTTTCGAGAGTCAAAATTGTATTTACTGTTTTGATCTGGTGGTGATGGTAGTGGTGGTGTTCAGTCACTAAGTTGGGTCCAACTCTTTTGCAACCCCATGAACTGTAGCCGGCCAGGCTCTTCTGTCCATGGGATTTTCTAGGCAGGAATACTGGAGTGAGTTGCCATTTCCTTCTTCAGGGGATCTTCCTGACCCAGGGATTGAACCCACATCTCCTGCATTGCAGGTGAATTTTTTATTGCTGAGCCACCAGGGAAGCCCTAGTCTATACATACATCGACTCATCTTTAAATAACATGTGGGTTGTTCACACTATGTCACTTATACTTCAATAAAGCTATTTTTTTAAAAAACACAGTGGAAGTTAATCAACAAAACAGAAAATGCATTGTGTTCAGTGGGTTAGGCCAAGTGGGGATCACCCAAAGGGTGGCCCAGTTTTTAGGGTTGTTTTCAGGCAGTGTCCTCCGCCCTCGATTTTAGCATAAGGGGGGCTGTGGAAATGGGGGATGTCCTTTGTCTTGGGGGTTGCCTGAGTGTCACAGCGTTGGTCTGTCCTGGGCATTCAGCTCAGAATCAGCACACAAACACGCACACGCCCTCAGCAGTCAGATCATGTTCCTGCAGGTGTGTTTTACGTAAAACACACCCGCCTGCTGCACGGGCTCTGTCACATGGAAGCAGGTGTCCACCTCCTGCACCCGGATGTCACCCTCGGTGTCCCCTCCCCTGGTCTGTTCCAGGGACTGCCCCTTAATGTCCCTGGCTTACACTTTGGCTGGTGGCATCAGCTTAAGGACAGCAAAGCTAGGCCTCCAGCCCTGCTGGGGGAGGAGTGAAGGAAACCCACCTTCTCTCCTTTAAAGGACCTTTCCTCTGAGGCTCTTGTGTTCCAGGCACTGTGGAAGGTGCTGGAAAGACCTGGGTCAGAGACCCAGCTCAGTGAGTGGACAGGCCTGGGGCCAAGCTTCCCAGTCACTGGCTGCGTGTCCAGATGTGGTCTCATATGATCTATGCGATCCTGAGCAACCCTTTAGCCACGTTGTCTCACTTTCCTCATCTGTACAATCACAGTAATTACACAAGGCTGTTGTATGGGTCATATGAGAGGGTCCCATATCTCGTCGATTCTGACATGCACATTGTTTAAATTTTGCAGGTCTGAAATCAGGGTACATCCCCCGGGTGCTGTGTCAGAGTACAATTGGCTGATCCTCCCTTGGTGGTCCCTCAGATATCAGTGCATCTTGTACCTGCTGTCGTCCTAGATCTGAGGACAGACTCAATGGAAAGGGCCTGGCAGTGTGCAGATATTAATATGTAGTGGAAAGAACCTGAACTCCAGAGCCTGCATGTATGGTCTTCATCCTAGCTCTGCCCCTTTCTGGCTGTTACAGTCTCAGATAAGTGACTTGATCTTTCACAACTTCAGTTTCCTCACCCGTAAAATGGGGACAATAAAGTCTAGCTCCATTTGTTTTGAGAATTTGATAAACTGACATGTGTGAATGCTCCTGACACAGGGGCAGGCATTTAGTGGGCATCTGGTAATTTTGTTCCCAGTCTTCAAGAAGAGGAGACTGAGCCTCTTCAAGAAGAGGAGACTGAGCCTCTTCAAAGTTAGTCTCTAGGGAAACTAAGTGTGAGGTCAGAGATGCTTCGAGCATCACCCTGTTTGGCATCTAAGTCCCTTAGCTCTTGTGCCTCAGTTTCTGCATCTATGAAATGGGTGTCATAATAGTACCTGCCAGCCAAAGTGGCCGTGAGGACTAGCTGAAACAACACAAAGTGCCTGGCGCTTAAAAGGCACTCATCAGGGACATTAACCAGGCATATGGATCCAGTTTTCATTATTGCTGTTATTAACGGTGATTATTCTTCTGAGCTGGGACAATACAGGTGGATACGTCGAGGTCACTCCCTTGAGACCTTACATACGTTGAGGAGGAGAATGTGCAAGCCAGACCCAGCCTGGCAGATGCGAGGACCACAGCCAGCCCTCATCCCAGAGTGTGGGAGGTTTCAGCCACAAAGACACACTAAAAGTTTTACAGGTGCATTTTATTTAAAATCATCACTGGGGAAAAGGCATGTTTTGTTTTGTTTTAAGATTTTTAAAATGTGGACCATTTAAAAAAATCTTTATTGAATTTGTTACAGTATTGCTTCTGTTTTAAATTTTTTGGTTTTCCTCTTTTTTTTTTTGACCCTGAGGCATGTGGGATCTTAGTTCCCTGACCAGGGATTGAGCCATCCCCCTCCCACCCCCCCACTCCCACTTAATCATTGGACCGCCAGAGAAGTCCCCGAAAAGACATGTTTTAAGTCTGCCCTGCAGATTTTGCTTTTGCAGGTTGCTGGGCGTGCACCCAGCCCCTAGGGGTCCAGTCAACCTGATTCCAAACAATAACCAGTGCTTGCAGTGCAGTAAGAGGGGCAGGCACCATCTGTCGCTGTTCTGCCCCCTCCTTCTGCCCTAACTCTGTCCCACTTTCCCTGCACCCCCAGGTAGTCTGTCTGCCCACCCCTTCCCGTTTCTTTCTGAGTTTACACTTTAACCTGAAGAGGATTGGTGTTTGCACCATGGCAGGCAGGCAGCCAGTCCCCCACTGTTTGGTCCCTTCTCTGATGGACAGACGTCCCAGGGGACCCAGTGACAATTGCATTTTTCATTTTCCGCATGGTTTACCACGTGGCTGGGCTCTGGTGGATATCCAGGCAGGCAGATCTTGCGCTGGCTGGACAAATTGGGGGGTCTGAACTTGGAGCCCTGGGCCAGTGAGCTGTGATCGGGGACAGATGGCACTACTATGGATGGCATGTGGGGTGCTGTGGGGTTCTGCCATCCTCACCTGCTAGCCAGCCTGGGGTCCTCTTCTTGGATTAAAAAGCAATAGTCAAACACATCAGAGTTTACTAAACACTTGCATCCAGCATCTTGTTTAAGTGAAAGAAGATTCCCAAAGCCTGAAATAGGACAGGAGGCTCAGGCCTCTGGGCTGTGGGAGGTTTGAGCTGGCTCCTTGTTGGGCTAAAGAAAGGAAGGAGCCCTCGGCCCCCTGCTGAGGTTTGCAGGTGACCTAGCAGGTGCCTCCTGTGTAGAAGCTGCTTCTCAGTGCTGATTGGATTGGACTGGCTGTGAGCAAGAACAATCTGGGCAAGGTGGGTCCTGACTGCCAGCAGGTTCGGCTATGTGTGTGTGATTCCTTGCAGAAGGGTAGGGCCTTGCCCTTTCTTTTTCCCAACCATATCTCCTCCAATCCCCTAGGTGTCATTGTAGAGTTGAGTAGGTCTGCTAAAGAGCAAGGGCAATGATGACCATTCACTCATTCATTCCACAAATACTAATTGAGCATCTACTGTGTACCAGCACTGTCCTAGGTGTTGAGGATACAGCAGTTAATAAAAGAGACAAAATTCCCTGCCCCTGCAGAGACAACATCCAGTAAACTACATGGGGGTGTGATGAGTAAAGTGTATGGTATGGTGGTTGGCATTCAGTGCTAAGGAGGAGAAGCAGTGAAGAAGGGTAGGAAGTACCAGAGATTACAGTTCTAGAAACTTCCAGGGAAGTAACGATGACACTAATAAGAACAACAATAGCTGTATTTGCTCAGTGCCTTCTAAGAAGCCAAGGCCCTGCAAGGAACTCACAGGCATGTAGCCTTGATAACAGCCCTGAGAGTTACCTGGGAGGCTGAGCAGGTCATGGGTGTGGAGCCTGGGTGTCACAGTCCTGGAGTGAACCCAGGCATGCTGCCTGGCATCACTCTATGGGCAGTACCAGGGTCCCCCGATTGTGAAGGGGGAAGGGCAGTCACCCCTACCTCCAGGAACTGTTGTGAGGATTAAATGAGTTAATATGTGCAAATGCTCACAACTCAAAGTACAAGCCCATACATGGTAACTACTTCTAATTAGTATAATTATCCCTTTTTACTGAGGAGAAAATCCTCATAGTGAATGGTAGAGTTAGGATTTGAACCCAGAGCTGGCACTCCAAATCCAGTGGGTTTTTTTTTTTTTTTGACTACACTGGGGTTTAGTTGCAGCCTGCAAACTCTTATTAATTGTTGCAGCGTGTGGGATCTAGTTCCCTGTGCCTGTGTGTGCTCAGTCTTGTCCCACTGTCTCAACTCTGTAGACTGTGGCCCACCAGACTCCTCTGTCCGTGGAATTTTCCAGGCAGGAATACTGGAGTGGGTAGCCATTTTCTACTCCAGGGGATCTTCCCAATCCAGGGGTCAAACCCACGTCTCTTAGGTCTCCTGCATTGACAGGCAGATTCTTTTCTGCTGCACCCCTGGACCAAACCCAGGCCCCCGTATTGGAGAGTCTTAGCAACTGAACTACCAGAAAAGTTCCCAGGGGGTTTTTTTCTTTCTTTCTTCCTCTTTTTTGGCTGTGCATTGCAGCATGTGGGATCTTAGCTACCCAACAAGGAATCAAACCCATGCTTCCCCGTATTGGGAGTGCAGAGTCTCAACTACCAGACCACCAGGGTAGTCCCCAGTGGAATTTTTTTTTTAAGAGCTAGGAATTTAATGTTCCAGCAACACTATGAGGCCTAGACATTATGGTCCCAGTTTACAGATGAGAACATCAAGGCACAGAGCACTCTGCTGGGAAATAGGGAAAGTATGCTTTTGAGCCCAGGGCTTTCTCTGGGACACGGCTGCTGGGCAGGCCACCCATCAGTGTCTGGACTGGAGGGAGAGGGAGGGCGGTCCTGGAGGGGGTGGGGGACCTCCTCCCTTCTCCTGTTCCCCTGGACTTCTGCTCTGACAGGCAGGTACCTCGCCCACCCGGCTGCTTTCATAGCAGATGTTTCAGCAGGCCCGGAAAGTGGATAATTCCAAAGCAGAGGAGGTTGTTTGGGAACAGAGCTCGCTGGTTTCTTGCACGTTACAGCGTGCTAACAAATCTGATTGCTGCACCCGTTAAATGCCTCAGCTTCGATTTGCATAAGTTTTTCTCCCAATAGATTATCAGTTCATGGCATTGCCATGTGCAAAAGGTTCGGGTCCCCCTTGGCAGCACAGGATGGAACCAGTGCCCAGCCTTGGTGCAGAGGTGACCCCCTGTGAGCCAGCCGAGCCCCTCTTACCACGGTTTGGAGCAGAAGAGTCGCCTCCTCTCTCTTTTTAATAAAGTAACTGTTTTGCCCGTGAGGCGTAATGAAGACCTGGAAGCTTTGTCTATCTTCAGCTGAGGCTTGTGGAAGCAGAGGGCTGCTTTTCCTGGGGGCTCAGCCTGAAGCTCATTACCGTAAGCCCAGCACCCAAGCCCGACCTCACCCATCCAGGCTTCATCATCCGAGTGTGGGACCTGGGTTGTGATTCTGGACCCCAGGGCTGCCAACATCATGAAGGAGAGGGCTTTTCCAAGCTGATGAGTGGTAGCCTGAGCTTCCGGGGTTATGTAGGTCCCTGGACAATGCAGGCCTCAGACAAGCCTAAGAGGAGGCCTGGCTCTCACTAGCTGAGCAACCAAAGACAAGTCATTTAACCCTTCCCAGCTTTGGCCATAAAATGGGAGCACTTGTCCTCACTGTTATTCAATCACTAAGGCTTTTCCGACTATTTGTGACCCCATGGACTACAGCACGCCAGGCTTCCCTGTCCATCACCAACTCCCGGAGCTTGCTCAAACTCATGGCCATTGAGTCATGCCATCCAACCATCTAATCCTCTGTTGCCCTCTTCTCCTGCCTTCAATCCTTCCCAGCATCAGGATCTTTTCCAATGCTCTTTGCATCAGGTGGCTGAAGTATTGGGACTTCAGCTTCAGCATCAGTGCTTCCAGTGAATATTCAGGACTGATTTCCTTTAGGATTGACTGGTTTGATCTCCTTGCTGTCCAAGTCTTCTCCAGCCCCACAGTTCCTCACTAAGCTGTGTGCAGATGAGTGAGATCTTGAGGAGGAGTGATAATGCTCCATTGTGTTTGTAGAGCACTTTTCTGTTTGCAGAACACTTCACAGAGGTCAGTTCTTAAAATGTGAGCCTTAAAATCACCCCATGGAGAAGGCGTAATTAAAGATCAGAGGTGATGTAACCTGCCTATGGTGTCACAGGGCCTCTAGCTTTGGTATCCAGCTCTAAGTCTAAGGCTCTCTCTGCTTTGCCCCACCTGCCTTCCAAGTTCAAGGTCTATATACAGCACTGCTGTTATCCTGAGAGTCAGCCCAGGTCCTCAGTGGCTCCTGTGGGTCCCCAGGAGCCCTGGGCAGGGACAGCAGATGCAGTGGTGGCTGGGGACCCGGAGAGGTAGTGCCAAGGCCCCGCCCCTTCTGGGCCTCCCCATCACTTTGTGCTGTTTGTTTGGGCTGTTACTAGCTCACTTCCTGTTATTCCCCCCAGACAATCAGCCAGGAAATTCTTCGTTTATGTTTCCTTAAGAGGTCAAATGCTTTTCTCTGTGCAGAAGTAAATAAATCCTGCTTGCTGAGTTGGCAGTTTTTCACTACAGCCTGCAGGAGACGCCCTGCATCAGCCCACAGCCCCCTGCCGTGCAGCCCTAGGCAGCCCCACCCAGGGGCCTGAGGGCACCAAGGAATCGCAGGCAGCCTGCAGCCCATCCTCTGACAGGTCAGGTGGGATCCTGGGTACATCTGCAAAGTCGGGGATGATTTTACATTTTGGTTTGGTTTGGTTTTTCTTGACGCACAGCATGGCATGCAGGATCTTCCCCAAGCAGGACCCCTGCAGTGGGGGCGCAGAGTCTTAACCACTGCCACCAATCTGAGGCAACGATTTAAACCAGGGCTGGAGCCCGGGCAAATGTGGGAAAGAGACCACCGCTGCTGACAGGAGCAACAGTGGCTTTTCCCTCCCGAGGCCAGAATTCCAATGGAAATGGGCAGGGGTAGCATCGTGATGTCACGATCCCCAAGAAGTCGTCCCTGCTCTGCAGAGCAAACAGGAATTAAAAGAAGCTTACCTGGAACCAGACAGAGCCCAAGCCACAGCTCCTGGGCACCTCTGAACAGACGGCAGCCCTTGCTCAGACTCGGGTGACGTGTGCTCTACACACACTCCAGAGAGCCAAGGCCATGGTAAGCCCACAGCGGTTTAGGGGAGGTGTTGGGTGAGGCTTCTTGAAACACTCTTACAGGTGGGGTAGCTATCAGCCTCACACACACACAGCAAAGAAAAGCCTACAGAGCCCAGCTTTTTTTTTTTTTTTTTTTTGGTCCCACCACACAGTATGCAGAATCTTAGTTCCCAGAGCAGGGATCGAACCCATGCCCCCTGCAGTGGAAGCACAGAGTCCTAACCACTGGACCACCACGGAAGTGTCCCGGAGCCAAACTTCATCATGCACCAAAGTCCAAAACACTCGGCAGAGGCAAAAGCTGTCCTCTTTTTAGCCTTGCTGGCATTTTTCTTTCTTATGGACAGCCTCAGTTATATACAGAAGTCAATAGAATAGTGTAACAAATCCTGTGAACCCTGACCTGACCCCAGCACCCTTCACCCTGTGGTCAACTCCACCCCATCCTTATCCACTCCCTCCTCTCTGAATTATTGTGAAGAAAAGTCCAGCTACATGATGCCATCTATAGATACTTCAGTGGAAAAGTGAAGTGAAAGTGTTAGTTGCTCAGTCATGTCTGACTCTGCGACCCCATGCAACTGTAGCCTGCCAGGCCCCTCTGGGATTCTCCAGGCAAGAATACTGGAGTGGGTATCCCTTCTCCGGGGAATCTTCCCAACCCAGGCATCAAACCTGTGGCTCAGACAATAAAGAAATATTTCAGTATATCACTATATAAGAGAAGGAATCTTAAAAAAAAAAAAAAAAACATAACCACTAAACTATTATCACACCTAAAATAATGAGGCATCCAGTCATGATTCAGATTTCCAGTGGACTCATAGATTCATGTTTTAAACCTTGTTTGTTGGAATCAGGATCCAAGTACAATGGACACAGGGCAATTAGTTGGATTTTTTTTTTAATCTTTATTTATTTGACTCTTTGGGTCTTAGTTGTGGCAGGTGTCTGGATTGCATGGGCTTTGGTAGTTGTGCCACCTGGGTTCTCTAATTGTAACATGTGGGCTCAATAGCTCCGCAGCATGTGAGATCTTAGTTCACCAACCTGGGATCAAACCCACGGCTCCTGCATCACGGGGTGGATTCTTAACCACTGGACCACCAGGGAATTCCCTAGTTGGAATGTTTTTTATTCTAAATATTCTTCTTCCTTTTTTTTATATTCTTGCCAGTTATCTGTTGAAGGGCCTGTGTTGTTTGTCTGGTAGGTCTCCTGCGGTCCTGGATTTGCTAATTGCATCCCCATGGTGTCATCTGCCATGCCTCTCTGTCTTTTGAAATTCGTGTAAATCAGTAGTTCATGTAGAGACTTGGAAGTTCCAATACTTTGGCCACCTGATGCGAAGAACTGACTCATTGGAAAAGACCCTGATGCTGGGAAAGATTGAAGGCAGGAGGAGAAGGGGACGACAGAGCATGATGTGGTTGGATGGTGTCACCGACTCGATGGACATGAGTTTGAGCAAGCTCCAGGAGTTGGTGATGGACAGGGAAGCCTGGCGTGCTGCAGTCCATGGGGTCTCAAAGAGTCAGACGTGACTGAACTGAACTAGAGACTTAGTCATTTTCTTGACTCATTTTTTGCAAGACTCCTTCAAAGAAGATTTTGAGTCCTCCCCATCAGGAGGCACGAGCTGTCTGATTGTCCCTGTTTTGTGATGTTGGCAGCCCAGACTGAATCCAGACATTCAGCAGAAGGGCAGTGTTCTTGTCTGTCACCCCATCTTCATGTATTAGCTGAGATCCTTTATAAAGAGACTCCCTACCATTTATCATTTGGTTACCTACTGGCACCGTTGATATAGGAAACGCAAGATAAAAGCTTGACTGTTTTCCCATTATTTACCAGTTTTCAGAATAATGACTTAGCGCCTTGACTTTCATCACTGTGCTTTAAAAGCTTAGAGCACCCAATAATGGTTCAAGTAATATATTTATTAAGAGTTCCATAGTCAGGAACCTGACCTCTTAGTTCCCAGTCAGGACCCAACTATTTAGAAAATTGTTTAAAAAATGGTATGTCCACCAAGGTAGCCAAGGGCATTGCACAAATGTAGTAGATGTTAGCATCTTAGTAGACAGAGCACACCTCCCAGAGAGGAGGCTCATTCCCACTTTGCTGATGAGAAGACTGAGCCTTGGAGATTGGCACCTGTCCTGTTGACGTGGCCAGTTAGTATCAGAGCCCAGGTGCCGTGCACAGCATAAGACACAGGGGAAAGCGGTTAGATGTTCACGTTATCTGTAGAATCCAGGCCTCCGGATGGGGCTTGCATGAACTCTCCTCCCTTGTTACAAACTGCCCTGAGGTCTGGCAAGGGCCCAGCTCTGTGGGCACTGATCACCAGCCACTGGGACAGGCAGCCTCAGGAGGTGGCTGGTTGCATTTTTGCAGGACCATCTGATTTTGGGGGAGGCCCCAGAAGCCTTTCCAGAGATCATGATCTTTCTGATTTAGCCCTTCTTCTCCCTCACTCATATTCCCATCACCTGTATTGGCTCCTCCCTGCCTCGGGTTATTATCCAAGACTTTAGTATCTCTCTGCTGTGCTAGCATGGTGCCAGGGTTCAGGAAGGAAATAAGAGCTTTCCAGAACAAATGAATGAACAGGCAAAAGGAAAAAAAAATAGACATAACCCTCATCGTTTGTATTTAGACCTTTTGTTCTGACTTGGCCATAAACCCTTCAAAGGCATGAATTCTTCTGTCTTCTGCCAGGCCAGCACTGGGCATACAGGGGCAAGGATGTGAGAAAGGACCAGTTGGCATTGTTAAGCCCAGAAGGGGGAGGGGCAGAAGGAAGGTGCATGGTAGACACAGTAGGTCTAGTGCCTGTAGCTCCTCCCAGAAATCTCAGGGTGCCAGGAACTTTGCAAAGCCTATCCCCCTGCCTCAGCTCAGATCTGTTCTCAGCCACCACTAGTAATGATGGCAGCTAACACTCTAAGCACTGTTCTAGGTGTTTGTGTGTGTTAGGTCATTTGATTCTCTGAGTATCCTGTGAAGTAGGTATTTTCACCATCCCCATTTTACAGGTGAGCAAAAAGGGACACAAAGAAACAAAGCGACTCACCCAGAGTCACCCCGCTGGCCAAGTAGAGGGGCTGGGACTTGAATGTAGGTGGCCAGTCCTGCTCTTACCAACTACTGCAGCTGCCTACTGGTAAAGAAAGAGGATCCGCAAGGATCCCTGCCCGCAGTATTAGAAAATCTGTCCTAAATAGACCCAGTTATGCCCAAGTCTCTTCCATTGCAGTGATGAGGGATGGAGCACTATTGGCACCTTGCCTCTGGGTTGATGGAACCTCCACATTCAGAGACAAAGGTTGTCACCTCTCCAGCAAGTCACCAGTGCAGGGCACAGCACAGAGATCAGGACATAAGAAAGCCACACATGGGTGCAAACCCTCTTGACAACCTCTGAGCTTCCCTGCAGAGGGCCCTTCTGCACCAAAAAAAAAAGGGGGGGTGGAGACAGGCAAGGAGAAGGGGATGACAGAGGAGGAGATGGTTGGATGGCATCACCGACTCAGTGGATGTGAGTTTGAACAAACTCTAGAAGATGGTGAAGGACAGGGAAGCTTGGCATGCTGCAGTCCATGGAGTTGCAAAGAATCAGACACAACTGAACAACAGCAAGCCCAAGGTACCAGCGTGGTCTCTGAGCAAGCTATGGCTAGAGCACTCAGCCAGCTTCTCCCCTGGGGGCGCCTCTTCCCAACTCCCAGTCTAGCAAAGCTCATGCAATGCTGAATTGAGCACAGTTCCCCAGACACACCTGGTCCCCACACACCCAGGGATTTGCGAACACCCCTCTCCCTCCTGTAGCTCTTCCGCCTTCCTGTCCTTGTACACCCTGTGCTCACCTCCACTGTGGCCCCTTTTAAATGCTTCCACAAATACGTATTGTGCACCTTCTATGTCTCAGATCCTCATCTTAGTGCTGTGGGCACAGCAGGGGAAAAAATAAGCAAAATCCCTGCCCATGCTAATTGAAGGGGAAGCTAGACAATAAACAGGTAAATGCGAAACATTTATAATGTCAGAAGAGAAAAGAGCTTTAGGGAAAAAAAGTGTGCAAGGAAAATAGTCAGTGCCAGGAGGCCTGATAACACTTCAGTTTTAGAAATGAGGTGACAGTAAAGGCCTCTCCAATAAGGTGACAGTAACTCCAATCTTGAAGGAAGCAGGGGAATGAACCACCGTGTGTTTGGGATTGGGGTGGCATGTTTTAGGCAGTGCAGATGGTAAGTGCAAAGGCCCTGTGGTACATTAGCGAACCACTTATTTTTGTTGTTTAGAAATTCTTTTCTTGCCTTTCAGTCTATTTCCTCTGCTTCTGGGTCTCACACATGCAACACAATAGACATACATACTATTGTACATCTCGGGGAACACAGGAAGGATGCTCAAGGGAGCCTTGGCTAAGAGCCTCAGGAAACTGGAGCTCATTCTTAGGGAGCCTTCTGTGCAGGGAAACCACCGGGCTGGACTCATACGCTGAACAGGAACTAGGATCCACTCTTGAGTGCAGGAAAAGGGTTACAATTTTCCCCTTGGTCCTTCTGTATATGTTCAGAATTCTTCAGACTACCTCTATCTGATGGTCCCAGAGTCAACCACATCCAGGGGATTCTGCAGGGAGAGAATTTGCCTACAGGGTAAGAAGTCTGTGATTTGAATCCAGTCCAGTCTCTGATTTATGAGCAGATGACTCTGACCTTGCTCAGTTTCCATATCTGTGAAATGGGACTGCAGTTCTCGCCCGCCCTCCTCACAGTGTGTTTCTCAGAAGCACTAGGGTAGTGTTTGTGGAGCACAGTGCCCCATAGTAGAGATTAGGTATGGTTAGTGCTGCTGCTGTGGTGGTGGTTGTTTTTAATAATTCTATTGCCTGTCTCAATGTTGGACCATCTCCAGACCAAGTCCCCAGTCAACCAGTTGAACGCTGCTGGATTAAATGTTCATGGCAGGGCATTTCCAGCACCCAGGGGCAGAGCCCCAGAAATTCAGCTCTGTGCTTCTTGAGCAGAGGGCACCTGCTGGCTCACATGGAACCCTGGGCATTTCTCACTGTCAGGAAATCTATATTATTTTTGGCTGCGCTAGATCTTTGTTGCTGCGCACAGGCTTTCTCTGTTGTGGCGAGCAGGGGGGTGTTCTCTCGTCGCAGTGCACGGCTCCAGAGCGAGGTCTCAGCAACTGTGGCACCCAGGCTTAATTGCTCCGTGGCATGTGGAATCTTCCCGGACCAGGGATTGAACCCATGTCCCCTGCTTTGGCAGGCGAATTCTTAACCACCAAGCTACCAGGGAGGTCCAATTTATTATTTTAAAGCAGCTTTTGCAGATATAGTGTTCCAGGGGAGACCCCTGTGTCACCCTACTAAACCATTTGCCTGTGCCTGCCTCTGGGATGTGGTCATTAGAGCTGAAACTGGATACTTCTAGGTGTAGTGACTTCTCCATCCAAGGAGGCATGCAAAATTTTTTTTTTTTTTTTTTTAGTTGGAGGCTAATTACTTCACAACATTTCAGTGGACAAATTTTTATATATACTAACTCATCTGATCTTCGTCGTTCACAAGGACCTTGTGGGATCTTTAGGGTCTTTCCCCTCTGACCCCCGTGCCTTTCCCCCAACCTGCTAACTCTCTCTGTCGCCCCGCTCTTGTGGACAACTCTTTGAGCTTTTTTTTCAGTAAGACTAAGTCCCTCAGAGAAGTCTAAGTGTGTACACCTGCTCACACATATAATTTGACATACGAGAGTTTAGCAGTCCTGAATGTATATTTAGTGACAGGCCTGGCTAATATTTCATCTAATTACATTCATTAACATTGAAATGTATAATCATTAATATATCTGGGCACAGTGATCTAAATATTTTATAGAGGTCTTAATTACAGTAGACTTGCAGTCTTGCCATAAAACTCGTGCACCCCACCAATTGAAGGGGTGGTGTCAGGTAGCTCGGGGGCCCTGGCAGGGGAGGCAGCGGAACCTGCCTTTTAGCAGGGGTGGGGAGGGGGACAGCCGTGGCTGGGGTGGCTGGGGTCTCCCTCTGCTGGCCGCACCCAGAAGCAAGGCAGACAGTTGGAGAAGACAAGGAAATTGGTTCTTGTGATTTCTCGCTGCCACATCTCTGTTAACTGAAGTCACCATCCTTCTAGAAAAGGAGAGGAAAATCAAAGATACGAGAACAAAATTAAAAATGATAATTATCGCTACTGAGACTTTAGGAGGTCGATAAAAACGCGCTTTTCTTTCTCTGCCAAATTAAGGAGTAGTTTCAGAGAATATTTAAGAGTATTTTCTGACCTGATGAAGATCAGAATGAGAGTTTTGTGACCACAAAAGCTGATCTCCGAATGAGGCTCAGGTCTGCGGTCATGGCAGCTGATTAACCCTTTATGTCAGGAGTAGACCAAAGTGCCTACCCAGATGGCACAACCAGACACCAGTCCCCCAGCAAGCCGTCCCTTCATAGGCACAGCCGTCCTCACACCTTTGAAACCCTCCATGGATTAAAAAACTCATCTTCAGGCACTGCTCAGACTGTGAGGTTGGCAGGCTTTATTGTACCCATTGCACAAAAGAGAACGCCAAGTCTCTGAGATCCCCTGGCTTCCCAAAGGCATGTGGCCAGCAGGAGGCAGAGCATCATCTGAATCCTTGATGTCCTGCTGGGACCCCCACCTGGACTGTGACCTCTGTTTCCCCAGCAGCTGTCCTGAGCCTCTGAGGTAACCCAGAAGGTTCCCTAGGAAGGCTTGGGGCCTGCAGGGTACTGGGATCTCATAAGATGGGACCACCAAGCACCCCTCCTCCCCACACCCAAGGCCGGCATCAACCCCAGCCATGCTGCAGCTGCCACTGCCCATCTGGACAAAGTTAAGAGGAAGAGCTCAGACCCAGAGTCCACAGGCTGGACCCTGTGTCCACCACTTGCCTATGTCTTTGCCTATTTCCTTGCTTGTGCACTAGGGGTCATGATACTAACTGCTTCACAGGATTGTTGCAAAAAAAAATTTTAGTGAAAACTTACAGTGTTTTAACCCAACCCGGGTCCATATAGTCAAAGCTATGGTTTTTCCAGTAATCATGTATGGATATGAGAGCTGGACCATAAAGAGGCTGAGTGCTGAAGAACTGATGCCTCTGCATTGTGTGGTGTTGGTTGGAGAAAACTCTTAAGAGTCTCTTGGGCTGCAAGGAGATCAAACCAGTCAATCCTAAAGGAAATCAGTCCTGAATATTCATTGGAAGGATTGATGCTGAAGCCGAAGCTCCAATACTTTGGCCGTGTGAGGCAAAGAGCCGCCTCATTGGAAAAGCCCCTGATGTTAGGAAAGACTGAAGGCAAAACAAGAAGAGGGAGGCAGAGGGAGATGGTTGGATGGCATCACTGACTCAATGGACATGAATCTGAGCATGGTCTGGGAGATGGTGAAGGACAGGGAAACCTGGCATGCTGCAGTCCATGGGGTTGCAGAGTCGGACACGGGTGAGCAACACAGTCCTCCTCCTCCTCTTTATGATCATCATCGGAGCTGGGGAAGCCCACACAGACCTTCATTCCTCAAACTCTGTCTGTGCCTCTTTGTGGAAGCTTTGTCCTTTCACTCTCACCACAGTCACACAGGGAAGTTGTCATCTCTTTTTTTAAAAAAAACATTTATTTATTTATTTGGCCATGCGGGGTCTTATTTGTGGCATGCAGGATCTCCCATCTTTGTTGCAGCATGTGGGATCTAGTTCCCTGACCAGGACTCAAACTTGGGCCCCCTGCATCACGGCTGCAAAGTCTTAGCCATTGGACCACAAGGAAAACCCCAGAAGATGGCCTCTTTGCCTGTGCAGGAAGGACCAGGACTTTGAATCCAGGACCAACCCCAAGTTCATGTTCCTTCTGCAGCCACAGAAGTCCTGCAGGACTGAGTAGGGCACACCTTGTCCACACCTGGAACTGCCCTACTTCATTACCGGCTCACAGGGTACCCCGATAGCGTGAGGGCCGCCTCCCCCCGAATGATAAGAACTGGTGTTTACTCTCCCTGTGCTCAACAACACACTGAGCCCCTTGCATATACGAAACCAGTCCTATGAGGTGGAGGCTGTTTCAAAGAATCCATCTGCCAATGCAGGAGACGTAAGAGATGCAGGTTCAGTCCCTGGGTCAAGAAGATCCCTTAGAGGAGGGAGTGGCACCCTGCTCCAGTATTCTTGCTTGAAAAATTCCATGGAGAGAGGAGCCTGGCAGCCTGCAGTCCATTGGGTTGCAAAGAATCGGACATGACTAAGCATCTGAGCAAGCGAGCATTCAAGTGTGACTTTCCTGCAGAACGGTGCATGTCTTGGTTCACTGGTGCATCATCACAGACTGAACCCCCCTGTCTCACCAGCACCCGGATCTAGAAGTAGAACATGATGAACTTCCTGAAAGCTCTCCTGGGTCCCCTTCCTGTCACTGTCCCCTCTATAGAGAGCTTCTTCCTGATTTCTCACCGTGTGGATTAATCCCACCCTTTTGAAGTGCCATAAAGGGAGTGGTAGAGAACAGTACATGCTTTTGTATCTGACTTCACTGGCTCGGCATTCTTCCGTGTGGTTCATTCATAGTATTCATTGTTTCTCCTTAGATGGCGTCGGCCTCCTATGAAGGGATCGAGATGGTCTGACCCTTCTGCTCAGGGTTGCCTGGGCAGTTTGCAGCCTAGAGCTTCTACAGTTAGTGTTACTTTTCCATGCAGGTCCCTCCGTGAACATGGATGCATGTGTATCGGGCAGGCATGGGCTGCGGTAGGAACTGTTTATTCCTCTTTTACAGTGTGAAAATATGGGATCTGTGACTGCCTCCAGGTCACACCTCTACTGAGGGCCCAAACTGGCTTTGAACCAGACAGTTTAGCTCCAGGATCTGCTCTCTGTGGCTGCTCCCTTTTGCTGGGACTCTGCTGGAGAGAGGGCATGGCAAGACCAGTCCCCAAATCACTGGGTACCCAGGGAAGCTTCTAGAGGGCCTGATGGACCACCTTGAGAGTATGACACCAAAGCCCAGAGAGGGTGTGTGAGTTCCCAAGGCCACATAGCATGCTGGCTTGCACCCTCATGTCCTGCCTCCCTGACCTCTGGGCATTCCCTGCCTCCTCTCAGGGCCCAGCCGGCACCATCGTCTCGTCTGAAATGACCTCACACGCTAACATGAGCCTGAATGATAGTTCGCACTGTGTGGAACATGGAGCCTGTGGGCCGATGCTGTGTTTCCAGAAATCTCCACCCCCAGAGTCTAGGGAATGTCACAGTTCCGGGCCCATCCCCTGCCACTATTTTTAGCGGTGATCTGGAGGAAGGAGGACTTTCCTGGACTTGCCTTCAGAGGCTGGAAAACAAACACCACCCCCTCCCCACCCTTGCCCTCCCAGTTCCCCTGGCAGGAAGAGGGAGCCCAGATTCCCAGACCTGCCACTTACCCTCCGTGCTTCTGGATGAACTCTGAGCTCTTCAGAGCTGAGGGATGGGCAGCAGCAACCGTGTGCTCCTGCCCTCAGGTAGGACCTCAAACAGCCTGCGACAGGTCCCCTCTGCCCCCCACAGTATCTCTTCTTATTACACTCTGTCTGCAGGTGTCTGACCCCCTCCTGAGGGTTGGCCTTGCGAACCCTCAAAAAACTTCTCAAGTTTTTCCCAGGGCCCCAGGACTTCCATGATGGTCCAGTGGTTAAGACTCCGCTTTCCAATGCATGGGGTTGGGGTTCAATCTCTGATCAGGGAACTAAGGTCCCACATGCTGTGGGGTGTGCCCAAAAAAAAAAATTTTTTTTTTTTTTAAGAATAAATTTTTTTCCCGAGGGGCACTTTCCTGGTGGTCCAGTGGTTAGGACTTCATGCTTCCATTGCAGGAGGTGTGGGTTTGATCCCTGGTCAGAAAACTAAGCCACGTGGCAGAAAAAATTAAGTTTTTCCCATTGGGAGCCCCGGGCATCTCTGCTTGAGACAGACACTCTCCAGGTGGCTCTCCTCGCATCACCCCTCTGCTCAGACTCCCCCAAGAGAGCACCCCTTGCCTCCCAAGACCACCTGATCCCCTTAGATGGTGATGAC
Organism: Cervus canadensis; assembly: GCF_019320065.1. Classification (NCBI taxonomy): domain Eukaryota; kingdom Metazoa; phylum Chordata; class Mammalia; order Artiodactyla; family Cervidae; genus Cervus; species Cervus canadensis. The sequence continues at coordinate 27,285,977 of NC_057398.1, forward strand.
TATTAGAATGGTGTTAAAACACAAGCCAGCAAGCACCGTCAGGCATGGTTAGAGCTTTTACTTTGCTTTAATGCTCACCCCAGTAGAATGAGATAGAAACTGTTATCCTTCTTTACACATGAGGAAAAGACTTAGATTGGTTAAGGAATTTACCGGAGTCACACAGCTCATGAATGGTGGAGTCTCTGTCTGCAGAGCTTGGTTCCTCAGCCACGCCTGGACCCAGTCTTCTGTGTTACCTCTTCTGTGGACACCTGCTCCAGCAGTCCAGCCCCCATGCAAGGCTCACAGGCATGGTTGGGTAATACAGTTAATTGCCAGTATTGAAAAAATAAGGGGATATTTAAAACAAAAACTGTGACAATCTAGAGTATGGAATTTCCCAGAAGAGTCAGCAGGTATGGTAACCCTGGGCCTCATTCAATCCTGGAACAGCTGCTCTTCCAGGTGGGGTATGCATTCTAGGTCCCCATCTGCCCTTCCTTTCTTACGATGATCCCTGGCAGGCCCTGTGGTTGTTGGGTGTTCCAGGATGGGTGTAGTGGTCCCGTCTTGAGCCCCTAAGCTGGAGGATCAGGGAAGGAAGAGGCAGCTTGAGATAGCTGGCAATGGTGAGCACGCGCACTTCCCCACTCTGTCAAGCCACCAAGTCATCTCTCCCCCACTTTCTTAACCTGCATGGACTGTGCCTAGTGCCAGCTCCTGGAAATACTGTCAGGTGAGGCTTACGCCCTGCCTTCAAGTGGCTTCTAGGCTAGTCTGGGGGGCAGGAAGACCCTGAGCTGTCCCTCTGTCCCCAGGCTGCTGGTACACATCCCTGTGGGGAAGGCAGGGCTCCCCTGCAGCAAGTAGAATCCTGAGATGTGGACTTATGGAAACCCTAAAAGGAACTACCCCAAATTCAAAGAAGGGAGAAAGGCAGGCGTTCCCCGGCAGATAGGCAGGAATATGTAAATGTCACTTCCTCTCAAGCTCAACATTCAGAAAACTAAGATCATGGCATCTGGTCCCATCACTTCATGGGAAATAGATGGGGAAACAGTGGAAACAGTGTCAGACTTTATTTTGGGGGGCTCCAAAATCACTGCAGATTGTAGCCATGAAATTAAAAGACACTAACTCCTTGGAAGGAAAGTTATGACCAACCTAGATAGCATATTAGAAAGAAGAGACATTACTTTGCCAACAAAGGTCCGTCTGGTCAAGGCTATGGTTTTTCCAGTGGTCATGTATGGATGTGAGAGTTGGACTGTGAAGAAAGCTGAGTGCCGAAAAATTGATGCTTTTGAACTGTGGTGTTGGAGAAGACTCTTGAGAGTCCCTTGGACTTCAGGGAGATCCAACCAGTCCATCCTAAAGGAGATCAGTCCTGGGTGTTCATTGGAAGGACTGATGCTGAAGCTGAAACTATGATACTTTGGCCACCTCATGCGAAGAGTTGACTCATTGGAAAAGACCCTGATGCTGGGGGGGATTGGGGGCAGGAGGAGAAGGGGACGACAGAGGATGAGATGGCTGGATGGCATCACCGACTCAATGGACATGAGTTTGAGTAAACTCCGGGAGTTAGTGATGGACAGGGAAGCCTGGCATGCTGCGATTCATGGGGTCGCAAAGAGTCAGACACGACTGAGCAACTGAACGGAACTGAACTGATGTCATATTAGATGGTGGCAAGTTCAATGCAGGAAAAAACAGGAAACGGAGTGAGGAGAGTGTCCAGGGAAGGTTTTGCTTAGAAGTTGATTTTTCAGTCAAGACCTGGAGGAGGCAGGGAAGGGACCACGGCCGGGGATCAGCCAGCCCAGGCATGCTGAGGGAATGGGCATGAACCAGGAATAGTGAGGAGCAGTGAGGCAGGGATGATCAGGGAGATCACGAGATGGCGGGTGGGGGATGACAGGTCACATGGCTCTGATGGGTCATTCTAAGGACTGTGCTCGCTCTTGAGTGAGTCGGGCTGTAGGGGAGGAGCAGGAAAAGTGACATGATCTGACTTGCATGTTATGGGGACACTCCCTGCTGAGCTGACGTAGACTTTAGGGCTGGGAGACCAGTTAGGAGGCCACTGCACAATGCAGACCACAATGGTGGTGACAAGGACCAGGGTGGGGACCAAGGAGGAGCGAGAAGAGGCCAGATTCTGGTAACATGTTGCAGGCAGGGTTGACGTGGCTTGCTGATGAGTTGGGTGTGGGGCATGAGAGAAATAGAATCAAGGAAGGAAGATTCTGGGGCTTGGGGTCAGAGGAACTGGAAGGTTAAGGTCACCATAAACTGAGTTTGGGGAGACGAAGAGGAGCAGGTTGTTGGGGGGCTGGTCAGGGACTCAGGTCTCCAGCGTGTGAGGTTGGACAGGATGGGGGCAGCCCTTGGCTCTGAGCGTGGAATTCCAGGCGAGGTCCAGGCTGCGTGGTATCAGCATATGGGTAGATTTAAAGCTGGGAGGCTGGACGAGCCCAGTCAGGAAACCATGGAACAGAAAGGCCAAGGCCTCTGATGCCTGGAGGTCAGAGTGAGGGGAGATCAGCCAGAGACAGGAGCCAGGAGGGCATGGAGCACCCTTCCCCATGAAGTCAAGTGCGTTAGGCAAGGATGGTGGGGTTTGCGGCTCGAAGGTCATCAGTGACCTGGGGAAGAGCATGTGCCACAGAGGGTGGAAGGAGGGCAGTGGACGTGCCTCAGCCCTGGAGGGCAAGGGGAGACAGAATAAAGGCAAGCAGAGCCATGTCTGCCCCCAAGACCCTGCAAATACTGGATGCTGCTCAGTGATGGGCATGGGCCAGGTCCCCCTCCTCCCTGGGCTATCTGCTTTGTTCAGTCGTTCGTTTGAGAGTCAATCCACTGGTATTTACTGAGCACTTAATATGTGCCAGGCACTGTTCTAGATGCTGGGGATACAGTGATGAACAAGGCAGATCAGAGCCCTGCCCTCAAGGAGCATATATTGCTCATTGGGGGTGGACATAAAGTTACGTACGTAAACTCAGCAATCCTTCATTTATCTTTGACTCCATTCAGGGAAACAGTCCGCTCTCTCACCCTTAAGCATGCAGGTTGGAGTCTGTTTGCCACCATCTCGTTGATGTGAATGAACTTCTGCTTTCCCTTTTGGTTAAATGGAGCTGAACTTGGTTCTGTGGAGTGCAGTGGTAATCAGCAACACTTCCAGTGTTGACCTGGAAGAGGCTCACCAAACCATTTTCAAACATGCCGACTCTGATCAGTTAGTGATGATCTCTGCCTTCTCATCTGAGGCAGGGCTGGAAAATCTGCATTTACTCCCTGTGGTCCCAAGGCAGACATCACAAATCAACCCAGGTTCCTGTAGAGCCTGGTTGATTAGTCATGTCTGCATGGACACAGGATTGTAAAATGAAAACCTGCATTCCAGATATTTTCTTTCCCGACCCCAGGCAGGAGGTTGGAAAGATCACACTGCCTAATTTTTTAGGCTGTACTTGGAGAGAGCAGCTGTGGAGATTATGCAGAGATCATGGGCCTGGAAAAGACCCTGATGCTGGGAAAGATAAAAGGCAGGAGAAGGGGACAACAGAGGATGAAATGGTTGGGTGGCATCACCAACTCAATGGACATGAGTTTGAGCAAATTCTGGGAGATAGTGAAGGACAGGGAAGCCTGGCATGCTGCAGTCCACGGGGTCACAAAGAGTCGGACACAACTGAGCGACTGAACAACATGGGCCTGACCATCAAAGTACTGGGGCCAGGTGCCAGTTCTGCTACTCATTGGCCGTGTGAGTGGATCAACCCACCTCATCTGGCAGTGAGAAGAAAGGGGGGTGGTTTCCATTTGGGAGGAGCAGAACTGCCAATGTATTTCACTCAACGGTGTTGACTTCAGAATCAGGAGACCTGGGCTGACCGGCTGTGTGATAGTGGATAGTCTTTCCCTCTCTGGGCCCCAGTCTCCCCATCTGTAAAGGGAAGTTGAGCTGGAAGAACATTTTGGTGAATGTTTATTAAGAGTGGTTTGCCAAGCCCTTCTGGCTCCCACCTGCCCACCCCTGCTTTCTCAGAATCTGTAGATGCTGAAGAGGTAACTGGTCAGGAATGTTGAATGGAAAAGAAAGGGCGCCCCCTGCTGGTGGCAGCTGGGATCATCATTGCCGACTCAGGTCTGCTGACCCTACTGGCTACCCCATCTCTACCTCTGAGCCCACGTTTATCATCAGGCTAGAATTTTCAAAAGGTCTCTTGTCCATGGACCATCCAAAACCAGGCCTGGAGTCTTTTGAGCTCAGACTAGTGGGAAATCTGACCCTGTGGAATGAGTCCGTGCCTTGGGCTGGCTGAGGATCCTGCAAGTGGGAGGGACGGCTGGTGAAGGATTCCCTAAGAGCTGCTGACACACACACACATGCACGCGTGCGCGCATGCACACGCCCCCTCCTTCCAGCAGTCACGGAGCAGTCATGGGGTGTGTATAAGAATGTCACACCACCTTTAATGTAAACCTCAGAAAGCCCCCTTGGGGTTGTAAGACAGCTGCAGAAACAGTGTCTTGTAGCAGGAGTAACTGGTGTGAGTTTTTGGATCACCCCCTGGTTTTATGGATCGATGCGGGTTCTGTGTTCACAATAATGCGCTTTCACAGTAGGGGTGATGGAGAAGCGTGAGTGGTTCAAGGTCAGATGCTAAGGATGCAGGGCCAGGTCTGCATGGGTCCTGGTGAGTCAGTTAACCCTTTGAGCCTCAGTTCCCTCCTCCATAAGGTAGGTGCAGCCCCAACCCCCAGCCCAAAGTCCGGAGGAGCAGATGAGGTCAACCGGGCCATGTGGGTTTGTTGGGGTTGACGATTGGGGAGCCAGCAAAGCCATGGGACAGGAGGGTGGGTAAGTGTCAGGACCAGGGGGCTGTTGCTCACTGCTTGGCCTTGTTCCTTAGTCTCCCTGGGTGCCCACTTCCTCATCTACAACGTGGACTGACTTCATAAGGTGGTTGTGAGAATTAAGTGACAAAAACCCATCAGGGGCTTAGGGCCATGCCTGGCACATGGAAATTGTTCTGCTGTCTTGGAAATTGAGGCCCAGGGAGGTTACATGACTTGCTTGAGGTCTCAGAGCCAGGGAATTCCCTCGTCCAGTGGTTGGGACTCTGACCCAAGGCTAGAACCAAGATCCTCTGACCCCAGACCAGGGCCCATCCCACCCGGCTATGTGTTGTTGGCCGAGGCCTTGGACTTCTCTGTGGGGGACAGTGGTCAAGGCGAAGTCTCCTAGGACCTCAGGAGCCAAAGGAAGCTCACAGAGTCAAGCATGCTCATGATGGTGGGGGAACTGAGGTTGGGCAAGGGAAAAGCTGAGCCTGGTCCCTCTTTGCCCAGGGGGATTCTCGCTGCAGCACTGCCCCTGTGGGTGAGGAGAGACCCCACTCCACCCCCTGCCACGCCTTGTGCTCAGAGTTAGTGTTAGTCACTCAGCTGTGTCTGGCTCTTTTCAACCCCATGGACTGTAGCCCACCAATCCATGGAATTCTCCAGTCAGGAATACTGGAGTGGGTTGCCATTCCCTTCTCCAGGGGATCTTCCAGACCCAAGGATTGAACCGGGGTCTCCAGCATTGTAGGCAGATTCTCTGCCATCTGAGCTGCCAGGGAAGATGTGTCTCACGCTCAGAAGGGCCCCGTAAAATCCCTTACTCTCCAGGCCCACAGCCCCCAGAATCTCAGAAGCTGACAGTTAACTTGTACTGTTCTCTTTACACGACAGCTGTGGCCTCCCATTGCCTGGGCGCTCGCTGGAGGTGGGGGTCTGCTATGCTGGAGTCAGGGGACATATCTTCTCTCTCTGGTCTCCATCTCCCAAGAGTCATGTTTGCAGAAACTGAACTGGGGCTGAGGCCGCTCGCCCTGCCCCGCGTCTGGGTTAGGAACTGTAGGGTCCTGAGCCAGGGAAGGAGGAAGGAATCTGCTGTGGAAAGGCAGAGCTTGGGAATTTGAGAAGAGTGATGTCCCCAGAGAAGCACCATGGTCTTGGGCCACACCTGGGCCCCTGGTTGCACGCTATAGTTCATCCTCGATGCATCCATCAGTCCCTCCCCACACACCCTCTCTCCACCCTGGAGTCCCTACATTCCCAGGAGCCCGGCTGGTTTCCCTCAGGGATTGCCGGGCATGGCATCACCCGTCACCATGGCAGTGGTTCCGATGGCCCAGCTGCTGGCTTGGGACATGCCTGGGTGAAGCTGGGTGGTGGAAAAGGAGAACAGAGCACTGGGGAACTTGGGGAGGAGACAGGAGGCTGGTCTCAGAGAGAAAGACCATCATTCATGCTCAGAGAGCATCACCTGTCACCTCGTCTTGTGTTAGGAACGTCTGGAGAATGTCAAACAGAGTTTTAAAGGAGAAATAAAAGTATGCTTATAACAAAGGAAGGAAGGACACCTCCCACTGTGTAATTTTCATAGCTGTGTGTCTGTAGTTTACATTATTTCTTGGGGAGTCTGTCAGGTCAACCTCCCTATTTCCCTAAATAGTTACAATTCTGGTTCCCCCTTTAGGGGAGGCCCCCATCTGTCGGAGTGACAACACCTGGATGCACGGGCATGTTCAGGCTCAGTGGGGAGACACACCCCCACTTTCCCACCTCAGGCCCCATGGGCGTCCCCAGGTGCCCCCAGGTCTTGCTCCCCTGTGTGAGTTCCCTTGAGTGGGTTGTAGATGTGCTTCTGAAAAGCTGGGTGAACAACATGGCAGCTTCTTGGTTCTCACTGTGGTTCCAGAGGCATTTTGTCTTCATTTGTAAGTGGTCTTCACTTGGCACTCATTCCAAGAGATTCAGCTTCCATGTCTTCTCGATCCTCAGCCTGCCAGGGGTCCAACCCAGCATCGGGCCCAGCAGGCCTGGAATTCCAGCCCCACTGACCTAAGTTGCTGCTCTGGCAAGCTGGCCATGAAGGTGACAAGTCCCGCTGCAGGAGCCAGGAAGCTCAAAGCTGTAATTTAAAGCCCGCCCCCAACCCCCGCCATGGACCTCCCTGGTGGTCCAGTGATGCAGAATCCACCTGCCAATGCAGGGGACACGGGTTCGATCCCTGATCTGGGAAGATCCCACATGTCGCAGAGCAGCTAAGCCCATGCACCCAACTGTTGAACCCGTGCTCTAGAGCCCGTGAGCCACAGCTGTTGAAGCATACGCGCACCCCAGGGCCTGGGCTCCACAGCAAGAGAAGCCACCACAATGAGTAAGCCCTGCTTGTCACAAGTAGACAAAGCCCACATGCAGCAAAGAAGACCCAGACATTAATTAATTAATTAATTTTAAAAAATTAATAAAGCCACCCCCAAGACCCAGAGTCCCTACTGCAGGGTCCCTCTGTGGCTCCTTGCACATGCCAATGCTGTTCCAGCCAACCTGCCTCTGCCCTGTTCTGCAGATGGTGATGGGCTGGGGGAGAGGGGTGGAAATGCAACTTAGGTCAGGCTCGGAGCCAGAGCACGGGGTCCCCGGGCCTTACGCCATACTTTTTCATATCAGAGGCTGAGTTTGTAGGTTCAGCATCCAGGACAAGATGGGGGGGCACCACCATTGCCTGCCCCATATCACTGCCCTCAGCTAGCCATGGAGCCAGGACCCTCTGGGATCTGGGGGGGCTTCCCTGTAGAGGCAGCATGAGGTCAGGTCACGTGTTTGGGCCTTGGGGTCAGATGTGGCTGTGTGACTCTGGGCAAATGACTTAACCACTCTGCGCCTTCACAGGCTGGAAGCTTCCAGAGCTGAGGAGTTGCTTTGCCCCCTTCCCACCACCTCCACAGTTCCTTCCTCAGTGTCTCTCCACAGAGAGGGGAGGGGACAGAGTTCAGGGGACCCTGGAAATGCTGGGGGGGGCCACCCTGATGCTGGAGCCTGCCCTGCACAAGCCCAAGCTTGCCCGTCTCACTCCCTTCACCGCAGAGCCAGTGCAGTGAGCAGAGTCTGGAGGGAGCACCTGTTGCCAGGAGCCTGCATGGAGCACAGGGCACCGTGTGTGTGTGTGTGTGTGTGTGTGCATGTGTGTGTGCGCGTGCATGTGTGTGCGCGCGCGTGTGTGACAGCTTCCTTGGTATACAATTCACCCAGCATACAATTTACATCCAGCATCCATTTACAGTACATAATTCAGTTGTTTTTGTTATATTCACATACATTCAGCTATACATCAGTATTAGAGTATTTGTGTCACTTTAAATGGGGGTGCATCACTTTGAATCCATCCCTTTGGCTACACTCCCAAGTCTCCAGCCCCCACGCCTTCTATCACCCCAGTCCAAGACAATCACTAATCTCTCTGTCTCCACAGATTTCCCTGTTCTGGACATTTCATATACATGGAATCATACACCATGTGGCCCTTTGTGATTGGCTCCTTTCACTTAGCATAATATTGTCAAGATTCATCACGTTGTAGCATGAATCATTGCTTCTTTTTATTGTCAAATCATATATGTCATATGGATGTACTACATTGTTGAAAATTCATTCACCAATTAATGGCCATTTGGTCCTTTCCCCTTTGGCTATTATGATTAAAGATACTGTAAACATATGTATACACGTTTCTGTGTGGACATATGTTTTCATTTCTCTTAGATATACACCTAGGAGTGGAATTGTCGGATCATAGGGGAACTTTATGATTAATCACTTGAGGAACCGTCAGGCTGTCTTCCACAGAGCCTGTACCATTTTCCGTTCCCACCAGCAATGTATGAGGGTTCTAGTTTCTCCATATCCTCGACAACACTTGTTACTGTCTTCTTTTTATATTTTAGCCATGCTGGTGAATGTGAAATAGCATCTCACTATAGTTTTGATTTGCATTTCCCTGATGACTGATGATGTCAACCACCTCTTCAGGTGTTTATTGTCGATTTCTTGGGGAAATATCTGTTCAGGTCTTTTGCCCATTTTTAAAATTGGGTTATTTATCTTTTTATCATTGAGCTTTAAGAGTTCTTTATATGCTTTTACTTTATATAAGCCCCTTATCAGATATGACTTACAAATTTGTTCTCCTGTTCCTTGCATTGTCTGTTTACTTTCTCCATGGTGTCCCTTGCGGCACAAAGTTTTTAATTTTGATGAAGTCCCATCTCTCTGTTTTTTCTTCTGTTGCGCATACGTTTGGTCCCATAACTTGCTGAGTATTTTTAATCAGACACTTTTCCCCATGAAGGGAATGGCACAAAGAGTGAACTCTTGGACTGGGCTAAGTCCTGGTGGCTCATATTGGACTCTGAGAGGTCATTTCAGCAGGAAATAAAGGGTCCCATCAGCTTCCTGGGTGGTGGGAGTCACAAACTCACCAGGCCTCCAGCTCTTTCACTCGGGGATCTGTTCAGGGTGGGAACAGACCTGCAATCAGGGAGTGCCCCCCCTGGCTGGGTCAGTAAAAGTAAGAGATGAGAGTTGGGACTCTAGAGTAATAGGAGGGCCTGAGTTTGAATCCAGGGAATGCCACTGATGATGTGGGAGCCTGGGAGAGAAACGTCCTCTTTCTGAACCCTGTTTCCTCCCCTGTTCATGAAGGGGTAGAGAAAAGAGTCCCTTCTCAGCGTTCGCATTCGGGCTGACAGGCGGCTAGGATCTCAGGAACTGACTTGGTCCTCTGTCCTGCAGCCATGAAAGCCGACCGGAAGCGCCTAAAGGGTGAGAAGACAGACCTGGTGAACCAGATGCAGCAGCTGTATGCCACGTTGGAGAGCCGGGAGGAGCAGCTACGCGACTTCATCCGCAACTACGAGCAGCACCGCAAGGTCGGCACTCCCCCCCCCCCAACCCCGATCCCGCAGACCCCAGACACCGGCTCCCTTATTACTGCCCCACCCAGCACAGGGTCCGACCTCGAATCCCAACACAGGAGGACTCCCCGTGTCCCCTTATGCTCACTGGGGGAAATCCCTGATGTGTTGGGCTGGATCTGGGTCCAGAGATGAATACACTCAGCCCCTAATCATAGCTCTGTGTCTCCTGGGCAGACCAGCCTGGACAGGAAGCCCAGCTGGTGACAGTGTAGGCTCCACATTCTAGCTGGTCTGGGTTCAGATCCCAGCTTCCCATGTGTATGCCCTTGGGTATCTCCTTAACCTCTCAGAGCCTCAGTTTCCTCTGAGACAGCAATCATGGTGCCGACGTTGCAGAGCTTTGATGAGGGCCCTGTGAGATGATGGATACAGAGCATTAAACATGGTGCCTAGTACATACTAAGTGCTCATACTAAATGTCAACTTTGCATCTTACTAATAATACCATTATAAAAGTGTGAAAAGAGAGTGGGGAGAACCATGAGATAGCAGGAAATTCTTCCTCCAGGAGACAGTCCTGGAAGGCTTCACAGAGGTGGTGACATATAAGTCAGGCTCTGTGGGGTGAGTAGGAGTTTCTGGTCAGATGACTGAGGAATTTGGTTCAGTCAATATCTGGTATATGTTCTGTGGTCATGCCATAGAAAGCTTCCCAGGAGGCACTAGTGGTAAAGAACCTGCCTGACAATGCAGGAGATATAAGAGATGTGGGTTTGAAACTGCCCTGTGCCTGACACCACATGGCAGCGGGTGTGACCAAGGTTTGCTTTTACTCTGCAGAGAAAATGGAGGTGGGAAACTCTTAAGTTTCTTCAGGCATAGGAGGTTTGAGCAGTTCTTCCAACAGCTGGTGGGCTGGTTGCATGAGTACACTCGCGGGTGTTGCCTCTGAGCCAGAGTCCACAGGCAGGAACTTCAGAGACAGGATCTGAATTTAAATGCTTCATCCCCACGACCCTCTTTGGTCTGTAGCAGTGACCTTCCCTCTCACCGCCCAAGTATACAGATTCCTTCCCTTCCAGAATGAGAACAGCCCTGGGGGAGCTCCCTGGGCCAGGCATCATCCACAGCCTCTGAGTGGTCCACAGTTTCCCAGCTGCCCTGGGTGTCAGCCCCGAGCAGCAGGACCCCAGCTTCTCATGCTTGTCCTTCTACAGTGGGTGAGCTCAGTCCCTGGAAGTTGGCCTCCCCATGCCTGTCATTTGCAGACAGAGTGTGGCACTCAGTCAACAACCTGTGGAAGCGGAGAGGAGGAATGGGAACCACTGCTACCTGCTTTCTTGGTCCTCTTCTGGGTCCCAGACTTCCTCTGTGTCCTCACTTGGCAGAAGGGTCAAGGGAGTTCTCTGGGGTCTCTTTTAAGGGCACTAATCCCATTCATGAGGGCTCCACCCTCATGACCTAAGCACTTCCCAGAGGTCCCACCTCCTAAAATAATCACATTAGGATTCTTTCTCTCTCTTTTTTTTTAAGTATTTATTTATTTGGCTGTGCCAGGTCTTAGTTGTGACATGCAGGATCTTTAGTTGTGGAATGTGGGATCTAGGCCTCTGACCAGGGATTGAACTCAGGCCCCCTGCATTGGGAGTGTGGAGTCTTAGCCACTGGACCATTAGGGGAGACCCTGGGATTTCAACATATGAATTTTGGCGGGACACAGTCATTTGGACAACAGGACTACCTGCCTCTCTGAGTCCACCTCTGTCCATTCTCCTTTCCTAGCTGAAGCACCTGTAGTAGGTCCCAAGAGCCTGATCTTTCTTCAGTAGGTGAGACATAGAGAACCTTTGCTCAAGTGGCCCCGTGCCCATCAACAGGGAAACCCAGTCATCCTTGTTTGAGGAGAGGTGACACGGGGCAGGGGCCAGAGAATCAGCCCACGGTGATGCCTGCGTCCAGGGATTTGCTGTCCCCAAGGGCGAGGGGCAGGCCCCAGGCTGTCCTCGTCCTTGACCCCACTTGTCCTCGAGTCATCAGCTTCCTTGTGTGTTAGTCAGTGTTCTCCAGGGAAGTGATACAGATAGATAGACAGATAGATAGACAGACAGATAGATAGATAGATAGATAGATGTATATATATACAGAGAGAGTGTGTGTGTGTGATTTATTAGAAGGAATTGGCCCACATGATCACAGAGGCCGACAAGTCCCATGATCTGCCATCTACCAGCTGGAGATCCAGGAGAGCCAGTGGCATCATCCAGTAGGAGTCCAGACGCCTGACAGCCGAGCTGTAAGTTCCACCCGAGGGCAGGAGGAGACTCATCCCCAGTTCAGCTCTCAGGCAGGGAGGGCAGTTTCATCCTTCCTCCACTTTCTACTCAGGCCTCAAAAGGATTGGATGATGCCCACTCACATGGGGGAGAGCCATCCACTGGGTCCACCCGTTTAGATCTTAATCTCATCTGAAACAGCATCGCAGACACACCCAGAAATAACGTTTAGCCGAAAATCTGAACACCCCATGGTCCAGTGAAGTTGACACATAAAATTAACCATCACACTTGGCCCTGAAGGCAGGGTGATGCAGAGGTTAAGACCAGATAAGGTTTAGAATCTCACCTCTGCCAGTCACTAGCCAAGTGGCCTCATCCTTAAAACTGGGATAATGATAGCAAGTACTGGAGCCCAGCCTTGTCATCACTGAAGCTTCTGGTTCACTGAAAGCACACGGGGTGGGGGGTGGGGGGGCGCGCGGCTGGGGGAGGGGATGGTTGCTGTTGTTGTCGTTGTTACCACCATCACCTCTGAGGGTTCAGAGTCAGGCATTTGATCATGGAAATTCCACAGTGGGTTCCAGGGCCCTTCTGTGGGCCCCTCATCCACCACAGACTGGTGATGGTCCCCCTGGCAAACCCAGAGAAGCACATGGCCGCCCACTGTTAGGAAGCCCCTGGCCGGGCAGGAGCAGTGTAAGAAAAAAGACGAAGTGGTCTATTTTCAAGAATAGCTAGCTTTGAATGACAGCTTGCTGATGTAATAGCCGATAGCCATAAGGCTTACAAAAGCAGAAAGTCCGGGCAAACAAAGGGAGGGTGGGATGCCTAGGATTTTCACATGGGTTCATTGTATTGGTGAACTTAAAACATAAGAACAGCAATAGGGTTTCACCAGGCTCATCCTATTGGTAAATTCAAAACATAAGAATGTAAATAGGTTAAAAAAAAAAAAAAAGAATGTAAATAGGTGTGCAGGAAAGGAGGAAACAAGATGTCAGGGAGGCTGTTCAGTCACTTAGTCTTGTCTGACTCTTTGCAACCCCATGGACTGCAGCACGCCAGGCTTTCCTCTCCTTCACCATCTCCTGGAGCTTGCTCAAACTCAGTCCACTGAGTCAGTGATGCCATCCAACCCTCTCATCCTCTGTCGCCCCTTCTCCTCCTGCCTTGAATCTTTCCCAGCATCAGGGTCTTTTCTAATGAGTCCGTTCTTTGTATCAGGTGGCCAAAGTATTGGAGCTTCAGCTTCAGCATCAGTCCTTCCAATGAATATTCAGGGTTGATTTCCTTTAGGATTGACTGGTTTGATCTCTTTGCAGGGATGTCAGGGAGGGGCCAGCCCATAAAGAAGGAGGGAACAAACCTAGGCAATGTCCAAGAAGATTGTTCACCCCATAGTACTCAGCCAGTGAGGAACGGGGGAGGGACTTGCACACTAGAATAACTTGCTCTCTGTAACGACTCTGGGTGTTCCTGCCCACCAGACACTCCGCCTTGCAAGACCGTCATTAAAGCCTGGCTTCCCCTACACCTTGTGTTGCCAAGTCCATTCTTTGAGTTTGGGCTAATAAGAGTGTTTCTCACAGTAGGTCCTAGCTGGCCTCACACAGACCCCAGTCATGGACCCTGCCTCCAAGAGAATGGGAGAGTCTCGGTAAAAAAGCAAGAACCACCCCAGACAGGACCTTCTGGGGAGTTCCGAGGGTCCCAGAGGATCTAGGAACACGGGGTGGGGAAAGTATTTCCAGAGTACAGGCACCTTGAAGGAGGATAGAGCCAGATCGGAAAAGCAAAGAGGTGGGAATTCCCTGTTGGTCCAGTGATTAGGACTTGGCACTTTCACACTTTCACTGCTCTAGTCTGGGTTTGATCCCTGGTCAGGGAACTAAGATCCTTCAAACAGTGTGGTGTAAATAAATAGATAAATAAGAAAAGGCATGTGATGCTTATGATAAAAGGCTAAGAGGATCAAAAAGAAAGGGCCATTTCACACACTCTGACAATGACTGTCAATGGCCATCTTCAGAAGCCACCTATCACCATCTGACGCAGGAGGACTTACGGTATGCAGGCATTGTCGTAATCTCTTTACATCTGGTATTTTTCCAGCAACTCTATGCAGTATGATTGTCACGGTTAGCCCCATTTTACAGAGGTGAAAACTGAGACGTAGGCCAAGTCGCTTCTCATGCAGGGTCACACAGTTATGTGAAGAGGGGAAGCAGGATACAAACCCAGGCATTTAGGCTCTGGTGCTCATTTGCATAACACCTGGCCTGTATTGGCCTCCCACACTGCTCCGTACCTGTATAGATGAACAAATGAGTTACTTTCGATTCACTGTTTACAAGGCAACCCGAGGCAAACCAGGGAGGAGAGGTCACAGCCACCCCCATGAGCTGTGGGAGGTGTGCTGTGCCTGGTGGTGGCACTGTGACCGACCTGGGTTTTTAATAACAAGCATTTCTTCTATTAATATCTTTCAACTGGGGCATCAAATTCATTTTTATAATTGTGCTGATACTTGAGAATAAAATCCCCTTGGGGAGCCACCTTCCTCCAGCATGGTGCTGTTTTTCTTAAGTCACAGGTAACGGGGGGCATCTCCTAAGTCCAGCAAGAAGAGAGGTGTGGTGTGAAGCTGAAGCCTTGTGGCTGCAGCAGCCCCGGGCAGGCATAGATGGTCACCATTGAGCATCAGTGTCACTCTCATGGGATAGCTTCACAAGACCCTACAGAATCATTCAGAAAAACAGAATTTGGAAAACACTCAATTTTTTAAACTGCTATCCTATGTTATGAGGAGCTGTTGTTGTTTAGTCCCTAAGTCATGTCCGACTCTTTTGCCACCCAATGGAATGTAGCCCACCAGGCTCCTCTGTCCATGGGGTTTCCCAGGCAAGAATACTAGAGTGGGTTGCTGTTTTCTCCTCCAGGGCATCTTCCCAACCCAGGGATTGAACCCAGGTCTCCTTCACTGACAGAGTCTTTACCATCTGAGCCACCAGGGAAACCCAGCAACACTGAGATAATATTTAACCATTGTTGAATCCAACCCCACTTTACAGATGGGAGGACCGAGGCGCCAAAGGATCCAGTAGCTGACCCTGGGCCGTATATTTAGGGATAGTTTAGAGACGCTAAAACCACAAATTCTGGTTTTATTCCACCTCGTCAAAGATCATGTAATTTATATTTTTTAATGGCTTGCATTTTATGTGCAAGAAAAAATATCCCCATGAACAGGATGAATGGAACCTCAGGTGCCTAACCCTCTTGATGCCGAGCCACTCAGCCTGCCATGGCTCACCCAGCTCTCCCAGGGACCCCCCTGCAGGCCTCACCCAGAGCAGGTAACAGGAGCCCAGGTCTCTGAACTGGGGGTGGGGGCTGGGAAGGGAGGGGATGGGCAGGAAAGGTCAGCACAGGCACAGGCTGCTTAGAAATGAGCAATCTGGGGCCCAACCAGAATGTTCACAGAATTGCAACATCCCGGGAAGCTATGCCAGAGGCATATTCCCTGTCACAGGTCCGTGGTTTGGAGTGGGACTAGGGGACTCTCCATAAACACAACTGAGGAAGGTCTCAGCAAGCTGGGCAATGGCTGGGCCTAGAGAGATCTTGGGTGGTGAAGTCAAAACAGACCACCTTGCCATTACCCCCTGGCCAGGCCTGTCTTCCCCTAAAGCCCCCTCCTCATTGTGCCCCTACTTCTTCTGTCTGGTGAGCTCCAGCTGCCGGGGCTCAGCTCCCAGCTGCCCAGAGGGACCTCAGCTCCCAGCTTGACATCTGAGGCCCCACACAATCAGGCTAAGTCCTACTTTCACAAATTCCAGCCACCCTGACCCCCATCAGGTTCCAGCCCCTTGGGCAGTTCTCCTTCAATTCCTTTCCTGCCTTTGTTGCTAGCAAGGATTGCGAACCCCCACCACACTATTTGTGGGGCTGCAGAGGTTATTTTACCTCTATGGCCTCAGTTTACTCATCTGTAAAATGGGGATAATCATAGTCCCTGCCTCACAGGTGGTTGTTTAAATATAATAATGCAGCTGAAACCCTCAGCACCATACTTGACATGCGTACAGAACATTCTATGATAGTTGTTACTGAGCCCTGCACTCCTGCCAGGGGTGTGGTCATGGATGTCAGAGTCTTTACTGAGGCAGAAAGCACCTACAGCCTCCGACCTATCCCATCCCTCACCCCGCCACCACACACACAGCCTGAACCTCCAGTCTGCCCACAACTAGTGGGGCTAGGGACAGCAAAGAGACACGGAGACAAAGCTGATCCTGAGGGTTCTAGTGGACCTTCTTTTTAATTGGGGGATATGTGGTAGGCAGTCTCTTGTACACCAACCAGTTCTCAGTGGTCCTGATCCACACACTTCATAGCATGGGATATTCCATGACTAGGCTTGCTGCTAGGTCCTGAGGATGGATGCTGGGACATGGTCCCCAGCCTCTGGGGAAAGAGCTGGCTGGTCCATCATGTGACGCAGGGGGCCATACTTGTCAGCTGTTGCACAGACCCCACCTGAAGACAGCTTCCAAAAGGAAAGGAAAGGAGAAATAAGTAGTGGTGGAGCGCCTCCCTGCATTGGAGAGCCTGCTTCCAGAACCTAATGGTACAGCTTGCCTGGGGTTTTACAATAGTGCCGTCTGTCACTTTGCATCTTTTAAAAAACCATATTTATTTGGCTACATTGGATCTTAGTTGAGGCACGCAGGTTTAGTTGCCCCATGGCATGTGGGATCTTAGTTCTCCCACCAGGGATTGCACCCCTGCCCCCTGCATTACAAGATGGATTCTTAACCACTGGACCACCAGGGAAGTTCATGTTACTTTGCATCCTGCATTACCAGTTTCTTCTGACCATCACTCTGGAGATGTGATAGTGTCACTGGCTCACACACGAGGTGGCTGAGGTTTGGGGAAGTTAACATCACTTGCTCCGTGTGTCACAGCTTGCCATGGATGGAACAGAGACTCACACCCAGGCATCCTGACCCCAGGAGACAGCCTTAGAAGAAATCATCCCCCAACACACACCCCACCTGCTCTAGACTCTACTGAGAAGCCAGGGGCTGGTGACACAGACACTCGTGTCCTCCCCGCACCCAAGCTGGGAGAGCTGTCCCATGATGGCCTTCAGAGTCGGTCACAACTGCCACGCACTCTTCCTTTTACTCAGCAGTGTTTCTTGGCTGCTGCTCTGGGACCCTGACGTCTGCTGATGAGCTAGAGTGTGTGGAAGGGCTTTTCAGTGTAAGCTCCATGGGCACAGAGACTTTTGTCTGATTTGTGCCCGCTGCTGGCATCCATGGATATTGGTTGAATGACAGTGTCAGGTACCGGTATAAGAAACAGGGTGGGAAGGGCTGGGGCCGCTCTCTTAGATGGATGGTCAGGAAAGGCCTCCTGAAGAAGACATTTGAGGAGCATCCCGAATGAATGAGTGAGCACCTGCTGTGTGCCCTGCTAAGTCGCTTCAGTCATGTCCAACTCTTTGGGACTGTAGCCTGCCATGCTCCTCTGTCATGAGATGCTCCAATCAAGAATACTGGAGTGGGTGGCCATGCCCTCCTCCAGGGGATCTTCCCGACCCAGGGATCGAACCCACATCTCTTTAAGTCTCCTGCATTGGCTGGCGGGTTCTTTACCACTAGCCGCCACCTGGGAAGCCCTGCCATGTGCCCGGTGCCCTGCTAAACTCTGAACTTGGATTATCTCATCCGGTCCTCATGGTAATACCCTCAAGGATAGGTGCTATGATCCCATGTAACAGATGAGGAAACTGAGGCACAGCAGTCATTGCAACTTGTTCTTCAGAGCCAGAATTCGGCCCAGACTCTCTCCTTCGCTGGATCCTAAGCCACAGCTCCAGCTCTGTGACAGCCACAGAGGAAGGGCCAGATGTCTCCCTCGGCCTCTTGGTCTCTGACCATCTGGAAGTCAGGCCTTTGGCTGCAGGGCTGTTCGACAAGACAGGATGGCCACTCCCAGCTCGGACCCAGGCTACACAGAGACCTTGAGTTTGGCTCCCAATTTAGCGGGTGCAAAGACTGTGGCTGGTTGGGTAGGCAGGGCCCCCGGCTGGGACCCTTTCTCTGGAAGGGAAAGATGCCCAGGATCATGAAATTTGGCCCTTGCCAACAGAGGTCAGGTCCTCTGATCCAGCCAGCTATTCCTTGTCTGCTGGATTTCCTGGACCAGCATAGCTGGAGCCCATGGCCCTCCCCTCAGCATCACGGAGAAAACAGCCCATGAAGATACACCAGCGGGGAGCAGGACCCAGGGTGAACGGCAGAGGACTGTCCTGCAGTCACACACCACAGCTAGCTGGGGGTCCAACTTGTCCCGTCATCAGCTGTGACCTTGTAGGATGGTGACAGGGCCCCATGGCAGCCCAGGTGGCCGGGCTGTAGATGTCTCCTCTGTCCCTGTTTTCCCATGACACACACATTACCAAACAATAGAACAGAGGACCAAGCCCAAACCCACTGTTGACTCTTTTATTAGACTCCGTTTCACATTTTCCTTCACGTGGAGTCATTTAATCTTTATAACAGTTCTTTGATAGGAGTAGTGTTGATTCCCTGCCCCCATTTCAAATATGGAGAAACGAAAACTTGAGTTAAAAGAACTTATCCATGACATTCGTTTGCTCCTTTATCCACTGACAAAATAATGGCTGAGCATCTACTAATGGTTTGTTTCTGTTCCAGTCTCCCAGCTAGTGTGTGGCAGAGACCGGCTTGAACCCAGGGCTTCCTTTCTCCAGGGCCCGAGCATGGGGGACGCCCCTCACCCCCACACATTCTGCTAGTCCAGGGGTCAAGGGCCTCTGGGCATCTCCTGGCCAAAGGTTGGCCCCAGCCATGCCCCTGGTAATGCTGCCCTCTCCCCGTAGGAAAGCGAGGATGCTGTGAAAGCTCTGGCTAAGGAGAAGGACCTGCTGGAGCGCGAGAAGTGGGAGCTGCGGCGCCAAGCCAAGGAGGCCACGGACCACGCCACAGCACTGCGCTCCCAGCTGGACCTCAAGGACAACCGGATGAAGGAGCTGGAGGCGGAGCTGGCCATGGTGAGACCCCGCCCCTTCGCCCACATAGGCGGGAAGAGGGGGGGGCACCTGCCGGAAGTGGTGTCATGTTCTGGGAGGAGGAGGTGCTAGGAGACAAGGCATACCAGTGGGTTTAGGTGGGAGTCCGGAGGGGCGGGACTAAGGCAGGGGGCGGGCCCTGGGATGCTCTCTCTGCTTTTTTTCATATCAACCACACAGCCTTCCATCTGCCTGCTGGGGGCCAGGCCTGTGGGAATGCTGGGAGACCATCCACTAACATTTGGGAGGAAAAACACCAAAAAATTAATAATGGTTATCTCTGGGTAGTAAGATCAGAAGTGGCTTCTATATCCTTTTCCCTATTTTTCCACACTATTGTCTTATTGCTTGGATCCTCAAGGGAAAAAAATGTTATTTTTTTCTAACTTAAAACATCCTTCAGAATACTTCCAAACACTGTGTTTTCCTCAGAGATGTGCAGCCTGCCTGTGGAGATAGAGTCTAGGTGGTGTTTTCAAGCTTGGTCAGGCAACAGAACCAAGGTCCAGAGCCCTAGAGTTCTGTTCTGCCTTCTCCTGTGTGACCTTGGGCTGCTCACTGAACTTCTCTGACCTTTACCTGGTCCTGGAGTGGAGGTGAGGATCTTTATTCCACCCTGCCTTCCCACCAGGTGTTTGAGAAACTCCAGGGACCTCGTGGTTTAAAGGGCCTTGAAACCGCTGCTGCTGCTAAGTCACTTCAGTCGTGTCCGACTCTGTGCGATCCCATAGACGGCAGCCCACCAGGGTCCCCTGTCCCTGGGATTCTCCAGACAGGAGTACTGAAGTGGGTTGCCATTGCCTTCTCCAATGCATGAAAGTTAAAAGTGAAAGTGAAGTCGCTCAGTCGTGTCCGACTTCCAGCGACCCCATGGACTGCAGCTCACCAGGCTCCTCCATCCAACAGATTTTCCAGACAAGAGTACTGGAGTGGGTTGCCATTCCCTTCTCCAGCCTTGAAACTACCAGAGGCTTAATGCAATGGTGGGTGGGAGGAGAGTGTGGAGGGGAATTCCTGGGACAGGACCTGGGGAAGTCCCACCTGGCTCTTAGCCAGAACTCAGCGTTCTCCTGGAAAGCACTGATGCCAGATAACAGTGGTTGCTGCCATGGATTCTGGGTTCAAATACAGCCCCCATTGCTATCTAGCGGTGTGACCTTGGGCAGGACCCTTCACCCATCGGGCTCTCAGCTCCCTCAGGTGACAGTAGGGATAACTGCATATACTCCATGGCTTTCCCAGTGGCTCAGATGGTAAAGAATCTGCCTGCAATGCAGGAGACCTGGGTTCAATCCCTGGGTCGGGAAGATTCCCCAGAGAAATAAATGACAACCCACTCCAATATTCTTGCCTGGAGAATTCCATGGACAGAGGAGCCTGCATATACTCTATAGGGCTCTGGTGAGGGTTTCAATGAAATAATGCAAGAGAAGCACTTAGCCACTCCTGTACATGGTGAGTGATGATATGACAACGGGAAGGTTTTAAATAGTCACTTCTTTCAGGACCAGGGGTTGCCCAGGGCAGGTCAGGATCCATGGGCCACTTCCTGGGACCAATCCCACCCTCTGCCTCCTGGGTCTCCATGTCCAATGCTGACCCCTAGTGGTGAGAGCTTCCCAGGCTAGAGGAAGTTCCATCTCCTGGGTCTCTGGGATCTTCCCACCAGTGGGGTGAGTGGTGCTAGTGGCCCTGCTGCCACACACAGACGAGACAAAAACCTTTCAAGTTGTAGATCTAGGAAGGGGGCTCAGGGTGAGACAAGACCGCTGTTCTGCCAAGTCTTCCTGGTGTCCTATGGATGGACAGATGGGTCCTCATGGCCTTGGACCACGAGCTGCAGGCATGCTGGGGAACTCTGGTGTCTTTCAGGACTAGGAGCCAGCTCATCTCTACTTCCACTCACCATGCCCGGGTGACTCAGCCTGCTTTGGTTCTAAGAGCCTAAGGCCAGTGGCACGTAGGCTCTTGCCTCCTCACTCTGGCCAGTTTCACACCTCTCTGCTAAGTGTGAATAGAGAGGTGAATATTTGCAGCTCAAGGTGATGGGTTTGCTGTCACATCAACACAGCCCATGACAGCCCCCATGTTGTTGGTGTGTCCACTTGCCTGGAGGTCCCCTCTATTGCAGAATTTCACGGCCTGGAGGCCTCCAAGACTCCGGTCAGTGCTGTCTGGCTCCCCTCACTGCACTGCTGGCCAGGTCGAGAGCAGATGGAAGGCACTTTCCCTGCGTGTGCACCCCAAGTCCTTGTGTTGTAAGCAACAGAAAGCAGCTCTGGCTAGTTCGAGCACACCGCGTGCACTGGAAGGAAGTCAAGAGCTCACAGGTGCAGTGGGGAAGCAGAGGGTCAGCTTGGAAACGGGCCAAGGCCAAGGCAGCTGCAACCAGTGGGGAAGCCACGAGTCCATCTGGAATGGTCCGCTCAGTGACCCCTGCCAGGAGGATGAACCCGAACCCTTTGTCCTCTGGATTTCACTTCAGTTTTTAAAGTGATCCTGTACAGGATATCCAAATGGCCCATCTGGGGTCACCTGCTTACTCCTGTTCCAGGAGTTCTGGCTCTGGCACCAGTGATGGGTCATTTCATCAAGTGACCTGTGCCCACAACACTGAAGACCTGAGGCAGCTGCCAGGTGAGGGGCGAGCAGGCCCTGTCCCAAATCAGGAATCATCCCTCCCCTACCCAGCTCCACACACCCTATGCAGCTGAAAAGGGCCGCTTCACTTGAGTAAGAAAGAGACAAAGACACAGCTTCCCAAGAAATGAATACCTCTCTTGGTGTTTGGTGATGGGCACCTGAGGCTCCCACCCTTGGGGAGGGGACATCTCCTGATAACAACTCCTGGCCGAACTAGGCATTCCCACCCAAGGAGCAGTTTCGCCTCTGCAGCCACACTGGCTCCACAGGCCACCCTGTGGTGGCGGTTTTGTTAATTTAAAAACTGTTCAGCATGCTGTTTTATTGAGAGACTAGTCACATACCATAAAATTCATCCTTTTATGATGTACAATTTAGTGGTTTTTAGTATGTTCACAAAGTTGTACAACCATCACCACTATCTAATCCCAGAACACTCTCCTCCCCTTAATAAGAAACCATAGCTGTTAGCAGTCACTCCAGTGAGCTGTATATTCTTACTGTGCCCATTTCACAGATGTGGAAACAGGTCTGGCGTGCAGGAGGCTCACCCAGAGCTGACCAGAGAATTGAGAGGCAGAGCTGGGAGTCCGGCAGTCCTCACGCTCTGTGATGGGAGGCCTCTGAAAGGATGTCCAGGTGCTGGCCTGGAGGAGACACCCCCTCTTAGCAGCAGGCCAGAGACAGGACTGCCAGCCCAGAGGTCACAGGCTTCCCCCCCACCCATCCCAGGTGCTAGGCCGTTCCCTGGAGCCTGGTTCCCGGTGGCCTAGACTTTTGTTGTTTTGTATCAAGGCTGCTTCTCCAAAACAGGAAACAATTCTTAAGTTTACTATGTACACTGTTACCAAGGCTTCTCGCCCTCCACACTGTTGACATTTGGGGTCAGAGAATCTGGTGGGCCATCCAGTGCAGTCGGTTGTGCAGTAGCACCCATCCCTGGCCTCCACCTACTAGACGCCAGGAGCACCTCCCAACTATGGGAAAGTCTCCAGACATTTCCCAGAGTCCCCTGGATGGGGAGAGGATTCGCCCTGGTGAGAACCACTCCTCTGTAGAGCAGGATGTTTCTCAAGAATGGAGTATGGGATTCCCTCGTCTCGGCGTCTGTTTGCGCCCTGGTTGGTCAGTTCTAACACAGTCCCAGTTTGGGTCCTGCATTTTCTGGCCATGTGACCTTTGACAAGTGACTTAACTTTCTGAGCCTGTGTCCACGTGTAGAAGACCTTTCTCCTGGGGTGATTGGGAGGTGCGGTGATGAGGGATGAAGGCAGGCTCACCTTCCACCATCAGTGGATGTTAGCTGTTCTTACTGATGTTGGAGACCATCCTGTCCTCAGGCCACCCCGAGATGAAGAGTTGTGGATTCTCGTGTCCTGTCTGTCTACTAGCCGGTCATCGTGTGACCTGGAATGGCCTGGGCCTCAGTTCCTTCATATGTAAAAAATGACAGCTGTCACATGCCCAGGCAAGGCTGGCACAGTGAGCACCAGTGAGAGGCAGGGTCGAGTGGCAGGGGGACCAGGGTGGTTTGGGTTCCTTTTTTAACAGCTGTGCTCTGGGTTGGCGCCACCACTGGGTGGACACCACCTCTGGGTTCCTTCCCTCTAAGAAAATCAGCCCGGCCACACAGCACACTTCCCAGCCCTGGACCACTGCCATTCTGGCCAGCAGACCAGCCCTTGCCCACAGTCAGCTCCGACATTGGGCCTGAGCTCAGACCCCCCCAGCCACACATGTGAGGGTCAGAGCCTGCCCAAGCCTGACGTTGTCCCCCATAGGGCCTCTCTCCACCCTCTGGGGTGCTTGGAGAAGGTGTGGACCCAGTATTGCCTTATCAGCTCATTCTGGTGCCTCCGCACTGGACCCACTGCCACCACATCCTGAGATCCAGGACAGGGTCACAGTAAGCCCAGGAAGACAGTCGTCGAGTCCGCTTGTAGCCAACGTGATGCCTCTTTAGTGCAAACTCAGCGTTTGTGCGGCTGGAGTCCACCCGAGCATGACCTTCTCATGTTTCCTTGAAAGGTTCCTGCCCTGAAATCCTCCCAAGCTTTGGCGGGAGAGATATCCCTCGGGGATCTTCCCCACCCAGGGATCAAATCCATGCCTCTTATGTCTCCTGAATTGGCATGCTAAGTTGCTTAAGTCGTGTCCGACTCTGTACGACCCTCTGGACTGTGGCCTGCCAGGCCCCTCTGTCTGTGGGGTTCTCCAGGCAAGAATACTGGAGTAGGTTGGCATGCCCTCCTCCAGGGGATCTTCCCTACCCAGGGATCAAACCCGCGTCTCTTACGTCTCCTGCATTGGCAGGTGGGTTCTTTACCACCAGTGCCACCTGGGAAGCCCCTCAGGCCAACTCTCTGACTGGAAACACAGCCTGGCCTTCAGGCAGTTAGGAACCTGAGGGGGAGGAGGGCAGGGCTCCACACTCCTGCCTTCTACTTCCTGGATTATCCAATCTCACAGAGGCATAAATAATCCTAACAGCCTGCTACTGTTGGACAGCAAACCAGACAGTATCCTGGGCCTTCCTGTGAATTATTCCGTGTCTGACTCCTACTTGTGAAGTAGAAACTGTTTCATAATAACAGTCACTGACATTTATTGAGCCTTTTTTTTTTTTATTAAACCAAAGGCCAAGTGCTCTCCATAGCAACCATGTTTCCTCATCAGACAGACAAGGGTGTGAAGGCACAGGCGAGGGGGCCTCTCTCAGGATCCCCCAGCTAGGAAGCGGCAGAGCTGGGCTCAGATCCAGGCTGTTGGATCCCAGAGCCCAGGCTCCAAGGCACTATACTGGGCTTCCTTGTCCCACAACTCCAGGGGGCGCACTTACAGATAATGATCCCTCTCAGTTCCCCATCTTACCCTGAAGACCCTGAGGCTCAGAGTTGTGGAGTAACTTGCTCCACATTACACAGCAAGTCAAATAGTAGAAATGGAGTTTGCTCCGTGTTCTGTCTGACTTTTGTCACATGAGGGTGTTTGAGCCAATTCACCAGTTCCCAGGAGCTCAAAACTGGGTTTAGGGTGCCCAGTAGGGCGTGTAGGCTCAGAGAGAAGAGTGAGCTCCTAGTGTTGAACTGCATTCAATAGAGGAGATTAGTAGAGAAATGTGCGGATTGCCACCAAAAAAAAAGAAAAAATGATCCAGGGCAGCATCGAGAGAGAGTGTGTGTGTGTGTGTGTGTACATGCAAGTATTTTAAGTTAGACTTTATATGCTTCATCTGCAGTTCACATCTCTGTTTTGCTCAGTCTTGGGAGATTTAAACTCATGAGTGGACAGTTTGTGACAGGTTCCTGTGCTCAGAACTCACAGGTAGACCCGCCCCGTCCTACAGGACTAAAGATAGGCTCCTCCACATTGTCAGGCAGGAATAATGCCAAGTTGCCTGCTGAGTTATTCCTAGAAGGTGCTGCTCTCAGGCCGAGACAGAGGTGAGGCTCCACCTGGGAGAAGGAAGCCAGGTGGGGACAGGAGAGTGGTCCTGCCCAGGCCTCTTGCTGGGCTGCTCATTTCAGGGGCTGACTTGGACTTGCCTGTGTTTTCCATGTGCGTGGCTGGGGATGCTTGCAAGAGGGCAGAGCTGAGAGTCAGCACTGATGGCAGGCTGACCAGGCGCTCACTTCCCACCAGAGCCCACCTGTCTGGCAGCCAAGATGGGTCGGGCAGAAGGAAGCCAGGGAGTGGGGCCGCCAACTACACAGAGTGGAGCCAGGATGGAGGGCTGGGAGGCCAGATGCACAGACAGCTGTGGGGAGAGCAGGTGTGGTCCCCAGTGAGGCGCCGTGGTCCAGGAAACGCGTCCATGATGCTGGTGGGCCTGCTGCAGGCACACGGCAGCTCCAAGACACAGCCAGCCTGGCTCCTTCCTTCAGTAAAAGGATTGCCCCGTTGTTCCTGTAGTAACTGAACAGCGCAGATTCCCTGGGCTGTCTGCCTGGACGTGGCAGAGACCTGCTTCCACTCCCTCTGCAGTTTTCCTGAGTGCTTCACTCGTTGTGCCCAGCCCCAAGCCAGGTGCTGGGGATCCTGTGGTGACCAGCCACACCCCACTCTCTGCCTCATGGCTCCAGAGTCTGCATCACTTGTGCTGGTTATTTCCTTGCCCCAGAGGAGGGTGGGCGCCATAGACAACCATGGGGCTTCCAGGCTTGGGGCCCAACTTTGACGTCATGCCTGCTGTGCACTCCTAGAGAAGTTCCTTAACTTCTCTGAGTTCTGATTTACCTTCTGGCAAGCACAGCTAATCCTGCACTCCCTACTTAAGACCCAGGGCTGTACACTTGAGTACATGATAGTTTTCTAAACCAGGTGGAGATTATCGCCTGGCTAGTGGATGAGAAGCTGACTCCTTCAACTCAGCCTCTCTCTGCCCAGGGGGTTTATATTCCCTGGGGGCTGGAAGTGGAAGGGAAGTGATTTCATAGACTCCTGGCATATCCAAGCTAGAGAGAACACTAAAGACTGGTCCAAACTTTTCATTACACAGATGGGGAAACTGAGGCTCAGAGAAGGCAGTGATTTATCTAAAATAACACAGCTGGTCAATGTGATGAGGCTGTATCCGGCTTTAGGCCAAGGACTTCATTTCTCAGCTGGAATCTCTTTCTCTGCCTGGAGGAGCCCAGGGTCTTGGGGTATGGAAAGTTCTGGAGCTAGGAGAAAGATGAGATGAAGTCTTTCCATTTCATCTGTGTTCATATTAGGGGCAAAGCCAGCACTCATGGTGGCCCTGCCATCTGTTCTCAATTCGAGCCCATGGGCCCCTCCCCTGGCATGAGCCTGGGGGAGTAAGTGGGGAAGCAGAAATTGACTACGATGGGAAGACTAGGCATTAATACATTTCTAATATGTACTCTTTTTCTTCCCTGAATAATTTGGGATGACTTCTAACAAGACCACCCCCCCATACCCTGGTGGGGAGCTAACCCAAAGCTCTGTGACCTCAGCCATGAGACAGAGAAAGGAAGACCTGTCTGATTATTGGTGAATAATCACCTGCCCAAGCTCAGCCCCACACCTGTGTCCCAGATTTCCTTGTGTCTCACGTGTTCTCATGGAATCCTGAGAGCCAGGCTGAGGGTCTGCCCTGTTCCCAGCATGTGTTGCACAGCACCTTGCGAAGGGGTCATCACAGGTTGAATTTGGGAGGAGGTAAGGGGGAAAAGGGTCAGGGATAAGGAGGGCATGGTAACCCACTCTAGTATTCTTGCCTGGAGAATCCCATGGACAGAGGAGTCTGGTGGGCTATAGTCCATGGGGTCGCAAAGAGTGGGACATGACTGAAGTGACTTAGCACAAGGAAAAAAGGGCAAAACACCACTTTCTTACCATCTCATTCAAATCCCAGCTGGCCCTTAGAGTGTCCTCCCTCCCCCTTTGTGGTCTGACTGTGTGTTGGCAGGAAGTAAAGGATGACTAACCCCAGAGCACACCACAGGTGATGTGCTGATTGGCAGGTGGTGCAGAGCTGGACATGCCCTGGTGTGTCAGATGCCTGGCTTTCTCAGGATGGTGGGTGACGGCCCAGCAGTAGGCAGAGAGGAGTCCCCTTGATCACATGGTCTTCTTCCTGTTCCCCGACTCTCTCTCCAGGCCAAGCAGTCCTTAGCCACACTGACCAAGGATGTCCCCAAGCGGCATTCACTCGCCATGCCCGGCGAGACGGTGCTTAATGGCAACCAGGAGTGGGTGGTGCAGGCAGACCTCCCGCTGACCGCAGCCATCCGACAGAGCCAGCAGACTCTCTACCATTCACATCCCCCCCACCCCGCGGACCGGCAAGGTGAGTCCAGCCCAGCCTGGCCCAGCCACAGCTGTGGAGGCATCTCAAGAGGCGAGCATCCTCTTTTACACACTGCAGCTGCTTTTTTTTTTGGTGGGGAGCAGCAGAGGCCATGGCTCAGGGTAACTGAAAAATCCGAGTGATGGACCTCAAGTGTAGCTGGATACCAAGGTTCAGATAATATCTGGGTCTGACTCGCTCCATCCCTCAGCTCTGCCTGCCTCCATTTGGCCTCATCTTTAGACTACTTCTTGCTACAAAGCAGGAAACAGTCTCCAGTAGTTTCTGGCTTGTAGGGCCCCAGCAGCTCTAAAGTCTTAAGAGAAATCTTTCTCTCTGTGTATAGTAAATCCCAAAGACGGACTCTGATTGGCCAGCCAGGGTCACATGCCTATATTCAAACCAATCACTGTGTCTAGAGAGTGGTTACATTGATTGGCCAGCCAGGTCATATGCCCACCCCTGGACCAATCACAATGTCAGACATTGGACACACTGATCCTCCCCGTCTGGATCACATGGGCATCCTTTGGCAAGGGAGACAGTGAGAGTTCCTTGATTGACAGCTCCAGATAATCACTGGATGTGTGGAAAGGTCAGAAATAAATGTTAGGGGTGTTTGCTCCAGGCACTGGTGGGGAGAGGGGCTCAGCCTCTGGTCAACATCCAGATCCACCGGCTACAGTACAAGCCCCAAACCTCTCTGCACATCTGCAGCACACTTGGGTCCATTTTTTTGTCCCTCCTGTGAGTGGCATTTATGTGACAGGTGCAGGTCAGAGACAGGTAGCTCGCTCCTGGAGCCTGTGGGTCCTGCTGTAACTTAGCTAGGAACCCAAGCTTCTGACTTCAAAGGCACCCACCCCACCCCACCCCCACTCCTCCTTAGGGCCCCTGGCAGCAAGGATCGCCTCTCAGTAATGTAGCCCTCACTGCTGAGGCGCTACGTGCACACCATAGGCCCTCAGTCTTGTCCAGCAGTAAGTGCTTCCTCCATCCAGGGCCAGCGCCAACAGCCAGGAAAGTGATCTGCGGGGGGGACTCTGGTGGGCTTACAGGCATTCAGCTGCTATTAACTGAGCACCTACTACTTGCCAGGTACCACGAGTTCCGGGGTTGGACATGTATAAGACACCCAGAATGCCCACCCTCATCAAGCTGGCATTGTAGCTGTGAAGACAGAAAACACATGTAACTAAATTGACAAAGTATGATTACAGATCTTAGTTCAGGGAAAGAAATCAACAGAAAGCAGGTGTTTTGATGGGGAAAAAAAGACGGTGGGGAGAGCTGATAATTGGGGGGAAGAGGTTTCTCTCAGGTCAGGCTGAGACTTGAAGGATGAGAATGTGCCCTATGGGCAGCAGGACCAGGGAAGGCTGAGGCAGGAGGGAAAGAGTGCATGTCGGGCACCATCCGAAAGCCGGTGTGACATGAGCTGGGGCTGGGTGGAGGTGGGCAGGGCTGAATCCCTTCGCTTGCAGGAGGACTGCATTTCTACCCCCAGGTAAAATGAGACCGGTTGCCTGGCTCTCACTGCAGTGAGGAGTGGAGGCCATCTGGGAGACTGCCATGGTCTTCTAGGCAAGAGACAGTGGTGACCTGGGCTAGGGTAGTGGTGGTGGGGCTAGAGAGAAGTGGCCAGATTTAAAGCTGTGTTTGGAGGTGCTGCAGCTGATTGGCTGTGGGGTGAGGGAGTGAGAGAGAGAGGGGAGCCAATGGTGGCTTCAAGGCTTCTTGCTTGAGAAGCTGGTATTGACCAGCTGTTAGGATTGCACCAGGTCTAGGTAACATCCAGGCAGCAGGAGCATTGTGAAAAACCATCACCAAGGTGCCTGAAAACTTTGCCTCTTCTCTTCATCCTGGTTAGGAGGGGGCCTGTTGGATCCAGGGACTGGAGATTCTTGCCAGCAGCAGTTCTCTGGTGATGTGTGGGGCTGTGGAATAGAGGGGCGGAGAGCGGGGCAAGTCTGTTCTATATGGCTCAGTGTTCCCATCTGTATAATGGATTGTACAACCTGCAAGGCAGTGAAGGCATGAACATCCTCTCCCTCCCCCACTCACCAACTGTCCCTGCTTTCCAGCAGTCAGGGTAAGCCCCTGCCACTCCCGGCAGCCCTCTGTCATCTCCGACGCATCTGCCGCCGAAGGCGACCGGTCGTCCACGCCAAGCGACATCAACTCCCCCCGACACCGGACACACTCCCTCTGCAACGTAAGGCCAGCAGCCGCAGGGCCCGGGCCATGGGCCCCGCCTGGAAACCTCAGGGGTGGGGGTGGAGGGGTGAAGACCTACCCGCTGTTTCCTCTCGTCCACCCAGGGAGCATTCTGGCGGAGGCATTTCCTGTTCTGTTCTTTCCTTTTGCAAGAAGAGATGGATGTGGGGAGAGAAAGAAATGAGGCCTGTTGGCTCCTTGTGTCCGGGAGGGCGAGGAAAACCCAGAGAAGGCGGGCCTGGGTCGGCCACGGGGGCTGAGCAGCCTGGGCTTACCTGTGGTGGGCTGTCTGGGACCATGGGCGTCTCCTCCCAGACTACCTTCCGAGCTCGGGATCTCACCACCACCATCACTCCCATTTCCCCGTAGAACCAGCTCTTGGTCCTTCATCCTGGAATCAGCCAGACTTTTTTTTTTTTTTTAATCTCCAGGAGTTTTTGCTTCTGGAGAGACATCCAGTGAATTTGTTCTAAGTTTGTTTGCTTTGCTTACTTAATCACATGCTTTTTGATTGTATACTGGGTCCCAGCTACCAAGAGGTGCAGGTCAGTAGCCACCTAACTCTTGATGACTGGTGGGGAGACAGGCTTCCCAGGAATGGGGGCAGTAAACAAAGGCAGGTGGGTCAAGCGTCTGAGGACAGGAAGCCTCCACATCAAGGCTCGAACATGAAACACTGGGGTCAGGGTATGGGGACCACTTTTCATATTTGTTCCATCACGTGGTTAATAATCCATGGGGCTCCCCTGCCATGTCCTAAAGACACAGCAGAGTCAGGTCTTCAAATGCACAGACAAGCTTTCTCAAAAACTCGGTTTATGTTGTTCTATTAACCACTGAGATGGATAATAAAAAAGAAATGAGGTGGATATAGTGGGAGAGGAAGACAGAATAACTGTTACTTGCCAGTGGGGTGATTATCTACCTGGAAAACCTCAAGAGAATAACCTGAAAAACCATTACACTAATAATGAGAAGTATATATCAGTACTGGTAGAATATCAATTGATAAAAATCAGTAACTTTTCTGTATTAGTAATCATAATGGAAGCAATTTTTTTTTTCAAATCTACAATAAAAATGAAAAGCACTTAATTGCTAAGACTAAACTTGAAATGAGTTGCCTCAGCCTGGTGGTGTGGGTGACAGGACTGCTGGCCGGGGCCTCCTGAAGCCAAATGAGGTTGGGAAGGGGGCCTGAATCCCACTCAGGACTGGGATTCTGTTTTCACTGGGGCTTAAAGGAAGCCATCTGTTCTTCTCTTGTTCCCAGGAGAGAATTCTGGTGATAGAGGCTGTCCTGACAGAACCAAGGCAAGGAAGGTTTGGCCGGTAGAGGGTCCTCTGACATTATTGTCTTTCTGAGGAGTCGCTGCTGAGTTATACCTACAGCCAGCACTGCCATTCATTCTTACTGTGGGCCAGAGACCCCGTAGTATCTGAGCACACCTCAAATAAGAAGACCTTCCCAAGGGCCATATTTTGTCTTCCCAGTGGGGCTCTGACAGTCAAAATGCCACTGGGAAATCCACCCTGCAGAAAGTGTTCTTTAAAGGCCTCATGAATTGCATTTGGCTCAAATCTAGCCTTTTGCGCAACTTGGCCTTGGCACATAACCTGCTGCTACAGAGAGCAGGTCTGGCATGTTTATTCCCAAGCTCACTTTACACAGGGCCCTGCTGCTAGGCAGTGGGTGCTTTCATAAGCCAGTCTATATGTAGATATGTCATTGGGCTCCAGCCTCATTCTCTCACCCATAAATTTGGCAAAGATGGCTCTATACAGAACCAACCTACCTTAGCTGCCTGGCAGATAGATAGTCTGTTTGCAAACCTTGAGATGGGACTAAAGACTAAACTACTGTTTGTTCCATCCCTGCCTTCCCTCAACCACCTCCATCCCCCATCTCAATAGATGTGCATACAGGTAAGCCAGAAGAACCTGAAAAGAGCTCCAGGTATAGCTCAGTTCTCAGGCATTTGACCTGATACCTGCAAGAACAGCCTGGCCTGGCATAAGCAACCCCCATCCTTTCATGCTGTGGTCACTTATTTAGAGCAGAGGTGGGGACTCAGCACAGAGAGGCTGGAGAAGATGGACATTGACTCAGGTGACACATGCTCTGTTTCTTGCCTTTTACCAGCAATTCTGGAAATGACCACCAGGAGTCACCCAGTAACGACTTTTGTGATCCCAGTGATCTATGCCCCAACCCCAGGCAGGGCAGATTGATTCTGGGATACGGTGAGGGCTTTTGCACACTCAGAAGGAGCACTAGACCAAGAAAAAACAGATGGTCTTGAATTTGAGTTGTAGCTCTGGTTTTAATTAGCTTTATAATGTTGGACTGTTTGGAACCTCTCTGTGTATCTGTAAATCAGGCTAATGAGCCCTGTCTGCCCCTCCACACAATAAGACATTTATTGTGTTATTTGTGGGGGAAATATTACTAAGAGGCTACATAGTCTCACAAGTATTCCTGTCCCAAAATTCTTTATTTTTGTGCTTTTCTATAAAGTTATACCTCTTTATGAAACGCATCAAGTGTAACCAACTTTCAGTTTTAACTCAGTGGGTCAATTAGGAGAGGAACTTAGAAGCCTTTGAGTGACAGATTTGTTGGTCAGAGGGTAATAGGGGTCAAGAAGCCAGAACGGGCAGATCACCTCAGGGCCTCTGGCCAGGATCCCTGGTCCAGGCAGCATCTCCATGAACCCGAGGTGCCATGATTGAGCCATTGGGACGTGTCTACTTTAGGGGTGGAGGGTGGATTCCCCAGAGGCAGGGCAGTCCCGCAGGGATGACTTCCTTCCACGGAAAAGCCCATGATCCACGGGCCACCTCTGTTGTCATATGTTGTGTGTCTCCGCTGTTTCATCTTCCTCCTCTCCTTTGGCTACAGGGCGACAGTCCCGGCCCAGTTCAGAAGAACCTGCACAACCCCATTGTACAGGTAGGTGTGCCTTCCCTGGCCACTCAGGCCCTCCCTGGACCCTTCCTTGACCTTGACTTCACTTGTTCCCCTGGGCCTTCAGCATTCCCACATCCATACTTGGGCACCCAGGGCAGAGAGGAGTTAAGCCACAACCTCAGTCACATGTGGGTTGGTGCATGAGCTGGGCTCAGCAGCTGGATTTGCCCTGTTACCTCCTCTTCTGGATCTGTGGACCTACTAAGAGCATCCCACGTCCTCCATGCAACCCTGTTGAGTGTCTTCTCCTGGCAGCCACAGGCTGGTGACAGGGGCCTTGGGCTCTTTGGACCTGTTACTACGGGAAACTTTTTAAAATTCATTTTTAACATTTCAGTACACTATCTTAAGAGCGAGAAAGGGGCTGTAGGGAGGAAAACATGGATTTGAGGATCAGAGGGGTTCTCCGAGGTCAGCTCTCTCATCTTAGGGTTCCCACACGCTGGTCTTCTGGACTGCTTGTCTGCACCAGGGTCTGCCAGTGAAGATTTTTCTGTTGCAGATTCCTAGGCCCTTCACCCTGGAGATTCTAATCTGCCAGGTTGGGGTGTGGGGAAGGTGGCTGGAATTAAGGTAATTCTGATGTGATTTGAGGAACCATTACTCTAACCTCCACCTTTTTTACCAATACCACCACCCTGCATCTTTGTATAAAATACTTGACAGTTTGCAAAGCTGCAAATCCATAGTTATCCTGAGAGAAAGAGCTCCTCCTTCTCATCATTGTTTTTGTCATTATTAACAATCCCTGCATCACAAGATGAGAAACTGGGCTCAGAGAAGGTGGGGGCTCTCCAGGTTTCCCCGGGTAGTGACATAATCAAGATCAGAACCTAACCCTGGCCTCCCAGCTCTACCGAGGCCAGTACTGCTTCCTGTCAGTACTGTACTTGTCAGTACGGGTATAGTACTTGTCAGACCTGGGAACCTTAAGGTCCAGGGTCCTTGCTCTTGGCTGACATGAAGCTCTGGTTTTCTCCTCCCTGGTTGCCGGTGTTCTCCTAACGCCCCCTTTTCCAAAGGGCTCATCTCATGGGCCCTGTGGCCAGCTGTGGCAGCATGCATGGGCATGCTTCTGCAAGCCCTCTACAAGCACAGGAAGGCTGTGGACAGCACCCTGAATTTAAATACAGCAGCTGTTATGAATGCTTATTATGTGCCAGGCGCTGTTCTAAGCGTTTTTTTATCTTCACTTTAGTGACATCCTCATGACAGTTTTGGATGGGTCCTAGTGTTGTCCCCAAGAGGTTCTATAACAGGCCCAAGTCCGCTCAGTGAGTGAGGGGCAGACCCTAGCATCTCTACCCATGGACGCCCCCCAACCCTGCCTGCCCCCCACCCCCACCCCTACCTGTCTTCCGCCCCAGCTCAGCTTTTCTTTGTTCTCCCCACCGCATCCATCACCTGGCCCGACTCCACAGTCACTAGAGGATCTTGAAGACCAAAAACGGAAAAAGAAGAAAGAGAAGATGGGATTCGGCTCCATCTCGCGTGTCTTCGCCAGAGGGAAGCAGCGGAAGTCCCTCGACCCCGGCCTCTTTGATGGTACCGCCCCTGATTATTACATAGAGGAGGACGCGGACTGGTGATACCCGCCTCCCTTCGCCTGCTGCCCAGCGGGCGTGTCTGTGCGTGTGGACGTGCGTGCGAGCGGGGGGGGGGGGCGGTGTGCGGCTGGGCGTGCATGGCGGTGTGTGTGTGCGCGATCTCGCGCGTACGTGGGCGTGGGTGTGGCCGAGCCTGCTCACGTGGGCCCCTCCCCTGCGTCGTCACCTCTGTAATTGATGTACATACTACAACCGTGTGTGAACATGTCAACTCTCTGTTGTCCTTGGAGCGATACAGTTGTGTTGTTAATCTGGGTTTGTTTTTGTTTTTTTCAATGTTTTTTTTTTTTCTTTTTGTTCGGTTCGTTGGGGGATTTTTTTGGTCCCTTTCCCTCCCCGCCTCCTTTTTATGAAACTTGAAAACTTGAAGGACTGCTGTGTATTTGTAAATAACAAAACTATTGTGCCCTCTGTGCTTGTAAATGTCCCTCGTCCAAACTGCTACTTCTGGAGCCCGTCTCCCTGAGGATGTGGTCTGTTTTTGATGTTCCCCCCCACCACCACCCTACTCTGCCTACCCCCTCCAGTGTGAACGCGTGGGACCAGACCCTGTTCTCGGGCACACCCAAGTCACTTTAACCCCAAAAGGCCATCGTCATCAGGGTAAGGTCCACTCTCTGCAGAGACTTGCAAGCCCGGCCAAGGGGCCCTGTCCCGTCTGGGCTTGTCAGAGGCCAAACGGGCTCTTTTTAATGCCCTGCCAGTTTTTAAATTGCGTTGCCGTTTCTTTCTTTACGGGGAAAAGAAAATTGTTCCATTTAATTTATTTGCACAAATGCAGAAGACTTATTCTAGCTAAATTATTACATAAATATTGGAATGTATATTTTTCCACGGGGGCGGGCGGGAGGCGGGTTCTCTGTTGACTTGTCTGTTCTATGATCATGCTGCTGCCAAA
Source organism: Cervus canadensis (assembly GCF_019320065.1). NCBI lineage: Eukaryota > Metazoa > Chordata > Mammalia > Artiodactyla > Cervidae > Cervus > Cervus canadensis. Next base: position 27,321,231 of record NC_057398.1, read on the forward strand.
CTGTGCAAGGTAGAGTTTAGGGTGGCCAGAACCCAGGGACCATTGGATTTCCAAGCTTGCTTTTTTCTGTTCTTTCTTCTTTTCTCTCCCCCATTGTCCCACCCCTGCATGGAAAGTGTGCTCTGCCTTTCTCACACCTAGAGCTCTCTCCAGGCCTTTCTATACATATTTATTTATCTGAAACACAGAGCACTGACCTCAGTGAACAGAGCGCCTGATGTTGTGGTCACCTTCTCTTGGGCCTGTCTTTGGAGAGAGGCTGAATACAGGGCAAGACAGCCGACCGCATGACCACAGGGTAGGACCCCAGGGACACTCGGCACAAGTGGGTTCCCCAGAGGTCCTGGAGCGGCCCCCACCCCTCCCTGCAGCTGTGTCTCTCTCATCCTTGGTTAATTCTGCACATTGGCCAAGCAGGTGTCATGGGGGAGGCACCCATCTCAAGGGGGAGGGCTGTTGGAGACACAGCATCCAGCACCTCTGCCCTCCCTATTCTGGTTGGTTCCTCCACCCACACCTCACAGAGTCTCTTGGGATTCCTCAGGCCCTGTCCTCCAACTTGTCACAGCAGCTTGAGCCCACTCACCCCAGGAGAGAAGGGCTGGCAGAAATGCCTGCCTATTTGGGGAGCAGTGTTGGTCCCAGTGAGGCTTCACCAGCAAAGGAACTATGAGCATTGTAAGGCCGGGTGATGGAGAACATGTGAGCTTCTAAGCCAGGCTCTCCCATGGCCTAAAACTAGCCTTTCCTGTTCTTCTGACCTTCGAATTCCCACTCTGAACCACCTTAACTACTAACAGCTCAATTCACCCACCCTCTAAACAACAGTAGTTGCGCTTTCTGCTAACCGTAATGTTTGCAGCTCTTACCAAGAAACAAAGAGATTTTTAAATGCTGAAGCATCTCTTATCAGAAGGGATAGGATATTTTTTCCAAAGTCTCTAAAACAGAAAAGCCCCAGTCGGCTGCTCCCTTTCCTTCTGACCTGATGGGGGTTGGAAAAGGTACCTAAAGTAGGCAGGGTACCTACTAAGGATCTTTCTGGGCTCTGTTGGCTGAGCCATTTCACCAAGCCTGGCGGTGAGGGAGAGCAGCTGGAGCGAGAGAGATTTTAGGAAATGCTTTTCTCCCCCCATGAATTTTTTTTTTTCCCTTTTGGTTGATTTTTATTGTTTTTCCCTTTACTTACAAGAAAATAAGGTTGCAACCCCTCCTGGTAATAATGATTTAGTAGTTCCTTTTCATTTCAGTTTTTGTAAATTAGGAGATAATTCTAAGAGTTACTAAGGATGATTTATTTAAGAGAACTACGTCAAATAGCGAATGAGTTATGGGTAACATTAGATGAAAATAACCTTTCCCGTGGGAAAGGTTTCTTGAAGGCATGGATGCAAATATAAAATATAAAAAAAAATCTAAATAAAGCTTATTTTAAAATATGATCGAATTCTATGTTATTTGATTGCTTCTATCTTACTCCGGGTGGGAGGCAAAGCCCGGCATGACCCGCCCCTTGGACTTTCAGGGCTGGGTCCTGTGGGGGTGATGGGAGGGGCCGAGGAAAGCTGGCTGGATTCTGGGCCCATGGAGGGGCTGAGGCTGGGGTGGCCTCCCAGAAACATCTCATCTTTGCCACCCTGACTGTAATTTGGAGGAGCCATCAGCATCCAGGGCTGCCCGTGGTCCTAAGGCACCACCTCCAAGCCTGGCGCCCTGACCCTGCATTCTCCAGCCCAGTGGCCCCAGTCAGCTTTCATCTGCTTCCTTCTCCCCCCAGCACTCCTTCAAAAGACCCACAACGGGCCCCTGTGAGTTTGGGGCACATTACTTCCTGCAGACCTCAGTGGGCCTCTGCATTGTCCCGACTTCCTGCCTTCCCTGGGGACTGAGAGGAGCTTGAGAGAGAAATTAAAGGAGCCACAGGGCTTCCCTAATGAAGCCAGAGTGGGCTGGGCTTTTCTGAGCCCCATGAGACCGCCCCCAGATGCAAAACCCAGTCCTCCCGCAATGAAAACTCCGTAGTATAGCCTGAGAACTCAGAGGCCACCTGGATACCCCAATCCACAATCACAGCTGTGCCTTCAGCCTCTGCTTCCCAACTTAAAAACAAATCCTCTCCAGCAGTAAGACTGAAAGACTAGCCTTTTTAACCCCCCTTGCATTTCTACTAGAAGAAAGCTCAAAGTGCCATAAATGTATAGACCATGCCGAGAAGTTACAGACTGCAGGACTGCCAGGAACTGAGGGGCGTGTGCCCCAGTAGCTGTCAACCTGGCCACACATTAGAATCACCTGCAGAGCTTTCAGAACAAAAAATGACCAATGCCAGGTGCTATATTGCTGAATCAGTGTGGTAAAACCTCCTCTGGTACAGCCAGGGTTGAGAACCACTGGGAGCGTGGTTATCTGAGGCGCGTGAATGGCCCGAACACACGTGCCACAGCTCCTCTCTCCCTGGTCTCAAAACAGACATCACTGAACAATTAGAGCCCTTCCCACCCAGCCCCATATGGCCTCTCATGTCTTCACTTTACAAAGCCTCCGACAGCCACTGCCAATCAATCAGCATTGGCATTCAAAGAGAAAGCCAATTTGCCTTCCCAAAACTAACCCAACCCCCTACACTGAACAGATGAGGGAAAGCTTTGGCCCAGAAAGGAGTGATCTGGTCAAGATCCTTGCCGTCGGTATTGCAATACCATGGCCTTCTCAAGGGCCAGGCCACACCTGATTCAAATCCACATAGCTCTACTCAAAAGCCACACTCCCCTCCTTGGTTAATCTCCAGACCTTGCCCCAAAGGGTCCAAATTCAAGTGTCACTATATTAGAAATTGGAGTAGGGCTGCCCTGTCTTCAGGATCCACGGACAGCTGCACAGGTTGTGCACTGCATTACCACTGTGTGGATGGTACGCAGTATGCAGCCTGCATGGCTGTCCACAGTGGCCCCTGCGTGCTCTCCCACCCATGCTGGCAGGCCTAATAGTAGTGATAACAATAATAACATCTAACATTTGTTGGGCACTTACCATGGGCCAAGCTCCATGCTCCGCGCTTGACATGTATTAACTCAGTTAACCCTCCAAAGGCCCCATTGGCAATGGGAAAACAGGCAAAGTACATCATCCAGGATCAAGGAGCCAGGAAACAGAACTGGGCTTCCAACCTAGCAAGGCTGTAGTGCCCTGAAAGACTCCTTCGAGTGGGCAGTGAGGGGCTGGGACCAAGCTCTGTGGGTGCCTCCAGTCTCTCTGCTGGGCCTGGTTTGAACTTGACTCCACCCCTACTTTCACCCACCAGTAGCCTCTGGCACAGCCTAGCACTTTCCTGGCTTTTGTGACAGAGTCTATTTCTGTTAGTCTTTTTCTACCAGGCTCAGAAAACACACTGTGGTTCAGCACGAGCTCTCCATCTCAGGCAGGGGATGGCCTCCGTCTGCCCTGCTATGGAACCCCTCTCGGTACCAGAGCTGCCGCTTCCTGGTGGGGACGAGGCGGTGGGGCAGAGGGGAGGCCCCCTCCTGGCTACAGGAAGGCCCGGGGGTCCCAGGAGCCTCTCCCAACAACTATGCGCAAGGTTATTGGGCAGCTGCTATGTGTATCACTCAACCTGGGCTCCTGGGGAATCCAGGTGTAGTGGGGCTGCAGGAGATGGCATCATCGGGCCTGTGACTATATGAGTTTAAAAGTATCAACAGGCCTTCTCACCAAAAACCTGCGTTTCCTCCCAAACACCCTACCCCCTCTCTCATCTGCTCTGAACAAACGACTCAAGCTTTTTCAACTCAAACCCCATCAGGTGGGGCAGAACCTGCCATGCCCCCTGACTTCCCACCTGTGCCCAAGGAAAAGGAACCTGGTGCTGATGAAGAATCAAGTGGGAATATATGTGATTAACTTTATAAGAGGATGCTGATATGCTCAGTCGTGGCCAACTTTTTGCAACCCCATGGACTGTAGCCCACCAGGCTCCTCTGTCCATGGAATTTTCCAGGCAAGAATACTGGAGTGGGTTTCCATTTCCTTCTCCTATTATAAGAGAATAGGTTCATAATTTTATAATATAAAAGAATGCCCTATAAGCTTAAAAATAACTTAGGGGTTTGATCTTGACCCAATGTTAGAAGTTGTTGAAATAGCGAAGTCATAGCACATCACCAGGGAAGTGTCACTGTATACAGAGATTGAGGGGACATATCCTGATGCCAGCTGGTGCATGGAGAACCCATACCTGAGCCACAACTATGTGGTGCCTTAAAGCCCAGTTACCAAAAAATGCGCAGATATGAACCCCTGCACTCTACCTCCCCAACAAACTGAATCCACAAGAAAATTATCCCAAGAGGATTAATCTCTAAGAAGCAAGAATAGCAGCAACTGAAAACCTTGACCTTTCCTTCTTGAAAATGGCAGGACTCCTAGTCCCTAGCATGTCCCAAGGGGGAGCCTTTGACATTGTCAGAGCATTAGCCATGCTTCTGAATCAGAGTCCCTGGAAAACGCTGGCTGACTGCTTGTTTGCATTTCTGAGTTTCAGGCTTTGGAAATCTTTGACTGTTTTCTTAATGGGTTACCAGGCACTAGCAGTTAATTGCACCTAAACAAGAGAATCTAAGATTGCATGTCTTGCTCCATCTGGAGGACCCTTGCAGGCCACCGGTGGGGCTGGGCCAGGCCAGGCCAGGCCAGGCCTGGGTAATCAATTGCTCTAGCTCTGGACCAGCATCTGATTTCAAGCTAGTCGATTAACCTGTGAGCCTCGGTGTTCTCACCTGTGAAGTTGGTGTGTTCTCACCTGTGAAGTTGGTGTAACAACCCTTTCCTCCTTGTGGGCTCAGAAATGCCAGCTGATTGTGTTCTGGAGCCTGGAAAGCACTGGCCTCATGGCCTGTGTTCCCCAGGATTTGAATAGATTTAAGTTCAACCAGAGATAGGAAGGGCTTCCTTGGTAGATCAGATGGTAAAGAATCTGCCTGCAATGCAGGAGACTTGAGTTCAATCCCTAGGTCAGGAAGATCCCCTGGAGAAGGAAATGGCAACCTTTCTCCAGTATTCTTGCCTGGAGAATCCCATGGACAGAGGAGCCTGGAGGGCTACAGTTCACTGGGTCACAAAGAGTCGGACATAAGCGACTGAGCACACATGCACGCAAGTGCACCCCCAGACTTCCCTGCCTACCCTCCTCCCCATCAGAGAGAGATGGTACAGGGCCCTCCCTGCTCAACCCTGGCAGAACTGGGAAGTGGGGGCCACTCTTGGGCCCCCCAACTTCTGAAAGCCTGCAAGTTGAGGACTGGACATCCTCCCAGGCCAGACACATTCCCCTGGATGAACCACAGTGAGACTGCATTGAACAATGCCACTCCCAGCTCACAGCACTTTACAGTTTACAAAGCCCTCTCACAGGCAGGCTAGGGTCAAGGTTAAGATGTAGATTCTGGACAAACTCTCTGGGTGCAAACCTCAGTCCTGACACTTGCTACCTAGTAACCACAGGCAAATTCCTTAACCAGGCTGTGCCTCAGTTTCCTCACCTCTACATAAGAACAGTAAGATAGTGTCAAAGCAGCTGCAAATGAGTTACTATGTATAAAAGGCTTAGCCCAGGTAGCGATAAATGTTAGCCATAACCATGATGATAACAATGGTGACAAGGATGACCTCATTTTGGCCTCTCACCAGCCCTGTGAGACAGGCAGAACAGGCAGAACACGCCAAGGCTTGGCCCAGGTTAGTTCAGTAACTCACCCCAGCCACTAGGACCAGCCCAGGCGGAGGGCTCGAGGGAGCAGGAGTCTTAGAGCCGAGAGGGCTCTTGATGGCCTCTCGCCCACTCCCCTCACATCACAGCCAGGCACAGCATCAGTGGCTGAGCCAATTCTGGAACCTGAGCCTACTGACTCCCAGGCCAGGGCCCCGAGCTGGTGCAGACCACAAGATTCAGCTGGAGAAAAAAAAATATCCCTGGGTCAATAAGTTTTAGAAACAATGAAATGGCAACCCACTCCAGTATTCTTGCCTGGAAAATTCCCTGGACAGAAGAGCCTGGAAGGCTCCATGGAGTCACAAAGAGACACGACTGAGCGAAGCAGCACAAAGTATATTCAACATGAACACTAGCTTTTCAAGGCTCTAGCAAGTGAAGAAAAATAGTTCACTGCTTTCTACCTTGTGTTTCCTAAACTTAACTGAGCACAGAACTGTGTCTTTGACCCTGGTTCCCTGGGGCGCTCTGTGGGGCTGTCGGGATGATTCCACAGTCCCCTTTAGCCTGTGCTTGGAGATACTGAGCAGTGGTTCTTTGGTGACCTCTAAACAGGCTTCCCAGCTGGCACAGTGGTAAAGAATCCGCCTGCCAGTGCAGGAGACACAGGTTAGATCCCTGGGTCGGGAAGATCCCCTGGAGGAGGAAATGGCAACCCACTCCAGTATTCTTGCCTGGAAAATCCCAGGGACAGAGGAGCCTGGTGGGTGACGGTGAGGGGGTTGCAAAAGAGTCAGACACGAGTTAGTGACTAAACAACAACAACAAGCAGACTCACTTCTGACAGGGTTTAGCCACAGAAGCCCCCGTGGCTCATGTGGGATCTCCATGAGCCTGAAGAGGTGAAGTGAGGGACCGCTCTGGTGGTCTAGTAGTTAAGACCTTGCATTTCCAATGCAGGAGGCGTAGGCTCAATCCCTGGTCGGGGACCTAAGATCCCATATGCCATAGGGCACAGCCCAAAAAAAAAGTGAGGTGAGGTGAGCTGGGCGCAGGGCCAGGTGGAGCCAGAACCTTTCTCTGAGCATCACCTTTGCTTGGAAAGAAGCTGAGTCAGTGAGCAGCATCTGCAGAGGCAGACAGGCCCCTGCAGAGTGGCTGAGAAATTCCAGTCTCAGGTGTTCATTTTGCTGCTGTCCCAAGTGTAGACAGAGGAGCCAAGTCTAATGCAACAGGGCCCCGGGGCAGGAAGAGAAGTGCACACACCACCCTGCCAGACATCTGGCCCACCTGCCTGTCCCCGACCAGTTCTGAGCTGCCTAATTGCTTTCCCTGGGACAGGCCAGTGGGGCCAGAGTCACATCCAAACTGACCCCACGCCTGCCCAGGAGCACCAGCTTCCTTCCTTGTTAGTCAGCAGATGTTTCTGGGGGTGGCATGGAACCCGTGATCAGGAGGACCCGGGCCAGGGAGGGGAGAAGGCTCTCTGTCAGCTGTCACCATGGGGACCAGCGCTCTGGTGACAGAAGAGGAAGCTCTCTGCAAGGCGGGGGAATCTGAGGGCTGTCTGCAAACCGAGGGTCAGAGAGCACATCTCGGGATGGTGAATCATTTACAGGGCCCCTCCATCTCCTCACGCTTGTTTAAGAAACACAAATTCACTTTAGTGATAGCCTGAACCAGCAGAATTGATCAAAACCAAGCCATTGGGGGTGGGGGGGTACTTCCCTGGCCGCTCAGACAGTAAAGAATCTGCCTGCAATGCGAGAGACCTGGGTTCAATCTCTGATTTGGGAAGATACCCTGGAAGAGGGCATGGCCGCCCACTCCAGTATTCTTGCCTGGAGAATCCCCATGGACAGAGGAGCCTGGCCGGCTACAGTCCATGGAGTCGCAAAGAGTTGGATACGACTGAGCAACTAATCACACACACACAAGCCATCGGAGAGAGGAGTCGAGGAAAGACCAAGTTTTGGAGCCAGATCTTTGGGTTTGAGTCCAGAGCCGGCACTCAGCTATGTGACCCTAAGCCAGTCCCTCAGTCCCTCTGAACCTCAGTTTCTCCCTCTGTAAAATGGAAATCAGACTGCCTACCTCACAGGGCTGTTGCAAAGATGGAATCAGAAGTGGGTAAAAGCATCTGGCATATGGCAGAGCTCGACTTTCCTCATCTGTAACATGGGCCTCTGGGAACCTGTGTCCACCTTTCGGGGGAGGACACAGTCCATTCACAGCCAGTCGTCATGAAACACCACGCAGCCGGTCCTGAGGGGGAGGTGAGTGGAGTGACTGCCGCTGTCTGCTCTGAGGGTCTCCGTTGCAGTGTCTGAGTGACAATGATAAGGACCCACCTCTGTGAGCACCCTCATGGCCAGCCCTGTGCTGGGCTAACACCAGCCCCCTCCCACTGAATCTAAAGGAAGCAGTCACGCCGGGCTCCAGTGCTTCCAAAGCTCCTGGTTTTTCAAGAGAAGCCAAAAATGTCATGTGATACACCCCAATTCTTTAATATCAGCATCTACTTTGCTTAAGTTTAGTGTCCTTGGTATGTGCTCAATTGTATCCAGCTCTTTGTAACCCCATGGACTGCAGCCCAGAGGCTCCTCTGTCCACAGGATTTTATAGGCGAGAATACTGGAGTGGGTTGCCATTTCCTCCTCCAGGGAATCTTCTCAACCCAGGGAGCAGACCGAGTCTCCCACATCTCCTGCATTGGCAGAGGGGTTCTTTACCACTAGCACCACCTGGGTATCCTTTGAAAGTGAAAAGTGAAAGCCACTCAGTGGTGTCTGACTCTTTGTGACCCCATGGACTATAGAGTCCATGGAATTCTCCAGGCCAGAATACTGGAGTGGGTAGCCTTTCCCTTCTCCAGGGGATCTTCACAAACCAGGGATCGAACCCAGGTCTCCTGCATTACAGGTGGATTCTTTACCAGCTGAGCCACAAGGGAAGCCCAAGAATACTGGAATGGGTAGCCTATCCCTTCTCCAGCAGATCTTCCTGACCCAGGAATTGAACCAGGGTCTTCTATTGAGCTTTGAGGGTATCTTTTGGGGGGAAAAAATTCCATGACCCCAATATGTCTCCAGACCACTGGCTCCATCACCTCCCATCTGGACTCGCTGTGAGCTGGTCCAGTGTTGACGGTCCTCGTCTTCCCCCCAGCCAGAGAGTCCCTGGGCCTGCCTGGTCATAGATCCCCATTTCATTGGCCCATATCCTCCTTCACCAGAGGGCCTTCCTGCCCATCTCTCCCTGGGCAGCCAGGCAGCGGGGGGACCACTCATTTCTGACCCCAAGAAATGTCCCCAGGGCTTAGGGTGTTTGGGGAGTAGCAGGTCCCTCAGAAGCCTGGAATCAGCACAGGAATCCTGAGGCCCCAGAGGCCAATTATGGCTGGCAGGACTCGGGGTCAGACCACCTGCAGCCTGAGTGCCCAGCTGGACCACTAGACCATTTCTCATGGGCTTGGCCGGGCTCATGGGACTCGGAGATGGAGAGGGTGTAGGGGAGGGAGTGCTTCACCTTCGGGTGAAGGTGCAGATGAGCCTCACAAAAGGATGACTCCTTGCTCTCCCAGAAATCCTAGCAGGAGGCACAGTCATCAAAGTGGACACAGCTGTAACCCAGAGGCCCAGGGACATGGAGAGGGGGTCAGGCGGAGGACTGAGGTCAGACTGGCTTCTGGGGCTGGGGGTGGAGCGGGGTGAATAGGTAGTGATGGAAGCTGGGAGAGGAAAGTACTATATGACTTGCTGACTATCACTGAGGGCCTGCCGTGGAGGCACTTCACATACACTCGGTATGTCATTCAACAAACACTGGGTGACCACTGTCTATGTGCCAGGCCTAGGGCTAAGGGCTGAGGATGCAGATATAAACACTGAGATAACACAAATCATTCTAACATAGCCCTCACCAAAATCATATGAAGTGTGTGTTACTGTCTCAACCTTACAGATGAGGAAACTGAGGCCCCAAGGGCAACATAAACAGCCCAAGAAGATGTAGTCAGCAATGGAACAAGGCTAAGAATTGGGGTCCTGCAGACTATTGCCCTACACCATTTTCCAAGAAGATATGAGTGAACCTGATAAAACCATGAGCCTTTAGAACAATTGTAGTCCTAGAGGGAGGCAGAGAAGGGGTGTCACAATTAAAGGAGTTCATCTAAAAGCAGGGAGAGGCTCACTTCCCCAAATAGGCGGAAACTTCCTAGGATATTCTGCCTTGTGCCAAGGCTCCAGTAAACATACTGATAGGCTTGAAAGGGGTGTCAGTCTGCAGTGAGCATGGTGGCCACCAGCCCTGGATACAGATACCCCCAGGAATCGTGTTTCAGGATACATGAGGAATGGCCATGACCAGCATCAGTTTTCTCCTTGCCATTTCCTGTAGCATCTTAAGTTGCAAGAAGGCCCCCAAAATGAGCCTTACCAAAGCACTCTTTATTTTAAAAGAAATTAAATAGATACTACATAGCTCAGTTGATAAAGAATCTACCCGCAGTGCAGGAGACCCAGGTTCGAATCCTGGGTTGGCAAGATCCCCTGGAGAAGGAAATGGCAACCCACTCCAGTATTCTTGCCTGGAAAATTCCATGGACAGAGGATTCTGGCAGGCTATAGTCCTCAGGGTCACAAGAGTCGGACACAACTTAGCAACTAAACCACCACTCTTAAATGTCTTTGCTGTTCCTATCGGCCTTGGGGCAAGAAATATGGTTGCTCACCACTGGTGCAAGAAATTTCCAGGAGACGATTGCAAGGCATTTTGAGGAGGTGGGGGGTTGGAAAGGTGCATTATTCAATGAGGATGATCCCAAAGGAGGCATCACCTCCAAATGCCACACCCAAGCTGGAGGTTCATGGATCTGACTCAGGGGTGGTCCCCCGTCCCAGCAAGCAAATGGGTGGGCCAACGCAATAATAACTATCCATGGGGCTCATGGAAGCAGGCTGAGCAGAGAGGTCCTGAGGCGTGAAGGGGAGATGGGAGGGTCAGTGAAGGGAAGAGGCAGATCCATTAGAGGTCCTCAGACCCCACAGTTATCCATCACCCTCCAAGTATCCACTGCCCCCAGCTTTGCCTCCAAGAACCACACAGATGCAAACCTGCACTGTCCCTATATGGACATGTGGATAGGAACCCTCCTCCTGCCCATGGCCTCTGCTTAAAGAGCCCCTTCACCTTCCACAGAATTCACCTTTAAGGCCCACCCACCCATAGAGAAGTTGGCCAGGAAAGCAGGTTGGAAAAGAGGATTAACTGTGGGAATACACGCAGAGGCCAGCAGCCAGCTGGTGAAAGCAAAAAAGAGGAGAGAAGCCCTCTTGTCTTCTGAGATGGCCCACACCCTACGGAGTACGCAGAATAAACCTGCTTTCACTCCACTTCGGCTTGCTAGTGAATTCTTTCCTGCATGAAGCCAAGGACCCTCACTTGGTGGCCCGTCCCAGGGACTCGCCCGAGACCTGGGATATGACTATCCTCTTGTGTCCCCTTTTCTGCAACAGTGGTATCATGGTCATTTCCTGGAGCTGAACACAGAAGACACAGGTGTTTCAAGAAACTCAGAGTGGCCTGCCCTGTTGTAGTGATCAATTCTTTGAAGTTCCAGCAAGTCCAACTTCCACTTTTAGGGTTTCAGGAAAAGGGCACTTCTGGTTCTCAGGAAGATGGGAGGGGGAAAAAAAAAAACAGATGGAGTGGGAGACACCAGTTGCAGGTTAGACTCTAAGAAGGACTTCTCGCCCAAATGTGAGCACTCTTCAGCATGACAACAGGCTAGCAAGGAAGAAAAAGGAACATTCTGGTACATGTTTTTTTAAAAAGCATATAGCAGTTGTCATTGGATCGTAGTACATTTGCCTTCCCCTGACCTCTTCTGAGCACCTTCCTCCAAAGTCTGTACAATTGGAAAATACTTGCATAGCACATACCTGGAAAATGAGTGCAGAGCAGGGTAGAGCCTTGTCAACTCAACAGGTGCCCTGCTTTCTGGGAAAGTTCTTGGGATGTGGAGAGAAAGGGCTGGCAGGAAGCGTGGCTGGAGGAGGATGTCCTCCAAGGTTGGGGACAGGGGATACAGTGAGCATAGCTCATATCCTTGCTGGGCAGCAGCATCACAAATGAGGGGGAAGGGAAGTATTTGATTTTTTTTTAAGCAGAAAGTGGTTGTCATGGGTGAGAGCAGAGCTCTGGAATTTCTCGGGGTACCTCATGGGTTACTGTATTTGAAGGGACACTTGGGGGGGAAGGGCTATCAGCTCTTAGCTCTGGGCCTCCAAAGGCCCGCTTGGCTCTGGGGTCGGGGTGGCCCACCCAGGGTCCTGCCATCATTCTAGCAGCTGCACAGTTAGTGACTCGATGCCATTTAGACCGCACTGTGTGGTCCTGACGGCCCAGGCTCAGGTGGCCTGACCATTGCACCTACTATTTCATAGGAGCTGTGACCGAGGGCTTGGGGAAAGCATCTCCATCCAATGCAGTGGCCGTTATCAGGCCATAAAACGTCACTATTTCACATTATAATACAGTGTTTAAAAAATGAGAATTCAGCGTTTGGCTTGAAAAGTGCTGACAGGGGCTCCCCCGTACTGCCCAAGGGCAGGGAGTTTTAACTGGAGTCGGCTGTCTGAGCAGGGCTGAACAAGGACGGGAGGGGCCCAGGGTGGAAGGATGGGGCGCTGGCAGCAGCCACGCCACGTGCTCACTGGCCTCTGGTGGGTGGAGGCCAGGGACGGTACTGAACACAGGACAGCCCCCATGACAAAGAATGGTCTAGTCTCAAACGTCGTTCAATACTGCCAGGGTTATCTAGACCAATGGTGCTGATGAACGTATTTGCAGGGCAGGAACAGAAACACGGATATAGAGAACAGACTCGTGGACACAGCAGGGGAGGGAGCGGCTGGGACGAGCTGACAGAGGCGCATTGCCTCATACACACTGCTGCAGCTGCTACTGTTAAGTCGCTCAGTCGTGTCTGACTCTTTGTGACCCCATGCCCTGTAGCCCACCAGGCTCCTCTGTCCATGGGATTTCCCAGACAAGAATACTGGTGTGGGTTGCCATTTCCTTCTCCAGGGGATCTTCCTGACTTAGAGACCATATCCTCGTCTCCAACGTGGCAGGGCGGAGTTTTTGTTTTGTTTTTACCACTGAGCCACCTGGGAAGCCCCATATATACACTATCTTGTGTAAAATAGAAAGCTAGTGGGAAACTGCTGTATACTCCAGGGATCTCAGCTTGGTGCCCTGTGATGACCTCGAGTGGTGGGATCTCGGGGTGGGAGGGAGGCTCAAGAGGGAGGGAATATATGTATACTCACAGCTGATTCTTGTTGATATATGGCAGAAACCAGTCCAACACTATAAAGTGATTATCCCTCAATTAAAAATAAAGAAAAAAATGTTGTTAAAATACTGCCAAGGTTGAGAGTTCCTGAGACCATGTGTACATTTAAAGAACTACACGCATCTTAAGGTGGCCTCGAGGGGGTGGGGCTGGCAGAAGGTCAGTCAAAGAGGGAGACCTGCTCTCTCCCTCCTCACCTCCCACCCCTCCTGCCTTCTTTTAACCAAAGTGTACAGAGCTCCTTCCGTTTCAGGCAGCTGGAGCTCACAGAGCTTCATAAACGGATTTCCAACCCCCCATCCAGTGGCATCATGTGGGCAACTGAAATTGGCCACAGTGGGCATATCGCAGAGATGGGCAAACATGTGCTATAAACCAGAGCTTTTTAAAAATATGAGAGCTGGTTGTTATGCATTTACCAGCAAAACACTGGCTTGGGCCCTTACTAGGTACCAGGGATACACAGGGAGCAGACCAGGCTCAGCTCCTGTCCTCGTGGAGTTGATATCTAGTAGGAAGTCAGACACTCTTCAAACAATTACATAACTGTTAATGAACTTCAGCTCTGAGAAGTACCGGTTCAGTGTCTGAGATAATGAGAGCTTGTGTGAGCACAAGTGTGGGCTGGGGGCCATAGAGGGGTGTGTGTTTCAGGGGGTGACTGGCCTAGGCTAGGTGACCTGGAAGAGGTGACATTTAAATAGGGCCCTGATGGCTTTGTAGGAATTTGGGCAGATTAGACAACAGCAGATCACCTTTTGGGCAGAGAAGGCAGCAGGCACAGCCAATCAGAGATGAGGGCTAGGAGAGGCAGGAGGACTGAGGAAGTATTCCTAAGAAGCCCAGGGAGGGATGAGAGACCGAGGAGAAGCTGATCAAGCTGGCAAAGGTGGGCCACACAGAGCACTGTCATGTAAGGAACTTGGGTTTTATCCAGGCAGCTGGTGAAGGGTGTTGAGCAGAAGAGATCCCTGGGTAGATTCAAATTAAAAACAAAACTATATTGTCCCTCCCTTTCCTGTAACTTTGGGGTTTACCACCGCTAATGGCATTAAGCATCACCATGAACCAGGCACGGGTAATAAAGAGATGGATAGGTTTGCCCACTGACTTAGGGATTTCCTTTGGGCAGGGCAGGTGGACAGACCCATGCACATGGCGCCAGCAGAACATGAAGAGTTCTGGGTGGACAGTGCCCACAGCAGGAGGGATGTCTACTTGGAGCAGTGAGGGGGGAAGTGGACTCTGAAGGACCTCCCCCTACAAAACCACTAAATCTGAAACAAAACATACTTTGTAATACATCACCGGCCCCATCAACAGTAAGGAAAATTCCCAAGGCACTTTCATCTGAAAACAAAAGGCCGTGATCTAATACCAGGACCAGAGCAGTGAGTGATAACCAAATGCAAAAACTGGGGCTTGTCCTAAGGATAGATGCTGACATCCGGACCAGTGACAGGGGAGTAAGCCTTGTTGTTGTTGTTCAGTCACTAAGTCGTGTCCAATGCTTTGTGACCCCATGGACTGCAGCACGCCAAGCTCCTCTGTCCTCCGCTAACTCCTGGAATTTGCTCAAATTTATGTTCATTGAGTCAGTGATGCTATCTAACCATCTCATCCTCTGTGGCCCCCTTCTTCCTTGGGATGTGGCAAAATGAAGCATCAGAACGTGCAACTCTTATTCTCCTAGGGCCTCTGACAGGGAGTGAAGTGGTCCCTGCTCCCAGGTGTCATCCCCACTCCCATTCTCAACCCCACCCCAGCAGAAGCAATGTCCATCCTCTCTGGAGGAAAACATTGCTATTTAGAAGCTAGAGAGTCCCTTAAGATCAAATATGAGTTCATGCATGGGAGTCAGCAGAAAGGTTAATAAATAGCAATCTGGACCCTCCAAGCCCTTTCAGACACAGTAATTATCAATACCAAATACATGGTAATATGCATGTGATATTTAAGATTAAACATTTAAGGATATTTAAGGAAATCTAAAAAAGCATAGACCTGAACAAACAACATGAGACTATCTGGGAAGACCAGGCAAAGTTGAAAGAGAACCAAATAGAAATTTTAGAAATTAATATATATAGTTGGTAACATTAAAAAAAAAAAAGGATGGACTAAACAGCAGACTAAATGGCTGAAGAGAGACTATTTTTTTTTTTTTTTTTTTTTTTTTTATATTTTTTTTACTTTATTTATTTTTTTTTTTTCTTTTCTTTTTTTTTTTTTTTAATTTTGAAGAGAGACTATTAAAAATGGAAAATAAGTCTAAGGAAATTACCCAAATGCAATACAGAGAGAGGTTGATGAAACCCATAAAGGAGAAATCTGGTCCACTACAATAGCCACCAGCCACATATAGCCAGGTAAACTTATATTTGAATCAATTAAATTTATAAGTCAGTTTCCCAGTTGCACTAGCCACATTTTAAGTTCTCATAGCCACATGTGGTTAACAGCTGTCATATTGGACAGTGTATATTGCAGGCAGATCTCAAAGATGTCAGGGATTGGGTTCCAGACCAACACAGTAAAGTGAATACCACAATAAAGCAAGTCACATGAATTTTTTGGTTTCCCAGTGCATATAAAAGTTATGCTTATATTGTACTGTTTTCTATTAACTGTGCAATAGCATTCTGTCTAAAAAACAGTGTACATACCTTAATTTATAAATACTTTATTGCTAAAAAAATGCTAACCATCATCTGAGCCTTCAGCAAGTGGTAATCTTTTTGCAATAGCAACATCAAAGATCACTGAGCACAGATCACCATAACAAATGTAATAATGAAGATGTTCAAAATATTGAAGGAATTGCTAAAATTTGACAAAGAGATATGAAGTGAGAAAATGGTGGAAAAATGGTGCCAATAGACTTTCTTGACACAGGGTTGCCACAATCCTTCAATTTGTAAAAAATGCAATATTTGTAAAGTGTAATAAAATAAAGTGCAATAAGGCAAGATATGCCTATATGCAACATTTCCATCACCAGAGAAAGTTCTGTTGGACAGACTAGGTTGTAAGACAGGGAAGAAAGTCTGATCCCAGAAGGAGAGCAAACAGAATGGAGAAGAGAAAGAAATCATGATTGAGGGATTTCCTTAGCAGTCCAGTGGGTAAGACTTCGCCTTCCAATACCAGTAGTGTAGGTTCAATCCCTTGTCAGGGAACTAAGATCCCACATGCCTTGCAGCCAAAAAAAAAAAAAAAAAAAACAAAGCAATATTATAACAAATTCAATAAAGACTTTAAAAATGGTCTTTAAAAAAGAACTGTAATAGTCTGTAAAAAGACTCTAAAAATGGTATTTTTTACAATCGTAAAAAAATAATGGCGGAGAATATTCAAAAACGAACCCACAGATGCAGGAAGCACAATTTATATAAATCAGGATGGATGAAAAGAAATCCACATCTAGCCACATCATAATGAAACTGAACAAAAGAGACAAAGAGAAAATCTGAAGAGTAGCTAACAAAAGGACAATCAAACTGGAGCTGACTTCTCTTTAGCAAATAGGAGACAGACAGTCGAGCGATGTCTTCCAAGTGCAAATGAAAAAACTGTCAGCCTAAAACTGTGTACCCAGCAGAACTCTTTAGTAACAAGGGCGACATATAGACATTTTTCATATAAACAAAAGTCGCAAGAGCTTACCAACAAAAACTCTTTACGGAGGAACTTTTAAAACATGCTCTTCATAAATATGAATATACCTCTTCCTAGAAGTGAGGTCTGAGACATAAGAAGGAATGATGAACAAAGAAACTGGTAAGCATATAGGTAAATTATTTTAAGCAAATATTACCAATACAAAGTAATCATGATAACAGCGTCTAAACTGTGTGTGTGTGTGCTCAGTCATGTCCGATTCTTTGAGAGCCCATGGACTGTAGCCTGCCAGGCACCTTTGTGCATGGGATTTTCCAGGCAAGAATTCTGGAGTAGGGTGCCACTCCCTTCTCCAGGGGATCTTCCTGACCCAGGGATTGAACCCAAGCCTCTTGGTCTCCTGCATTGACAGACAGATTCTTTACCACTAGCGCCACCTGGGAAACCCATAATGTCTA
This sequence comes from Cervus canadensis, assembly GCF_019320065.1. Taxonomy (NCBI): domain Eukaryota; kingdom Metazoa; phylum Chordata; class Mammalia; order Artiodactyla; family Cervidae; genus Cervus; species Cervus canadensis. The sequence goes on from NC_057398.1 coordinate 27,338,377, forward strand.
AATTAGAGTTGTTGTTGTTTGTTTGTTTTTAAGGATGTAATTAAAATATTGGACATGGTAGTATAAGTCAGGAAGAATGATCAGAATTAATATATTTTTGATAACTCTTACTATTTAGGAGAGGGCATTAAGATATTGATCAATCCTAGGCTTTATTAAGTTAAATATACACAGTATTTTAGAAGGTTCTACACCCTCCATATACATCAGAATCTCCTGGAGGCCTGTTAAAACATGGATCACTGGCTCCCACCATCAGAATTTCTGTTCCAGGAGATCTGGGGTGGGTTTCTAGAATTTTCATTTCTAACAAATTCCCAGGTATTGCTGCCACTACTGGCCCAGGCACCACACTTCAAGAACTACTGAACCCAAAACAGTAGTTTTGGAAATAGGGTGCTTAACTTCCAAACCAACAGAGGGGTGTAAAATGAAATGAGAAAACAAACAAAAATTTTCCATCCAGACCAGCTTTGCCCGGTACAAATATAATGTTAACCACATATGTGGTTTTAGATTTTTCTGGTAGATATGTTAAAAAAGTAAAAAGAAACTGGTGAAATGAGTCTTAGTAATGTATTTTATTTAACTCAATATATCCCAAATATTATCATTTCAATATGTGATCAATTTTAAAAATTATTAATGGGACATTTTATTTTTTTTTTCTGGTACAAAGTCTTCAAAATTCAGGGTGTATTTTACACTCTCAGCACTTCTCAATGTGGCCTGACCACCCTGCGGGTACCCAATGGCCACACATGATTTGTGGCTACAACCCTGGACAGACCAGGTCTAGACTGTAAGGGATGAGAGCCTGCAGAGGACAGAGGCCCCACAGAGTCACTGCGCGCCCACGATATGCCAGACTCCAGGGTGAGCACTTCATCCACATCATACATCATCTTTTTTCGTCCCCACATAGGCCTGTGAGATTAGCATTAGTATCACTCCAGATGGGGAATAGCAGGGCTGAGAAAACTTAAAACATTTCCCCAGGATCATCTGGCTGGCGAGTGGCAGAGCTGGGCTTCAAAGCCAGGTCTCTCATAGTCCATTGCCAACCTCGGAACCTCAGAGTTTCTATACAGAATTTTCTGTAACAGGCCAGATAGTAAATATCTTAGCCTTTTGGGACCAATCTGTCACAACCATTCAGCTCTGCTCTTGTAACAAGACAGCATGCATGCGTGCTCAATCATGTCCAACTCTTTGCAACCCCATGGGCTATGGCCCACCAGGCTCCCCTGTCCATGGGATTTTCCAGGCAAGAATACTGGAGTGGGTTGCCATTTCCTCCTCCAGGGGATCTTCCCAACCCACAGATTGAACTTGTGTCTCCTGCACTGGCAGGCACATTCTTTATCACTGAGCCACCAACAGGGCAGCAGCCTTAGACAATGTGTAAACAAATGAGCATGGCTCTGTCCCAATAGCACTTCATTTAGGGAAACAGGTAGAGGGCAGGATCTAGCCTTTGGACTGTGGTCTGCAACCCCTGTGCTAGGCTAACACAACTGGGCCTCCGGATGCCCAGGTTCAGGGAGACCTCAATGACTAATTGCTGATGTTCTGTGGTGTGTGCATGTGTCGGGAGTGTTTGGAAGGAGGAGACCCTCTCTTTCCAGAACCACCATGGCCCTCCCAATGTTCAGAAGGATGCAGAATGGCTATGTTTTGGTGGTACTTCCTCAGATTCTGCCAGGGGCTCGGCCAGTCCCTGTAATTCTGTAGCCTCCACTGAGCTCCTGGCTATAAACATGAGTTATTCCCACTCTCAGGCTGAGAGAGAGGGGAAATAAAGGCCAGGATTGATGGAATCCCAGACATAAAATCTGGCACCATAATGCCTACATTTTGGAAATTGCCTTTAATTAATGGTTTATGGCCACAAAGATTCCCTCCCCCAACCCTTCATCCTTCTGTAGCATCTTCTCCCTGGTGATCAGTCCTGGCGATGGGAACAGGGAGGGGGTGAAAGAGGAGGGCTGGTGAATAGCTGGTTTCTCAGAAACCAAAATGTGTGGTTTTGCTTATATGAACCCAGCTTGGCCTCTGGCATTCCTCAAGCCTGGACTCCATAAATAATGTGAATTGAAAAGCCAGCTCCCTGCACAGGCCTGAGGCCTGTTAGCTACAGAATCATCCACACACACTCACAAAAACACATCAAGCTCAGGAAAACACACACTCACAAGTGTGTACACACACACACACACACCGGAAATTTGCTTTTTTATTTTTTGGTCCACTTATCAGTCTCTCCTTCTTCCTGTTTATCTTGCTGTCTTTGTGTTCCGTGGCACTATTTCTTTCCTGAAGTTCTGCTCTTTGAGTCTCTCTTCCGTTCTCTCTCCTGTCTTTCCCCTTCCCATGCCCTTTGATCTCCCCTACTTGGGACACATAACCAAGCTACACAAACACACCCCCAGCTGCCCACCTCAGCATAGAATCCACAAATCCTCCCCTCCCATCACAGACACCCCTGCCCCTCCCACCTGGACCAGGCTTGACTCTAACCAGGACAATGAACTTCCACCCAAGTGCAAGAAGTACAATTAGGTTCCCTCCCTAAGCACCTGAGCTGAACTCAAACCACATTTCATCCCAGGAATACAAGGGGATGGAGGCAACTCTGCCAAATTCCAGGTGTAGCCAAAAAAAAAAAAAACTGCCCAAGCCCGAAGGGAGAGGCCCTTTATTACCAATAATAGCCACCTTGACTGAGTGTCTACTATGGCTTCATATTCAGAATTTATAATAGTCATGTTAACCTAAGAGGTAGATATTATTATTATTCCCATTTTATAGATGGGAAAACTGAGGGTCCAAGAGGTAAATGAATTTGCTTAAAACCAAAGTCTGTCCAACTCCAAAGCCTAGTCTCTTCCCGCATGCTCAATCGCTTCAGTCTTGTCTGACTTTTTGCAACCCTGTGGATTGTAGCCCTCCAGGCTCCTCAGTCCATGGGATTTCCCAGGCAAGAATACTGGAGTGGGTTGCCATGCCCTCCTCCAGGGGACTTTCTTGATCCAGAGATTGAACCCACGTCTCCTGTGTCTCCTGCATTGCAGATGGATTCTTTACCCCTGAGTCACTGGGGAAGCCCCAGTCTCTTCCCACAGGGCTGGTCCAAATAGACAACATGGGCTGTGTCTTGGGATCTGGGACAACCAGTCTCAGCCACATAAGGTCTCTCATCTCCCCAGAAACATGTAACAGAGACATGACTCCAATACAGGAATAAGGCAGAGGTTCTCAGGTCTAGCCAACAGGAGGACACACTGTTTGGATTCCAGTGGTCAGCACCTGTGCACCCAACCAGAAAGGCTTCCCTGCCACTCAAACCTGTCCTTGGGGGCCCAGCTCTAGCAGTGGAGGGAAGGGAACACCTAGGCTGAGGCCCCTAGCCAGGCAGGGACTTGGAGCCTCCCAGGCAAGGCTGCAGAGGCAGTCGCTGTTTCTGCATTCCCTGGCGCCATGGCAACAAGAGTGCTCAAATTGGTGACCCGCACAGAGTCTGTACCATCTGCTGTTTTCGGGGCTGGGGGTTGCAGGGTCACCTTCTGTCTGCCTGAGAAAGGAAATATAGTAATGTGGCAATGACCTCTCACCCTTGTCTATGCAGTATAGAAAGGCCCCATCAGCCCCACTGTCACTGAGTCCGCAGAGCAGCCCAGGGGAGGAGGCAGGCAGCAGAGAGCAGCATCACGACAACATGCAGAGATGGACACCGAGGCACGAGGCACCACCTCTGCCCACCCTGCGTTAGGTCGTTCTGCCTGGCACCCTGCTGGACCAGCCTGGCATCTTCCAGGCCAGGTGGCTGTGGGCCCCGAAGGGCTCTTAGCTGGGCAGTTAGGTGTTGGGGAGAAGGGTTTCAGTAGAGCTGGGACGAGGGAGGTGGGTATGGTCACCAAGCTGCAGTTCCCCAAGAGTTGTCCAAGGCATTTCAGTGGAGGGAGGCAAGTGACTGGGGGAAGGGGCTTTGTGACGAGGAAGTAAGGTCTTTAGCCTGTGGGTTTTTTTTTTTCAATTTCAAAAATAATATAGCCAATGCAGAAAACTTGGAAAACAGAAAAATATGCACACACATTCTGGCACATTCACAAGTTCATGACACACACACACACATGTTCACACACAAATATCCATTATCCCTTTCCAGAGATAAAGACATTTAGCATTTAACCATCTAATACAATGTAATATATGACATATGTGTATATATTATATAGACATAATTATTTGGATTCCCTGGTGGTTCAGACGGTAAAGTATCTGCCTGCCATGAAGGAGACCTGGGTTCAATCCCTGCGTACAGAAGATCCCCTGGAGAAGGGAATGGCAACCCACTCCAGTATTCTTGCCTGGAGAATCCCATGGACAGAGAAGCCTGGCAGGCTACAATCCATGGGGCTGCAAAAAGTCAGACACGACTCAGCGACTAACACATGTATTATAGGTACGTTATACATATTATCATACATATTTTAACGTGGTTGGGATTCTGTTGTACCTGCTATCTTGTACTGTGCTTTTCCATTTTGCAGTAGATTGTGCACATTTTCTCATATAAAAAATATTCCCATGACAGGTTTTTCAATGAATTGCCTATATTCCGACATACAAATGAAGTATCATTCATTCAGATTAAACTTTCATCCATAACCATTTATACTGCTTTCTACTTTTTAAATGTTTCTACTTTTTTCATTATAAATTATATATGTTTATTACGGAACTTTAACAACACTTAGAGGTACAGATGCTGATGCTAAGTCACTTCAGTCGTGTCTGACTGTGCGACCCCAGAGATGGCAGCCCACCAGGCTCCCCCGTCCCTGGGATTCTCCAGGCAAGAACACTGGAGTGGGTTGCCATTTCCTTCTCCAATGCATGAAAGTGAAAAGTGAAGTCGCTCAGTTATGTTGGACTTTTCGAGACCCCATGGACTGTAGCCTACCAGGCTCCTCCGTCCATGGGATTTTCCAGGCAAGAGTATTGGAGTGGGTTGCCATTATTAGAGGCACAGCAGGAGGGAAATAATCTCATACAAACTCAGCAACTATAACATTTTTGTGCTTTTCACACCGATCGTTTTACTATGTGTCTGATTTGATGGCTATGTAATTTTTACCTTGTTATAATGGTTTATAATATACAATATAGGGTCCTTTCAAATCAGGCTTATTTTTTAATACTTGTCATTTCTCACAGTATTGAGTTTATCCATTTGGGTTTTCATTTAACCATGCTTTGGAAAAAGATTCTTTTCCCTTTTCTGTTGACTCCTCACCACCTGAACTTGGTATATTTATCAAGTGTTGATGCAGCTGACCGTGGGTTGAGGAATGGGGCTGCAAAATGCTGGTAGAAAGACATTTTTGCCTGTGAGGGCCACTCCAGAAACACATTTCAGTGTGTATAGGAATAGAGCTGGTGCTCCATTTATCCTAAAAATATGAATCACCCAGTAGCCCAAAAATGACTGTCTCTGTGTTGTTTACAGTAGTAAAAAATGAGGGACAACCAGGCCCACCGACAGGAGGCAGGTGAAATAGATTATGGAGCATCCATTCCACAAATCCTGTGTGGTCAAAAGATATTACAGATCACTGCTGCGAAAGAGGGATGTCCTCCATGGTGTAAATGAGAACAGCATATTACAAAACAGGATGGACCATGTAAATGTGGGCATCTGTGTGTGTTTGTAAGCGTGGGCATTTTTTTCCCCCCAGTGGCTATAATGCTGTTTATTTTTTATGAGGATATGTAGCCAGATTAAGCACAGGTTAATAATACCAGTTTGTTCTTTTCAAAGCAAAGCAAAAGCCCCATAGACTTTTTATTTATTTATTTACTTTTTAATTGGAGGAAGTGTAGGCATCTGTGTATCCCAAAGAATATTTAACTAAATGCCAGCAGCTGCTGTCTCCGGGTGGCGTGGGTTTTGGGGTGATTCTGTTTTATTTTTATTCTTTCTTGGATTTTTAATTCTTTAAATTCTTTTCCTTTTAGAGGGCATAGGTTACTATCGTCCTGGGGGAGGGGCAGCACAACAAAGCAAAAGCTATTTTGATTCTGAAAAGAAGAAACCTATAGGGTGAGGAAGACATGGGGGGGGGGTACTCAGAAGGGGCAGCCTGCCCCTGCCCTGCCCCTCACCCCACTGCCCAACACGGCCCTGTGTGCTTATGTGTTGCAGACTCCGACAGCCAGTGCAGCCCCACGAGGCAGAGCCTCAGCCTGTCGGAGGGCGAGGAGCAAATGGACCGGCTGCAGCAGGTGGAGCTGGTCAGAACCACGCCCATGTCCCACTGGAAGGCGGGTACCGTCCAGGCCTGGCTGGAGGTAGTCATGGCCATGCCCATGTACGTCAAGGCCTGTGCGGAGAACGTCAAGAGTGGGAAGGTAGGACCCCCGTGGGGATCCCCACCCCTCTCCCATCCCGTCCTCAGGGTTACAGGAGCTGGCTGAACCGGGTTCATCCTCCAATGACTCCAGTAAATCATTGTCTCTCCAACAAGGCACATAGCTCTTCTGAGCCTCAGCTTCCTCATCTTTAAAATGGGACTAATTTCCCTTTACCTGGCTGGAGGGAGGCAGGGCTGGACTTGAGCACCTTTTCAGCCCGTTCGGGGGTTCCACCGCCTCCCGGAGCAGCAGTCCTCTGGCGAGGCGCCTGCAGAGCTCTTCCCATTGCTGTTCCCGCACCGCGGGGAGGGATTCCTTGGGTCCCCGCTCCCACGCCTCCCTTCGGCGCTCAATCCCCACTTGCTGGGCGCAGGTGCTGCTGAGCCTGAGCGACGAGGACCTGGAGCTCGGCCTGGGCGTGTGTAGCTCGCTGCACCGGCGCAAGCTCCGGCTGGCCATCGAGGACTACCGCGACGCCGAGGCGGGCAGGAGGTGAGCCGGCGCCCTGGCCCCAGGGAGCTGAGAGATGAGAGACCTCTCCTCAGAGTCACACGGGTGAGGGGGCGGGCGCTGTGGGTGGGGCCAGGTGAGAAGTGCCAGGTCCTGGGACTCCAATGGGCGGTGCTCTGGGCGGGCCTTCCCTGTAAAAAGATGGAGAACAAACTCAGTGCGCCTCCTAGAGCCCTAGGATCGTCCCATTGCGGGAGTCGGGGGTCTTCAGGGGCAACCCAGAACTCCTCTAACTCCGAGGGTGGGCCAGCCCTGGTGGACCTGGGAAATTTGGCCAAGATGTTTGTTCTGCCTACTCCCACCTCAAACCCCAGTTCTTAGCATTCCAAGTAAGAGACAGCCTACAGGCTGGGAGGACGAAAAGAAATGGGCCTGATTTGGAGCCAGGTGCGAGGGGGTGTTTGAGGGCCCGGAGGGAAGGAGCATCTATCAACAAGCACACCTGGGAAGGGCTGACTATCCGTCCAACAAGTGTGTCCCCAGCGATTCCACCCTCCTGCCCCCAGCTCCTCCCGGCCTCTCTCCTGACCTTTGTGAGCAGGACTTATTGAGGAGCCCCTCATTCACCAAGCAGCTCCAGGTAAAAGGAAAGGAGCCCCCTAGCCAGTCCTCAGCATACAGAAGGGGAAGAAAACTAGCTGGTAAATCTGACACTTTCTGTTTTGCATAATTATCTCTTTCACTGGTTTCCCCATCATTTTTGTGCAGTTAATTAATCAAACCTGGTGGTGTGTGCTATTATTTGCAGAAGCAGCTTTGTGGATTAAAAATAAGAGGGGGTTGGGGGTAGGAAGGCAGGCTGGTTTAGAAGCCGGAAAAGCAAATTGCTGGGTGTCCCAGAGAATGATTCTGAGGTGGCAGGAAAAGCGATGAGATGGGATCTGAAACGCGGGTAGTAACTCCCAGCCAAGCCAAGTAAGAAGACCATGGTCCTTATCAGAAGATCTGGACCCTCCTAAAAATATGGTGAGCTTGCACCTCTGCTGAGCTTCCCCTCCTGAGTGTCCCACAAGCACCTAGCATTCACCACAGACCCTTACCCAGTGCCTGACCCCAGGCCCCAAAGGCTCACCACCCTGGGTCCCCCAAGCTGAAAACCCAACCCCAACCCCAACATGGTCACTATTACTTGGGCAGGGTGGTGCTGCCTGCCTCACCTCTCAAAAATGTGGGATTGCTGCCCATGTTCCCCCCAAATCCAGCTGACCCCTGAGAACCCCCAGAGTGAGAAAAGGATTGAAGTCAACCCAGCAGCCAGATGTGAAGAGATTTTAAACATTTCTAAGAAACCTAAGCAGGACTGTTTCCCAAAACCAGGGCCTAGGTAATGGACACCCAGGGCCTCCTGGAGCAGGGAGGAGCCTTCATCAAATGGCTCTGCTTTCTGCAGAATCCTGGTCTGTCTGTGACTTGCCCTGTGACCTTGTGCTGTAGAACTTGGTTTCTCCACCTGCGAAGTGAAGGGGATGAAATTACGACGGTGGCTCTTTAACCTTCGGCGATCATGGCCTATTTGAGAACCTAATGAAAATTTCTGAAACTTGCCCCAGAAGAAATACAAAAACTTCACAACTTTGCATTCTTGGACTCTCTAACCCATCCATGCAACTTTGAGGTGTCTGTGAACTCTAGGGTAAGGACCCCAGTGAGGTCATCTTTGAGAACATATCCTGTGTGACTCTAGGCATGACATTACCCTTTCTGGGCCTGGTTCCCCTTATCTCTAAAATTTATTGTTGTTTAATTGCTAAGTTGTGACTGATTCTTTGTGCCCGCATGGACTGTAGCCTGCCAGGCTCCTCTGTCCATGAGATTTCCCTGGTAAGAATATTGGAGTGGGTTGCCATTTCCTTCTCCAGGGGAATTTTCCAGCCCAGGGATCGAACCTACATCTCCTGCATTGGCAGGTGGATTCTTTACCACTGAGCCACCAGGGAAAACCCTATCTCTAAAATACTAATGACAAAAATCCACCAACCCCTCCCAACCTATTACTCATTGCTTTATAGACATTATTTCATTTGACCACCACGACATCAAGACAGGATAGATATGCTTAGCCCCCTTTTAAAGATGGAGAAAATGAGGCCAGAGAAATAATGGGCACAAAGTCATACTACAGAAGATTCGACTTCAAAGTCAATTTCCTTTCCACTCTCCCAAGGCACCTTTGTGTTAAAAACATCAATGGTGTATTAATAGCTCCTGCCACTATTCTTTCTGGAACACCAAATTCATCCCAGACCCTGTGCTAAGGGCTTTACCCTCTCTTACCTCTTTAAGTCCTGGAGGAAAGCAGGAGTATTTATAGAGGAGGAAATTGGGGTGCAATGTCTCAGATCTAAGGGTGATGAAGCCAGAAAGGCCTCATATTTTTTATGCTGAATAATGACTCAAATGACTTCAAAATTCTGTGCCCAAACTCACATTTCAAGATCTGATCTGTTCCCTGTTTGGGGAATATCAGTGTCAAATTTTATAAAATGTTTGAATTACTTTTAAAGTCATCCTGTTTTATTCACCTTCAGCACTTACAGTAGCTCATACCAACAGCTGGGAAAGTGTTGCCAAGCCGAGGCCCCATGGGGACAACTTTAATGAAAAGAGAACTGTTTGGAAGGGCAGGCGTGCATTAATTATCAGCATGCAGCTGGATATTGCTGATTATAAATGGACCTCTCAAATAGGTTAAGCAAGGTGCCTCCTTCCACCCTGCGCCCCACATCCCGATGCACCGCTGATTTGCTGAGCAGACCCTTCCTTCAGAGGGAAAAGAAGTCTTCTAGTCCCTATCAAAGGCCCAACAGCATATGATTCAGAGGCCACAAACTTCATCCCTTCCCTGGGCAAGAAACTAACAACAACTGGGCCTAGGAAGGGTCCCTCTAAAAGGGATGAGGCTTCAGCCTCATCTTCGAAGCCTTCCCATCTTCGAAGGGAGCTTGTTTTGGCCAGAAGATTCCAACTTGGGAGCTAGGTTTCAGGGAACTTCCTGGAAGACTGGAGCTGGTGCCCCCCTCGCCTGGCCTTGCTGTCTTCCTTGTGTGCGTGCCGCTTCAGTCGTATCTGACTCTGTAAGACCGTATGGACTGTAGCCCGCCAGGTTCCTCTGTCCATGGGATTTTCCAGGCAAGAATACTGGAGTGCATTGCTGTGCCCTCCTCCAGGGCATCTTCCTGACCCAGGGATTGAACCTGCAACTCTTACGTCTGACCTGCATTGGCAGATGGCTTCTTTACCACTAGAGTGACCTGGGAAGCCCACTGGACTCTAAATCAGAAGCTCTGGGGCCTTAGCCAGGTGGAGAGCCATAGGCACCACCCCCAGTCCTGCCGTCCGGAAACTGATGGTCCAGTGGGCCACTGGCCTGCTGAGCAGCGATTACCCAGTGTGACAGTGCAAGGGCTCCACAGAGATCTGGGCACCAGGAGGGTCCTGACCTAGCACAGGGGTCCTAAGGCTTTAGGAAGAGCCGCATCTCAGCAGTCTCGCGGGAGTTAAGCAGGGGAAGAGGGTGGGATGGGAGGCCTGGAGGTGGGGAGGTCCTGGCTCTTTGGGGACAGATTCAGAGGTTCTGGGAGGCTGAGGGGCAAGAGGAAGGGAGCAAAGCCAGGAGCCCACCTTCCTGCTCTCAGTCCGTCTTCCGATGAAGTGTCTGCTACTATGCGTGCAGCATCAGGCTGACTCAGCCTGGAGAACAGTCCCTGTGCTCAGATAATTCATTTGTAAGGTTCCGCGTGTGATGGGACTCTGAAGGGAATTCTTAAAGAGGCAGAGCAAACATGTCAGGGAGCATGCTCAGACAGCACAGAGCCAGCCTCTGCAACATGGGAGCTGATGCCTAGGAGGGGAGGAGAGAGCCCAGGCGGGGCTGGAAGAAAATGGGTGCCCGAGAGGCAGGGACCCCCACCATCTGAGGACAAACACAGTGCATCCCGAAGTGCTCCCAGCTCCAGCCCGGTGGGAGGGGGAGCCTGCACCCTGTGAGGTCACCCCGAGGACTTCTGACTTTATCTCTGCAAAGGGGCGCCATGGGAGAGTTTCTTTATTTAAATCTACTGTTCTTTTTTCCTCTTTTATGGACTTTTTATTTTTTGACCACTTGTGTGTGTGGGTGTGTGTGTGTGTGGGATAGGGATCTTAGTTCACTGACCAGGGGTTGAGCCCACGCTGCCGTGGAAGCACGGAGTCCTAACCACTGGACCACCAGGGAATTCTGCTACTGACTTTTCATTGAGTGTTGAGCTATACTTCTCTTATTTTTAATTATTGCTCTATAGTTTACAATATACACACTTCACTTAACACTATCTTCAAATATTATACAACTTCGCGTGTAGTATAACATGCTTTTTTCCTCCTGCCATTGTGCTATCATTTACACACACACACACACATGTGCCATAATATGTTGTTATTATTTTTTTTTAACTGGCCATTATCTTTTAAGATTAGCAACTAAGGAAAATATTTACCAAGATAATTTACCATTTCCAGTCTTCTTCAAAAAAAAGTTTTATTGTGGTAAAATACCCATAAAATGTACCACCTTAATCATTTTTTAGAGTACAGTTCAGCAGTGTTACTTTACCGGCTTCCCTGGTAGCTCAGCTGGTAAAGAATCTGCCTGCAATGCAGGAGACTCCGCTTCGATTCCTGGGTCAGGAAGATCCACTGGAGAAGGGACAGGCTACCCACTCCAGTATTCTTGGGCTTCCCTTGTGGCTGAGGTGGTAAAGAATCCTCCGGCAATGTGGGAGACCTGGGTTCAATCCCTGGGTTGGGAAGAGCTCCTGAAGCAGGGAATGGCTACCCACTCCAGTATTCTGGCCTGGGGAATTCCATGGACTGTATGGTCCAGGGGGTCGCAGAGTCGACACGACTGAGGGGCTTTCACTCACTCACTCAGCGGTGTTAAGTACATTCACATTGTTGTGCAGCCATCACCACCATCCATTGCAATAACTCTTTCATCTTATAAAACTGAAACTCTTTCCCCATTAAACACTAACTCTCCATTCTCCTCTTCCCCAAGTAAGCCAACAACCATCATTCTACTTTTGAATCTGACTACTCTCAAGTTCCTCACATAAGTGGAGTCACATTGTATTTGTCTTTTTGTGACTGGCTTATTTCATTATCATAATGTGCTCAAGATTCATCTGTGTGTAGTATCTGTCAGCCTTTTTAAGTTTGAATACTACTCCACTGGGGCTGAATACAAGCCCATTTTGCTTATCTGTTCATCCATCTATGGATACTTGAGTTGCTTCTACCTTTTAGCTCTTGTAAATAGTGATGCTATGAACACAGGATGTGCTGATATATCTCTTAAAGGCCCAAATTTCAACACTTTTGGATATATACGCAAAAGTGGAATTGCCGAAACATATGGTAATTCTATTTTTAATTTTCTGCAGAACTGTCATACTGTTTTCCACAGTGACTGTACCCCTGTACGTGGTCACAAACAGTGCACAAGGGTTCCAGTTTCTCCACATCCTTGCCAACACTTGTTTTTTTTAATAGTGGCCATCCTAGTGAGTATCAAGTGGTATTTTATCATAGTTTTGGTTTGCATTTCCCTAATGATTAGTGAAGGGCTTCCTAGGTGGCATAGTGGTAAAGAATACACCTGAGGTAACTTGGGTTCAGTCCCTGGGTCAGGATTATCCCCTGGAGTAGGAAATGACAACCCTCTCAAGTATTCTTACCTGGAAAATTCCATGGACAGGGGAGCCTGGCAGGCTACAGTCCAAGGGGTCACAAAGACTCGGACACAACTGAGCATATAAGCACACACGCACATACACACAATGATTAGTGATACTGAGCATTTTTCCATGAGCCTATTGGTCATCTTTATATCTTCTTTGCAGAAATGTCTCTTTGAGTCCTTTACCCATTTCTGAATCAGGTTGTTTGGTTTTTTTGTTGAGTTCTATTGTTCAGTCACTCAGTCGTGTCCACCTCTTTGCGAATCCATGGACTACAGCACTCCAGACTTCCCTGTCCTTCACCATCTCCCAGAGTTAGCTCAAACTCATGTCCATTGAGTCAGTGATGCCATCCAACCATCTAATCCTCTGTCCTTCTCCTCCTGCCTTCAAGCTTTCCCAGCATCAGGGTCTTTTCCAATGAATCAGCCCTTCACATCAGGCAGCCAAAGTATTGGAGTATTGTTAAGGTTTAGGAGTTCTCTTTATTCTTTTGTGTAGCCCAAATTTCCATGTGGTTATTAGTATTTTCTTTCCTCCTGAAGAAATGCCTTTTACATTTCTTGTAGTTCATTCCTCTGAATTTCTACTTGTTTAAAAAAGTCTTTTGTTTCCTCCCTCATTTCTGAAGACTTTATTTTTTAGAGCAGTTTTAGTTTCACAGCAAAATGGAGGGAAAGTTAAGAGATTTCACGTAAATCTCTTGCCCTCACACATGCATGGCCTCCCCCATTCTCATCATCCCCCACCAGGTGGAGCATTTGTTTCAGTTGAACTGACACACCATTGTTACCCAAAGTCCATAGTTTACATTAGGGTTCACTCTGGGTGCTGTATATTCTATGGATTTGGACAAACGTATAGTAGAGTGCGTCCATCATTACCATACAACACTGAATAGTTTCACCTCCCTAAAATCCTCTGTGCTCCACCTAGTCATCCCTCCCTCTCCCTCAAACCCTGGAAACCACTGGTCTTTTTGCTGTCTCCATAGTTTTGCCTCTTCCAGAATGTCATACTGTTGGAATCATACAGTGTGTAGCCTTTTCAGGTTGGCCTCTGTCACTTAGTAATATGCATTGAGGGTTCCTCTGAGAGAGGGTTTTAAGTAGAGGGGTGACATGATCTGATGGATATATTTAAAAGGCCATCTGGCACCCACAGGGGAAATGGATTATTAGAAGGAGGAAGGGAGTGGGGTGGGGGCAGTCGGGAGGCAGTTGCAGAAATCTATGCCAGAGGTGGCCATGGCTTGACCCCAGAAAAGGAGGCAAGGGGCCAGACACGCTGACCAGAGAGGTTGATAGATGGACAGGGTGGGGGAGGGGAGAGGCAGGGCAAGTGAGAGCCTGGAACTGGGAGACAGGACGGACATTTCATCTGGAGCTTGTTAAGTCTGAGATGCCTGTGGCAGCCAGGAGATGTCAAGAGGGCAGCCCGTTAGGATCTCGGAAGGTGAGTTTATGAATTGGGAGTGTCTGTTAGCAGATGTGATCCAGAGCCCTAGAAATGGATGTCAGCCAGAGACAGGAGAGTGTGGGGGTGGAGAAAGGAAGGGGTGAGGAGGGAAGATGTGCCCATTATAAGGCAGCATCTACCCAGATCCAGAGCTCAATACACATTCTTGGAAGGAAGGAAGGAAGCAAGGAGCCATGGAGGACACCAGCAGGAGCAATGGCATGATCCGCTAGCTCCACCCTGGGGAAGGGACTAGCGGGGCTCCAGAGGCATAGAGACCAGTGAGAAGGCGAATTCAGGGGAGAAATGATGGTGCCTAGAGACAGCAGAGTGGAGAAGGAAATGGCAACCCACTCCAGTGTTCTTGCCTGGAGAATCCCAGGGATAGGGGAGCCTGGTGGGCTGCCATCTATGGGGTCGCACAGAGTCAAACACGACTGAAACTACTTAGCAGCAGCAGCAAAGACAGCAGAGGAGAGGAGAAAGGAGGAAGCTGAGTCAGAGCAGGTGGAAAATCCCACCCAGGTTCTCCAGCTTGGCCAGTAGGATGCTCTCCTGACAGTCTCCACTCCACCTTCCCGCGGGGAGTGGGTTTGGGGTGCTCCTTCTGCCAGCTGCGGGGGCAGCGTCACTCTGTAGGTCCATCATTTCCATTTCACATCCAGATTCCTTCATGGTCCCCCAAGGCTCCCACTTAAGCAATACAGTTCACTGCCTGGCATTCAGTTCAGTTCAGTCGCTCAATTGTGTTCAACTCTTTGCGACCCCATGGACTGCAGCACGCCAGGCTTCCCTGTCCATCACCAGCTCCCGGAGCTTACTCAAACTCACATCCGTTGAGTCAGTAATGCCATCCAACCATCTCATCCTCTGTTGTCCCCTTCTCTTCCTGCCTTCAATCTTTCCCAGCATCAGGGTCTTTCCCAGCATTGGAAACAATGAGTCAGTTCTTCGCATCAGGTGGCCCAAGTATTGGAGTTTCAGCATCAGTCCTTCCAATGAATATTCAGAACTGATTTCCTTTAGTATTGACTGCTTGGATCTCCTTGCAGTCCAAGGGACACTCAAGAGTCTTTTCCAACACCACAGTTCAAAAGCATCAATTCTTCGGCACTCAGCTTTCTTCACAGTCCAACTCTCACATCCATACATGAACTACTGGAAAAACCACAGCTTTGACTAGACAGACCTTGGTTGGCAAAGTAATATCTCTGCTTTTTAATATGCTGTCTAGGTTGGTCATAGCTTTTCTTCCAAGGAGCAAGTGTCACTTAATTTCATGGCTGCAGTCACCATCTGCAGTGATTTTGGAGCCCAAAAAAATAAAGTCTGTCACTGTTTCCATTGTTTCTCCATCTATTTGCCATGAAGTGATGGGACCAGATGCCATGATCTTAGTTTTCTGAATGTTGAGCTTTAAGCCAACTTTTTCACTCTCCTCTTTTATTTTCATCAAGAGGCTCTTTAGTTCTTCTTCACTTTCTGCCATAAGGGTGGTGTCCTCTGCATATCTGAGGTTATTGATATTTCTCCCAGAAATCTTGATTCCAGCTTGTGCTTCTCCAGCCCAGCGTTTCTCATGGTGTACTCTGCATATAAGTTAAATAATCAGGGTGACAATATACAGCCTTGACGTACTCCGTTTCCTATTTGGAAACAGTCTGTTGTTCCATGTCCAGGTCTAACCGTTGCTTCTTGACCTGCATACAGAGATTTCTCAGGAGGCAGGTCAGGTGGTCTGGTATTCCCGTCTCTTTAAGAATTTTCCATAGTTTTTGTGATCCACACAGTCAAAGGCTTTGGCACAGTCAATAAAGCAGAAATAGATGTTTTTCTGGAACTCTCTTGCTTTTTCGATGATCCAACGGATGTTGGCAATTTGATCTCTGGTTCCTCTGCCTTTTCTAAAACCAGCTTGAACATCTGGAAGTTCACGGTTCAGGTACTGTTGAAGCCTGGCATTACCTCAGGTCGTTTTTTAAAAGTCCTTCCGCAGGTGGGAGGCACTGTCCTCATTCCTTCTTCAAGGCTGCCACCATGTGGTGAACAGGGGAATAACAGCTGAGGAGACCATCCTGTCCACTTGGGAAGTATTCCTTGTGCACCTACTACACACGCACACATTCGGCACTGGGTGAAGTTCAGTGTGGGATACAGAAAACCTAAGATATGGTGGTGAGGAGAGGAGTTGGAATAAGCAAAACTTGGAGCTTAAATCTGATTCCAAGCCGTGCCACTCTGTGACTCGGGGCAAAGTCCAAGGAGAGATTGGCCCCAGCCAAGGTTCTTGGGCCTCAGGGATTCTGCAGTGGCCTCTGGGATGGAGGTGGGGCGGGGCGGGGCTTTGGGAGGTACCCGGTCCCCAGAGGTGCTGCTTCCTGCTGCATCCATTCCCGCGGCGCTGTCATTGTCCCTTCCCATTCTCAGGGTGTCTGAATGTGGTCTCTTTCCTTCCTGCACCCTCTGTCTGTTGATTCTTTATTATTCTTTGGGGCTCACTCCCTGCTTCTGTCTCTCCCTCTGTCTCTGCCTCCCTTGTCTAACTCTCCCCTCTGTGCCTCTGTCTCTCTCCTATGTCTCTGTCCCTCTCTCCCCTTGTCTCTCCCTGTCTCCTCTCTCCCCTGCATCTGCCTCTCCCCTTGCTGCCCTTTGTCTTTCTCTCTGTCTCTCCACTCCATCACTGTTCCTATCTATCTCTGTGACTTTCTTGGTCCCCTGACCCCGTTATTTTGCTTCTCTCTGGTCATCTCTGCCCCATTTCTCCCTGTCTCTCTGTTTCTGCCACCTTTCCCCACCCATCCCTCTCTCCGGCTGTGTCTCTCCTCACCAGCCTGTCCAAAGCTGCTGACCTGGACCATCACTGGGTGGCTAAGGCCTGGCTCAACGACATCGGCCTGTCCCAGTACTCCCAGGCCTTCCAAAACCACCTGGTCGATGGGCGGATGCTGAACTCCCTGATGAAGCGGGACCTGGAGAAGCACTTGAATGTGTCCAAGAAGTTCCACCAGGTCAGCATCCTGCTGGGGATCGAGCTGCTCTACCAAGTCAACTTCAGCAGGGAGGTGAGAACCAGGGTTCAGGGCACCTTCTGCAGCCCTGCTTTCCCTTCTGGCATCTGCTATCTGTCCATCCAACCATCTGCCCATCCACACATCTCTCCATCCATCCATCCACCTGTCTATCAATCCACGCATCCATCCCTTTCTTTCTCCCTCCCTCCTTTCAACAACTGCTTATTGGGGAATGGACCAGACCCTGTGCTCAATTCAGGGGAAGAGGGAAACACTCATCCTCCAGGCAACCACAAAGATGCTTGTGGCCACAACATCATGGAAGGTTGTCCCAATGAGGGGTGGGGGCGGGGTTTTATGAAAACTCAGAGGAAAGCTTTCAGAAGGACAAGAGAAGCCTTTCCAGCAACAGTAACAGCTAAACTGAGACCTGAAGGGAGGAATTCTGGGTATCAGTCAATAGAAGGTATGAGGGGAAAAGCAATCCAGCAAGGGAATAGCATAGACTAAGACCCAGAGGATAGATCTGCAGCAGCAGAACTGAGAGTCCTATGTGGTTCTGTCCTGGATTTGAGGTGGGGGAAGGAATGGGGATGCTGACAGGTAACTAGGAGGTTGTGAGGCACATTGTAGAGTTTGGACTCTGAGTGCCCCTTGTTCTGATCACTGCCAAGCCAGAGAGCCCAGGATGTCTGCTTCAGCTTCCCCCAAACCTAGTACATCTCCCCAGCTACTCCCCCAAGGGAGGGGCCCTGGGCTGCCGGGGGTGAGTGTGACCGGCCTACTCTTCTCAGAGCACTGTCATAGCACAAGCAGTTCAGGGTCAGGGGGAGAGGGACTGAAGAGGGGGCTTTTTGGCCTTGTCAAACACCCAAGTCAGAGCCCTGGGCACAGGAAGTGATGAGGACACAGGCCCTGGCCCCCAGTGAGCCCCAGTCTGGTACAGGAGATGAGGTGTGGGAAGAACATGATAGTGAAGTGTGGAAATAGGCAGCCTCATTTAGGGGCATCCCTTAACAGACATGCACTGAGCCCCTATTCCAAGTCAGGTGAGCAGGGCTGGGCTATACAAACCAGGCAGGTGGGGGCTGGGCTACACAAACTAGGCAGCTGCCGAGGGCCCCACCTGGCCCCACACTCTGCAGGCAAGTGGCTCTGCCTCTAGGCTCCTCCATCCCTGGAAGCAGGCTTCTCCCCATTTCCCAGAAGGAAAGGACTGACATGGCTAGAGCAGCTGTGGATGATCTGGCCAGGATCCCTCGCATCAGCATGCTGAGGTCCCTGCCAGCACCACGGACTCTCGCTTCCTGTGTGATCTCTGCATGCCCCCCTGGCCCCCCGCAGCTGACCCAGTCTCCCTCCCCACAGGCTCTGCAGGAGCGCCGGGCCCGCTGCGAGACACAGAACATAGACCCCGTGGTCTGGACCAACCAGCGGGTGCTCAAGTGGGTGCGAGACATTGACTTGAAGGTGAGGGCTGATGGCGGGCGTGGGAGGGGTGGCTCTTGGGCATATGCAAATCCCATGCCAGTCTGTGTGCAAATTCAGTATCCATCTTTAAGTGTGGGCTGGGCATCGTTTCCTAGGCCGGCAAGAACAGCCTGCCTCCTGTCACTCAAGAGGCCAGAACTACTCCCCCTGCCCACCCCTTCCCCTCCCACAGTGAGGGTGTGGATGCTGAGTCATCTTCTCTGAAGCCAGTGAGGGGTTGACTCCACAGCCGTCTTCTCCCTCAACAAGCATTTATGGGCTGCCTGCCTAGGTCTGGGGTCTAATCAGTGACAAAATAACCCAGTCGCTATTCTCAAGGCCCTAAAAAGAGTGAGGGTTTTTTAATCCCTCATGATTAAATGCACTAATCCCGGGGGGCGGGGGGCAAGCCCTTGCTCTTGAGGACATATCCCCCCTGGGGTATCCCCGTCCTCAGGCCAGCAGGGCGGCCCCCCAGGCTCACCAGCCTCTTGCCTTGCCCTCAGGAGTACGCAGACAACCTGACCAACAGTGGCGTTCACGGCGCCGTGCTGGTGCTGGAACCCACGTTCAACGCTGAGGCCATGGCCACTGCCCTGGGCATCCCCAGCGGGAAGCACATCCTCCGGAGGCACCTGGCGGAGGAGATGAGCGCCATCTTCCACCCGGCCAAGTGAGTGTGGGCTGCCAGTGGCAGCTTCCGGCTTTGGAAGCAGATAGTTCTGACTTCCGGTCGGTCCCGGCCACGCCCTTCCTGGGTCCCTCTTGTCCTTTGCGACACAGCGTTCTCCTTCTGCGGATCCAGGCTCAGAGAAGTGAAGTGCTTTATCCTCAATGTCATAGACTAGAAAGAGGTAGAGGAGGAGTCAGTCAGCTTTTGAATAAAGTGTGTGGTGCTTCCCAGGTGGCTCTAGGGGTGAAAAATCTGCCTGCCGTGCAGGAGAGGCAAGAGACCCAGGGATGGATCCCTGGGTAGGAAATGGCAAGCCACTCCAGTGAAAAATTCTTGTGTGGAAAATTCCACGGACAGAGAAACCTGGTGGGCTACAGTCCAACGGGTCGCAAAGAGTCAGACACAACTGAGTGCTACACACACACACACACACACACACAAAAACTGGGCACTTGGAGAAGGGAGAAAGGTCAGCATGTATGAGGAAGGCCGTGTGAGTGTGGGGTTTGAGCTGAGGAGGATTTGCACTGGCCTAAGAGGTTTAGATGACACCACCCTTATGGCAGAAACTGAAGAACTAAAGAGCCTCTTGATGAAAGTGAAAGAGGAGAGTGAAAAAGTTGGCTTAAAGCTCAACACTCAGAAAACTAAGATCATGGCATCTGGTCCCATCACTTCATGGGAAATAGATGGGGAAACAGTAGAAACAGTGTCAGACTTTATTTTGGAGGGCTCCAAAATCACTGCAGATGTTGACTGCAGCCATGAAATTAAAAGACACTTACTCCTTGAAAGGAAAGTTATGACCAACCTAGATAGCATGTTAAAAAGCAGAGACATTACTTTGCCAACAAAGGTCCATCTAGTCAAGGCTATGGTTTTTCCAGTGGTCATGTATGGATGTGAGAGTTGGACTGTGAAGAAAGCTGAGTGCTGGAAAATTGATGCTTTCGAACTGTGGTGTTGGAGAAGACTCTTGAATGTCCCTTGGACTGCAAGGATATCCAGCCAGTCCATCCTAAAGGAGATCAGTCCTGGGCATTCATTGGAAGGACTGATGCTGAAGCTGAAACTGCAATACTTTGGCCACCTCATGCGAAGAGTTGACTCATTGGAAAAGACCCTAATGCTGGGGTTGGGGGCAGGAGGAGAAGGGGACGATAGAGGATGAGATGGCTGGATGGCATCACCGACTCGATGGACATGAGTTTGAGTAAACTCCGGGAGTTGGTGATGAACAGGGAGGCCTGGCATGCTGGGATTCATGGGGTCGCAAAGTAACACGACTGAGCCACTGAACTGAACTGAACTGAAGAGGTTTAGATGGTCATTCCAGGTAGGGCTGGCATGGGAACAAAGGTTTGGAGACAGGGGTAGGCGTGTTAGTGGTGTTTACCATCCAGTTGAGCAGACCGTGTCAGCCCTTCTATCCCAGTCTCTTCATCTGAAAAGTGATCAGGGAATAAACACCTGAGCAGATTAAACTAGGCCCCTCCCAGTGGACTGTCTCCTTACGATGATGTGCTTAGGGTTAGATGACCATTTATTGAGCACATGCTGTGTGCACAATTCCATTCTCATAACAATACTAAGTAATCAGTTTCACAGTCTCTCTTTTATAGGTGGAGAAACTTGTTTAAAGGGCCCAAGGTACTTTCCTAAGGTCAAACAACTAGTAAGTGGCAGAGCCCAGATTTGTCCTTTATTCTATTAATATGGTATATCATGTTGATTGATGTTCAGACGTTGAATCAACCTTGCATTCCAAGGATAAATCCCAATTGTGATTGGTCATGGTGTATAATCTTTTTATATGTTGCTGGATTAGGTTTGCTAGTATTTTGAGGAAGAATTCTGTATTCATATTTACAAGGGGTATTGATCTGTAGTTTCCTTGTGATGTTTTTGTCCAGTTTTGGTATCAGAGTAATACTGGCCTCATAAAATGAGTTGGAAAGTTTTCCCTCCTCCCCTGTGTTTTGGAAGAGTTTATAAAGTATTGGTGTTCATTGTTCTTTAAACATTTGGTAAAACTCATCGATAAAGCCATCTGATCCTAGGCTTTTCTTTGTGGTAAGGTTTTTTTTTTTTCATTATTACTAATCCAATCTTTTTACTCCTTGTAGATCTGTTTAGATTTTCTGTTTCTTCTGGAGTCAGTTTTGGTAGTTTACATCTTTTCTTTAAGGATCTTAAATTTTTTTTAATTGAAATACAGTTGATTTACAATATTGTATATTAGTTTCAGGTGTACACCATAGTGATTCATGTATATAAGTATATTCCTTTTTAGATTCTTTCCCCTTATAGATTATTACAAAATATTGAGTATAGTTCCCTGTGCTATAAAGTAGGTCCTTGTTGGTTATCCGTTTTGTATAGTAGTGTGTATAGTTTATATCTTTCTGAATTTGTTTCATTTAGGTTAGCTAACTTGTTAGTGTATACAATTGATCATGAGATCATTTTCTTGTAATCCCTCTTATCTATGTAAAGTTATCCCCTCTTTCAGGCTTCTCAGGTGGCACTAGTGGTAAAGAACCCATCTACCAATGCAGGAGACATAAGACACATGGGTTCCATCCCTGGGTCAGGAAGATCCCCTGGATGAAGGCATGGCAATGCACTCTAGTATCTTTCCTGGAGAATCGTATGGACAGAGGAGCCTGGCAGGCTACAGTCCATAGGGTCGCACAGAGTCAAACATGACTGAAGCGACTTAGCATGCATGCATCCCCTCTCTCATTCCTAGTTCTAGTAATTTGAGTCATCACTCTTAACTCTTGGTCAGTCTAGCTAAGGTTAATTTGTTTTGTTAACAGATGCCAGATTTGAGGGCTTCCCGATGGTGCTAGTGGTAAAGAACCCCCCTGCCAGTGCAGGAGACACAGGGTCAATCCCTGAATCAGGAAGATCCCCTGGAGAAGAAAATGGCAACCCATTTCAGCATTCTTGCCTGTATCCCACAGACAGACTACTGTCCATAAGGTCACAAAGTGTTGGACGTGACTGAAGCAACTTAGTACACCAGATTCAAATTGAGGCTCTATGCGTCAGGCCTGAGGACTCAATCCCCTAACTACATGGGGCCTCAGAGAGCAGCCGAGTCACACCCCATGTTATGCAGGTAGAACAAAATTATGCATCTGTCACAAGGTCCAGGTGCCCTGGGCTGCCCTCCCCCAACAGCAGGCGCATACCCAAGCAGTTCTCATAGACCCTGCAAGCAGAATCATCAGTGCTCTTATGAACTGCAGATTCCCGCATCCCTTACTCAGACCTGCAGGACCAGTATCTGCTGGCAGAGCCCAGGAATCTACATTTTCAGCATTTTAAGCATGCTTAGGTGGTTTTTATGACAAGCACCCTATCCTTAGCTGGTAAAGAATCTGCCTGCAGTGTGGGAGACCTGGGTTCAATCCCTGGATTGGGAAGACCCCCTGGAGAAGGGAAAGGCTACCCACTCCAGTATTCTGGCCTGGAGAATTCCATGGACTATATTGTCCATGGGGTAGCAAAGAGTTGGACATGACTGAGCTACTTTCACTTTCACCCTATTCCATGAGCCATGAATCAATAGGAAAAAGGTTTTTCACCTCAGAATTTTCCACTTTCCTTCTGGAGCCCTGTAATCTGTAACAAGCTTAAGATATTCTGAGCCCTGGAGGGGTAGGTAGGTCTAGCTAAACGTTAGCCGTGTGACTAATTCATTAGCATTCATGTGATGCTTAAACCCTTGACCCCCGCCCCGAGGTATCTAAGGTTAGTGGGTGAACACTAGTGGAGTTTCCAGGCGGGGGGCACAGGTAGGGTGGGCTCTTAGGTTGTTGGGAGGTCAGAGACTCTGTCAAGAACTAGATGAAGGCAGACCTCCTGACATCAGGATGAAGAAGAGGGCAATTGACTCAGTTCAGGCTCCTCATTTTACCTCTGAGGAATCTGAGGCTGCTCAGGCAGGGAGCTAGGAGGACCAGACCTCAAGCTGGTCTCCCTGTTATGACCTCTTTCCTTGACGCTGCTTCTCTCCGTGAGTCGACATCGTGGCCGATGACTCCAAGTCTCCATGTGGGATTTTGGAACCTCATGGCCCTTTGCTGAAACCCTGCCATGGGCCAGGGGAGCAGACTTGCAGTTGGCTGGGGAGAGACAAACTCCATGAGTTTCTAAGAAATTTTAGAGCCCACTTCTGTCAGTACAAGAGTCCCCAGCTAAACCAAACACCAGGAAAATAGTGATCCCCAAGCAGGAGGTGAGACATTTAGGAAGGTCTGATGGGTTTATGTTAACCAAGATCTGTGGGCTTGCCCAGGACATCTCTGTCATGGTCTCAGCATCTCATCCTGTCTACTGCTTTCTTGTTCCTTTTCCTTCTTTGTTGCTGAGAGAAGGGCAGGGCAGCTTTCCAGAGAAAGGGCAGGGCATCTGGTGCTGGTCTTTTGGGGTGAGTCCTCCCAGAATGATCAGACTGAGTGGAGAGATTCCAGTTTGAGAAAACATACTGAACCCATCGAAACAAGAGATTAGGACTCCATCCAGGACTAAATCCCAGGCTGGGTGGACCAGGGTGATGGTCAACACAACAACCCTTCACATTGATATCAGATGTCATTCTCAACAAAGTACTGTCACATCCCTTATGTCACTCACTCCTCCTCATGAAGGAAGCTGAGTGAGAAGGAATCATTGCCTCCTTTGATGAATAGGGAAATGGGCTTCAGAGAGGTGCTGTGACCTGCTCATGACTAGACAGGAGTCCGTGGCAGTGCTGTAATCTATCAACCTCTGACCCTCCACCACACTTGGAAGCCTGGAGAGGGGCTAATGATTGCCTGATTCTACTCCCCAAGGAGATGTGACTCTTGATCACATCTTTGACCCCACATCACCCAGTCTATGTGATGCCTGTAGTCACAGGAGGTAGTCAGTTCAAAGCATCTAGGGAGATAATAGTCACCATGTGTTAATGTCCCATGACCAGGGAGACAGGAAATATTAGCATCCAGCCCTCCTCCTGGAAAGGCACATTTACCTAGAGTTTATAGGTTCCCATATGACATCATCTTCTCCAGCCTCCTCTCATTGCCATGACAACCATATAACCAAAGGGATCAAGGTAGAGCAGTTTCTGACATCTCATGATGTCTGCTTTGACACGCAATCTTTTGGTAAACAATGATTCACTACCAACTCTGTCATAGGACTGTGCTTAAGTTAAAGAAACAGAGAATTTTTTTTTTAAAGAGAGAGAAGTAAACCAGTGGACCAAAAGGATGCAGGAGGTAGCCATGTTATTTCAAAGGCATTCACTGGAGCATCACAGGAGCCAGAAGAAAAGCCTAGAGGAAAATGCATGACTATCTCCAGCACTTGCCTGAAGGACGGTATATTCTGTCACTAACACAAGGTCAGAGCCAAGGGGGATTCATTCATTTGGCCTGAGAAGAGTGGCCTTTAGGCCTGTGAATCTTTAGGCCTCAGACAAGCTTTGCATCTCTCTTGTAAATACCCCTTCCCATCCTGTGGTCTTATGACCCACGGCCCCAAAAAGTA
Organism: Cervus canadensis; assembly: GCF_019320065.1. Classification (NCBI taxonomy): domain Eukaryota; kingdom Metazoa; phylum Chordata; class Mammalia; order Artiodactyla; family Cervidae; genus Cervus; species Cervus canadensis. Next base: position 27,363,183 of record NC_057398.1, read on the forward strand.
TGCCTTTATATGTCCAAGGATGCAACAGTCAGCCAGCATCTCCCTCCCTTCTCGCCTCCTTCCCTCTCCAGATGCAGTTATAAGGTGAGGTTATCAAACTACCATAACCATTTGCTGAGCTCTGCCATGGGCCAAGCTCAGAACCTAGCACATTGTCACTACCTTCTGGAGGTGGGTGCATGAGCCCCATTCCACAGATGAGGAAACTGAGGTACTGTAGGAAGATTACACATCTTGCCTGGGGCTGTTAGCTGATAAAAACCGGGGAGATGGAATTCAAAGCACCACACTTTGCTGCTTCCCTAACGGGTAGGAAGAGTGGTCAGAACAACAGAGGAACTGTCAGGCAGTGGTTTCACTGCCCCTGGGCCCTCCCAGGGAACTTTGTTTATCTTTAGATCAGTCTTCAATTGAAACAGAAGTTTACTCGTGGCTCAGAAATCGGGCACATTCAAGGTGGAATAGCTAGATCCAGAAATTCTTGGTTAATAAGTCTCTTTCTGATTATTGGGTGTTTCCCTTTTTTCCCCCATTTTTTAAACTGAGACTTTATTTTCTTGGGTTCCAAAACCACTGCAAGATGGTGACTGCAGCCATGAAATTAAAAGATGCTTGCTCCTTGGAAGAAAAGCTATGACCAACCTAAGCAGCATATTAAAAAGCAGAGATATTACTTTGCCAACAAAGGTCTGTCTAGTCAAAGCTATGGTTTTTCCAGTAGTCATGTATGGATGTCAGAGTCAGACCATAAAGAAGGCTGAGCACCGAAGAACTGATGCTTTTGAACTATGGTGTTGGAGAAGATTCTTAAGAGTCCCTTGGTCTGCAAGGAGATCAAACCAGTCAATTGTAAAGGAAATCAGTCTTGAATATTCATTGGAAGGACTGATGCTAAAGCTGAAGCTCAGTACTTTGGCCACCTGATGCAAAGGGCAGACTCATTAGAAGAGATCCTGATGCTGGGAAAGATTGAAGGCGGGAGGAGAAGGGGACGACAGAGGATGAAATGGTTGAATGGCATCACTGTCTCCATGGACATGAATTTGAACAAGCTCTGGGAGATGGTGATGGACAGGCAAGCCTGGCGTGCTGTAGTCCATGGGATCGCAAAGAGTCAGACACAACTGAGCGACTGAAGAGATAGTTGCTTTACAGTGTCGTGTATAATGAAGTGGATCTGCTATATTGAGCCTCCATCCCTGAGTGTGACTGGTGAGGCAAAGTGAACGCAGTGCCTGAAGCAGAGATGCCCCACGATAACTGACAGTTCATGTGCCCTGACCTCCCAGGAGCGCTGGAGTGTCTCAGTGAAGCAGTTTCCTCTTCGGTTAGTTACATGGGGCTCCACTTTCTGTCACTTTGCTCCAGTTTTCTCATTAGCGTTTCCGCGGAGAGTGATTTCATTATGAACTCAGACAGATGCAACTCCCAAGCCCAGAGAGTAAGAGGCCTTGTCACAGCTCTACCTCTGGGGCTGGCATGTGGCCCCGGTCTGAGAGATCCCAGCAGCAGGCAAAGGGGAATAGTCCTGGGCCACCCGCAGATCACCAGAGCTGGAGTGGGAGGAGGCAGACTGAGATTTGGGGGGGTACCCACGGGAAAGTGGGGTTTATAATATCCTGCCCCACCCCACCCCGGATGACCACTGAAGTGTGAGCCCAGGCCCTGGGGTGGCCAGTGCCTGCAACCATGGTCCTCTGTAAGGAGAGGGTATGGCAGGGCCTTTGGAGCTGAATTGTGGCTCCTCCTCCATCATCTGAGGTTTTTCGGTTCCCTCATCTTGAAAGGGGACCAGTCACTCCTCCTGAACCCTGGGGAGAGTTCAAGGAGCTATCACACAGGAAGGACCTGGCGTCATGCCTAGCACACAGTAGGCGACCAATTAAGACTCTGTCCTCCCCTACTCCACTCGTCTCCACCTAAGCATCTTGCACCTCGTGGGCCTCGTAAACCCTCGTTTAATTGGGTGAGACTCAGCTCTCAGGCAGCCCAGCTGGCAGAGTCTGATTCTCCCCTGCCACCTCCTACCTGCACGGGATGCCTTTTCAGTGCCCCAGACACCCTCTGTGTTGACTCAAGAAATTGCACGGAGATGCTCTGTCTTCCAGAAACTTCCCTCATTAAAGCGTATCTTTCCAGCATTCCACTCCCTCAAGGTTTGACGAAGAGACTAGGAATACTCAATAAGCCATTTCAAGCCTCCATGGGCCGTAGCCTTGCACTTGACCTAGTCCCTGCAGCATCTGTGTTTTAACCCAAAGGAGGAACAGGGTAGGATTTTAGCTGCTGTGGAAAAGCAAGAGGAAAGCTGTTTTAGCATGGTGGGGGCAGCAGCTGCCCCGTGCTCCTCTGTCTACACCACAAAGATGCCACTTTCTGCCCAGGGGATGGTCTGTTAAGACCAGAACTGAGTACTGGGCTCCACTGTACAGATGAGGAAACTGAGACCCAGCCAGGGAGTCAACTCACACAAGGGCACAGCTAGGGGATGTGCAGTGCCTTGAGTGGGGACTCAAGTCAGGTCTGTACCCCTCAATGCCTGTGTGGGTCACAGCAGTTACTCATGATATGCAGCCCCTTCTCAGCATTTTATATGTGTCCTCTCATTTAATCCTCCAGTGACTTTATAAGAGAAAGGTTGTTATTAACCCCACTTCACAGAGGACACAGCTCAGGGGACATGACTGCTAAGGGGGTGGAGCCAGGCCACTGCTGTGGAGTCCACAGTCTTACACTGACCCCCAAGGAGGTAAGAAGAAAAAGGTCTAGATCTTGTTCCTAGAAGTTCAAATTCAAGTTCCATCCCTGCCTCTGTGTATCTTGTATATCCTTGTATAAGACACACATCCCCTCTGAACTCCCATCTCTTTTTCAGTGAAAACCAAAGAAGGGACTCTGGAGTTCTCCCAAGCTCATGGAATGGCTAATATTCCATAAATTTGGAATGGGGGGGTTAATGTCCTTCTCACCAGACAGCAAACGGAGTTGGCTGTGCGAGTTTAGATTGTCATGGCTTCTGTAGTTTGAACAGCTTCCCCGCTAGACCCAGGGCGTTCCATCCCCAGGAGGAGGAGAGGGGAGGGGTATCAGTGAACATGTTGGTCCCTGACCCACCACAGAGTCAGAACCTCCCTGTGCTGGGGATGCCCTGGCACCTGGGGACCTGAGAACTCTGCTTCATCTGCCATCCAGCAGCCAGTGTGGGTCCCTGCACGACACCCTCCCGTCCCTTGAACTTTCTCAGCAGAAGTTCCCCCACAAGAAGCAGAGCATCTCTGAGGCAGGTGTTAGAAGATTCATTTCTCTTCATGTGTCTTCCGTGGTGGCCTGAGCCAAGCCTCACTGCTCCTGCGAAGCCAATTCCTGACCGCCCATCAGCCAGAGCCAATTCCTCTGTCATTAAAGTTATAACTGTTAATTTGAATTATTATCATTGTAGCCATTTACTAGATGCTCAGCTCAGCTCCAAAGTACTTTTTAACTAACCTTCGCAATCACTTGATGAAGTCGGCTCTAATACCTTCTCCACCTGGCAGCTGAAGAAACCCAGCTTTTGAGAGACAAAGCAATGAGTTCAAGGTCACACAGCCAGTAAAGAGAAAAGCCAGGCTCTCAATGCAGCTAAAGCCTCAAGGAAGATAACTGGACATTAGTGTCTTGGGACTGGCAAAGTTTGCAGGAGAGGTGCAGAAGGCTCTGCCCTAGCTGGGGAGAACCCTGCAGGCAAAGAAAGGACAGGAGCCCCAGGGACACTGAGGTTCACCCAGAATCTAAAAGAGAAGGAAGGCACGTGGGAGGACTAAGTTCCAAATTCCTGGCTCTGAACCAATTTTTTGCCCCAACTCCGTATCCCATACACACTAGCCCTGAGATTCTAACACAGGCCTCAGCAAACTTCTCCCATAAAAGGCCAGGCAGTGAAGATGTTAGCACTCGGGAGCCATATGGTCTGGGTCAAAACAGATTTGATAGCAAAAAAGCAACTGTAGACAACATGCAAACAAATGGACTAGGGTTCAATAAAACTTTATTTACAGAATCCTTCAGCTGGCTGCATTCGGCCACTGGCTGTAGTTCACCAAGTCCTAGTCTAACAAACCTTTGATGCTTTTATACAGGGAAGGGGGTGATGGGAGTAACTTCAGACAACAAGTCAGTGGGGGACACAGATTTCAAATGCAAAGTGGGGGAAACTTTCCTGATGTTTCTCAAGCTACACCTAGTGAGCTGGAATGTGGGGCTTCTCCCATCATGTCTTGCCTCTCCTGATAGGGTTTGCAGGGTCCTGGGGGCTGAAGAGAGACTTTGGGGGTCTCTGAGACCCCAAAGTTCAGATCTTGGCTCTGCAAGATTTGCTCACACACTCCAAGTTGTGTGATCCTGGGCAGATTGCTTAGCCTCTCTGTGCCCCCTTTTCTCCAGCAGAGATGGAAGCTGGACCTCTAGTATGCTGTGAGGATTATGTTTGTAAAGTGCCTAGCACAGTGGTGGCACATAAGAGGTACTAAGTGAACCGCAGTTGTGATCGTTGTGACCAGTATGAGTGACTGAGTGTCTGTGTCTCTGGGTCGCAGTAGCTGACCCCACCTTGGCCCACCACCTTGGCCACACTGACTTGCAATGGGTGTCTCCCCAGCTGCACAGGCATCCGGGAAGCTGAGCGATTTGGAACGCCCCCCGGGAGGGCCTCCAGCATCACCCGGGCAGGGAAGGAGGAGAACAGCGGTGGGATCAAGTACAAGGCTGGCCGGGTAGGTCACTCCATGTATTTTCCTGGGGGTCCCGCAGCCTTTGTGTTGTCTGGGCCCATGTTACCCTTTTCCAGCTCCCCCTGTGGAACAGTGTTGATGGACCAGGTCACACGCACAGCTGGGAGGAGGGCCCTGGAAGCCACCTTCAGGGGCACGCATGATGGTTAAGACACACACAGCCTTGTGAGGCTTTTGACACTGTATCTCAAAGTGCAGGTCTCACCTGCCTACATAAGACTCACCTGGGCGGCTGCTTAACGTGCAGACTCCAGGACCCACCTGGGCTTCCTGACACTAGGGCCTCTGGGGCGAGGGGGACCTGCATGCTGCCAGCCTGCCCAGAGGGTTCCAACGCACCCCAAACTCTAAGGGCCTTAGATTTGGAACTCCAGTGGCCTGACCAAGAACAACTGATGAGCCTTTGGTGCATGAGACCATGCACAGTTGGGCCTCAGAGTGACACAGATTCTTAAATGGAGGTGTGTGTGTAGACACAGACAGCAGAAGTGGGTAATTCAAAATTCTTCCATTCATTCAGCTGACAGTTTTGGGTACTAAGTGCGTCCCAGACATGTCCTGAGCATGGGTGATAAGCATGGATAAATTAACCATCTTCATCGTTAAGATGCTTTCAGTATAGAATGTACCTTCCCACTTGGGGGTCCTATCACCCCCAAAGTGGTCAGAATTGCTTTTCAGTGGGGAGGATGCAGAAAGTCTTACTCTTTTTATGTGTAAAGCACAGATATACACATGGCACATATACACATGCACAGAGGCCCTATGGTATGAAAATTTCATGGTGGGGGTGTGATTAGGGAAAAAATATGTAAAAGGTCATCTTTTTAAAGGGGACAATAATGGAAAAAAAGGTTAAGAAACACTGGTCTGGAAGAAAGGCAGTCAAATAAATAAATAATTACACAGTGCTGTCACGACTACTCCAATAGACATCTGTTCAAAATAAGAGAGAAATATTTAATGCGGGTCCACCGTGTCTGATAATAATAGCTTCTCACTGCCAGTGCCTTGAGGCTTCCCATGTGGCTCAGTGGTAAAGAGTCTGCCTGCCAATGCAGGAAACACAGGCTGGATCCCTGGGTCAGGAAGATCCCCTGGGAGAGGAAATGGCAACCCACTCCAATATTCGTGCCTGGAGAATCCCATGGACAGAGGAGCCTGGCAGGCTCCAGTTCATAGGGTTGCAAAGAGTTGGACACAACTGAGCTTGCACACATGGCATAGCCAGAACCTTGCTATGTGCTTCCCAGATGGGATTTCTACTCTTTGCAAAAACTCTGAGAGAAAGGAATTACTAGTTCTATTGTGTAGCTGAGAACACTGAAGCTTAGAGAGGGTGGGTGACTTGCCTAAGGTCACACAGCTGGGACGTGGCAGAGCAGAGATCCAAACCCCAGTTTCTGAGTCACCAAAACCCACACTTTTTTTTGCCACATCTAGAATATTTCTTCTTGACCTGGGAATGCAGTCAGACCTCATACCCGCACATTCTCACCTCTCATCCTGCTGAGGAGGAAGAGAGAAACTTTGATGGATAATCAGAAAGACTATACTTGTCCTCACTCTCGGCAACCAACTGGCTCCTTCAGGTTGGGGACACAACATAAGGTTAACTCACAAAAACCTCCTCTCAGTCTCCCTGAGCAATGGAGTATTATTACTCATAGAAGAAGCACAGAGTGGTTAGGTAAGTTACTCAAGGACACACAGCAATTGGAGACACCACAGTTCCCAGATCCAAGAACATTCAATTCTTTTTTCTCTTCTTCCTATCCTTTGTTCTCCTTCCTCTCTTCTCAGCTGCCCCTGGGAAAGATAGGAAGGGGCTTCAGCAACAAAGACCCTGATTTCCATGATGACTATGGCTCTCTTCAAAATGAAGATTGCGGAGACGAGGACTCCCAGGGCAGGCCGGAGCAGTGCTGTCTGGAGGGCTACAATGGCCTGGAGGTCACCAACGTGTAAGGAGCAGATGCTCCACCAGACCCAACACAGAGAGGCCCGGGGAGGAAGGACATCCCGGGACCGTCACCACTGTACATAGTCATCTCGGCCTGAGGATGCTCCTCTGGTCCCCAGAAATCTCAGCAGACTGCCATGACTTTGAATGGGATCCCAATGGAACGAGGGGGCACCAGCCTGCCTGCCTGGAGTGGACTGAAGACTTCCCTGCTCCCTGGAAGAAGACTAGCCCGAAGGACCAATCAGGGTGCCCAGCACCTCCATTATCAAGGCTCCACCACTGAGTGACTCAGCCACTGAGCAGTCCAAGTGATCCTGGGAGCCTTGAACTAAGCCTCCTGGGTGTAAAGAAGCACAGGGTTCCCCAAGATACCATCCCAAGAGGAGCAGGTAGGACTCTAGCGAGATACACAGAGCCCAGTGGTGACAATGCCAGGAGCTTGCAAAGCTGGGGACTCAGCATCCTCACGTGGACCCTTCCAGCCAGCCTGGTGGTGGTCTCAGCTCCCACATACATGCCCTCCATGACCGAGAACTTAGCTTCTGGCTTGAGTCGTTGAATCTCCCTTGGGAGAATGCAAAACAAGAAGGTCATTCAAATCTTAAAAGCCTTGTGTCATGTCAGCGTGGATGTGTTGAAGGGCTACCCGGCCCCTCCCCTGGGGAGGGATGGCAATGATCCCTGTAGAGGTGGGGCTGAGCAGCAGCCTTCCTAGGAAGCGTGGATACCCCATCATCTGGATGAAGGACATCGTGTCAACAAGACTGGGATGACTGAGTTCGGTCTGTGACAACTTGTCCCAAGTGTGACCGTAGAGCAGGGAAATGCTTGTCGTTGTGCACCCAACAGACCTTGTCACCTGACACACAGGTGTGCTCACCAGTGCCCTAACGGAGCTGAGTCTCACCAGTCGCTAAGGTGATGGAGAGGACCCCCAGCCTTCTTCTTGACTCTGCTGCTGTTTTGCTGTGTGGCTTATTCCCAGTGGCCTCACCTCTCTGTGCCTCAGCATCTTCATCTACAATACTTCTGGTTCCCTCCTGGGAATGTTGTGAGGATTAACAGTTGCTAACGTCTGTAACATTTTTTACCCTCTTAGGAGACAGGTGGGAAGTTATGGGGTCTGGGATGGGTGTCTCATTTCCCATTTACAACACAGAATTGACACTGTACTCATTCTCTCCAGCTGTTTTGGTTGGAGCAATGTGCACAAGGAGGGCAAGGCATGTTTAATGTGCAAGCTCTCTAGGGCCCCCATAGGGCTGGGCCCCCAAAAGAGGAAAATCCCACAGCCCTTGAAAACCAGTTGGATTCCTGTGTTCAGACTTGAATTCATTGACTGCATTACTCAAAAATGATTAGGGATGGACAGACAGTATTGGGGTTCCACTTACACTTTGGTTATCAAAGCACGTGATTCATTTGGAACCACGATGCTTGACTTCCAATGAAGACCTTTGGCACCGCCAATCTATAAAAGGTTGGAATTTCCAAGACTGGAAGCAGGGGTCGGCCTCCAAGAACCATCAAAGCACCTGTTCTTCAACTCAATGAATGATTTCCCCTCAAGGGAAAAGCACAAACCTAGGCCCCTGATGAGCTTAAGAATTCCTCCTCCCTGAGGCTGAAGACCATTATATTCTAAATTTAACACAAGCACAGCTTTTCTCACCATCGGAAACCAAACGCCTACTTGGTAGACAGGCGATGCCCACTCTTGTCTGAACTTTTGACCTCCTAGGGACACATGTCTGATTCCTGGGCCCAAGGAGTGAGGCTCTGGAACCTGACTTGGCTTTGCTGAGGCTCCAAACCCATTATCTTTATGACATTCAGCCACACACGTGGGGTTTGAGGCTGCAGTACCCACAGCCCAGAGAGGGGAGTAAAACCTCCCTCTAACCTGATGCCACAGGTCACTGCCAGGCCAGCATCCAGGCTGGGTGACCGGGGGCACCAGGGTCTGCCTCTCAGGAAGCAGCAAACCTGAACGGCAGTTTTTCTCACAAGGTGAGCAGGAATGGCAGATAGGGAGGTGCCTGAATGCAGGTCTGATTATATGAAACCAATGCATTGTTCCACAACTCAATCCCATTGGGGACAAGATGGGCAAGTGGACAATTGGGGCGGGTCACTGGAAGGAATGGCATTGCCCGAAACATTCTCAGCATTCGGCTAGCAGGCCTGGGGCAATATGGGCGACCTCGAATGCGCCTTTTAGTCCAAATGATGCTCTAAGTTCACATTCTCACTTGCCCAGTTCTCTGTATCCCTGGCAGTCAGGTGAGCATTTGGAACTGACTTTTCAACATGAGGATGGGTTGGTTGATAAATGAACAAGCTCCACACAGTTAAATCAGGAAAGCTCTGTCTGCGGGAAAAATCCTAAATGTCAACTCTGCTACAAGGGCAGGCAAGAAGAGCAGGTCATGTGGACTTGGCAGAGAGGTCCTGGTAGCTGGTTAGCAAAGGCTGGCAGTGTGGCCACCCATGGAACATTGACTGGCCACATCCTGTCCAAACAGCCTGGGTCATGGTCTTGGTCCTTAAAGGGTGGTGACATGACATCTGGACCTGGGAACCATATGCATGTGTTTCTCTGAGAGGTGATGCCACCTGTGCTCATGGGTGCTGGCCCTATCCAAAGAGATAGTTGCTGCCAGAGGTTGGGGAGAACCAGGGTAGGCAGAGACACCCCATATTCCTCCTAGTAGCTGGGGGCTGGAGTCATAAGAAGACTCAGCTTTCCAACCCTGCGCGCTTCTGAAAGGCTCCCTTGTCCTTGGCTGAGAGGGCCTTTCTCCCAGAAATCTGTCTCACCATTGCAGTCATTGGACCCCAGGGTGCAGGAGACAGGGAGACGCCACAGGAGTACCTTGACCAGATGAAGTTGAGGGGAAGGGCTCTCCCCACAGCCCAGCCAGCATGGAAGGGGCCTCTGAATAGTGACCCCACATCTTGAGGTCACTGAACGGGGCTGGGTCCAGCAGAATGGGATGATTTGGCAAGATGTTCCAAGCCTTCCTTTCCCCCTTCCCATCACAGCCCACATGTTCTGGACACCATCACTTGTGCTCTGCCCTTCCAGATTCCAGTGGGCTCCTGGCAGTTGAGTGGCAAGAAAAAGAAGCCCTGTGCAAAATAGCATCTTCTGACACTAACATCCTTCCCAGCAGTTGGCTGATGAGAAGAATTTCCTGAGCCCTAACACCCCCAGGAGTTTGTGGCTGCAAAGGAAACAAGTTGTCCATGAGCTAGGATGATGTTCCTGACATTTAATTGCTGGTCATGGCCCCAAATGTCTTCCCAAGAGTGAATTTTAACACTGTAACAATAAATACTACTTCACAGCACTTCATTGATGAGCTGGCCTTTTCCTCTGTGTGTTCTCATTCAGTTTTCTCAACAGTCTCTTTGATAGGGGGGTGGGGGGCTGTGGGTGGTGATTAACCCATTTTATAGATGGAGAAACTGAGGCTAAGGTTGAGAGGCTTGTCCAGCTCCATAAAGCTAAGACATTACAGAGTAGGACTCAAACTGAGTCACCCACCTCCAAATCCTGGACTTGTTCCTCCCCGTGGAGCACCCCTACCCCCACCTTCCAGCATAGGACTTACCTAGGTCTGAGGAGGCCTTACAAATAGCTATGAAAAGATGGGAAGCGAAAAGCAAAGGAGAAAAGGAAAGATATACCCATTTGAATGCAGAATTCCAAAGAATAGCAAGGAGAAATAAGAAAACCTTCCTCAGCGATCAATGCAAAGAAATAGAGGAAAACAATAGAATGGGAAAGACTAGAGATCTCTTCGAGAAAATTAGAGATACCAAGGGAACATTTCATGCAAAGATGGGCTTAATAAAGGACAGAAATGGTAGGGACCTAATGGAAACAGAAGATATTAAGAAGAGGTGGCAAGAATACACAGAAGAACTGTACAAAAAAGATCTTCACGACCCAGATAATCACGATGGTGTGATCACTCACCTAGAGCCAGACATCCTGGAATGTGAAATCAAGTGGGCCTTAGGAAGTATCACTACGAACAAAGCTAGTGGAGGTGATGGAATTCCAGTTAAGCTATTTCAAATCTTGAAAGATGATGCTGTGAAAGTGCTGCACTCAATATTCCAGCAAATATGGAAAACTCAGCAGTGGCCACAGGACTGGAAAAGGTCAGTTTTCATTCCAATCCCAAAGAAAGGCAATGCCAAAGAATGCTCAAACTATTGCACAATTGCACTCATCTCACATGCTAGTAAAGTAATGCTCAAAATTCTCCAAGCCAGGCTTCAGCAATATGAGAACCATGAACTTCCAGATGTTCAAGCTGGTTTTAGAAAAGGCAGAGGAACCAGAGATCAAATTGCCAACATCCGCTGGATCATCGAAAAAGCAAGAGAGTTCCAGAAAAACACCTATTTCTGCTTTATAGACTATGCCAAAGCCTTTGACTGTGTGGATCACAATAAACTGTAGAAAATTCTGAAAGAGATGAGCATACCAAACCACCTGACCTGCCTCTTGAGAAACCTGTATGCAGGTCAAGAAGCAACAGTTAGAACTGGACATGGAACAACAGACTGGTTCCAAATAGGAAAAGGAGTACATCAAGGCTGTATATTGTCACCCTGATTATTTAACTTATATGCAGAGTACATCATGAGAAACACTGGGCTAGATGAAGCACAAGCTGGAATCAAGATTGCCAGGAGAAATATCGATAACCTCAGATATGCAGATGACACCACCCTTATGGCAGAAAGTGAAGAAGAACTAAAGAGCCTCTTGATGAAAGTGAAAGAGGAGAGTGAAAAAGTTGGCTTAAAGCTCAACATTCAGAAAACTAAGATCATGGCATCTGGTCCCATCACTTCATGGCAGATAGATGGGGAAACAGTGGAAACAGTGGCTGACTTAATTTTTCTGGGCTCCAAAATCACTGCAGATGGTGATTGCAGCCATGAAATTAAAAGACGCTTACTCCTTGGAAGGAAAGTTATGACCAACCTAGACAGCATATTAAAAAGTAGAGACATTACTTTGCCAACAAAGATCCATCTAGTTAAGGCTATGGTTTTTCCAGTAGTTCATGTATGGATGTGAGAGTTGGACTATAAAGAAAGCACCGAAGAATTGATGCTTTTGAACTGTGGTATTGGAGAAGACTCTTGAGAGTCCCTTGGACTGCAAGGAGATCCAATCAGTCCATCCTAAAGTATATCTGTCCTGGGTGTTCATTGGAAGGACTGATATTGAAGCTGAAGCTCCAATACTTTGCCCACCTGATGCGAAGAGCTGACTCATTGGAAAAGACCTTGATGCTGAGAAAGATTGAGGGCAGGAGGAGAAGGGGATGACAGAGGATGAGATGGTTGGATGGCATCATCGACTCGATGGACATGGTTTGGGTGGACTCTGGGAGTTGGTGATGGACAGGGAGGCCTGGGTCGCAAAGAGTCGGACACGACTGAGCAACAGAACTGAACTGAACTGAACTACCAGGTGGTAGGATTCAAAATGGATGCATTCTGATGCATCTGTCCTTTAGGAAAAGTCTGGTGCCTCCTGTCAGAGTGCTGCCTTATATCCTGGGGCCCCATTGTCAGGGGGAAACAAGTCACCGCATCCTTGGTATCATTTGCTTTGCTGTGTCCCTCCTCCAGGGAATTCATATTTCCAGATGATCAGAATAGATTTTTTTGTGGTTATTTCAGTGGCTCAGGCTGCTACAACATAATACCAGTGACTAAGGGTCTTAAACAACCAACATTCATCCCTCAGGGTTCTAGAGACTGGGAAGTCCAAGATCCAGGTGCCAGCCAATTCAGCCAGTGGTGAGCCCTCTCTTCCTGCTTGGCAGATGGTGGCCTTCTCATTGCGTCTTCATATCTCATTGTGCCCTCACAGACTGGAGGGAGGGAGAGAGGATGCAAACTCCCTGACGTCTCCTCTTGCAAGGGCACTAATCCCATCATGAGGACCCCACCCTCATGACCTGATCACCTCCAGGAAGGCCCCACCTCCTAATGCCAACACCTGCAGGTTAGGGTTTATCAATGTATAAATTTTGGGAGGATGCAGACATTCAGTCCGGAGCAGTGATGGAACACACAGACTTCATTGTGCACCTTGGAGGGACAGGTGTTTCTGGAATGCAGATGCTGACTCGGGAAGTCTGCACTGGGGCCTGAGGTTCACATTTCTAATATACTCCCAGGTTGTACTTTTGGTTCAGAGACACACTCTGAGTATTAAGATCCTGGCTGACAGCTAGGCCCTCCTGACAAAGCCCAAATCACAGGAGGTGGGGGCTGGTCTGAGGGTTCCACCCAGGGGTCCCGCTGGCCCTGATGGAGTTCCAACCCAGTGAACCCAACTGTTCGCTTCTCCCAGGACAGGAGCCCAGCCTGACTCCCCAGCTCATTGCTAAATTTAGGAAGAGGGTGGACACTCAGGAAGTGTGCATTGAACAGGGAGGGTTTGGAAGAGTTAGAAGACACTGTGAGATGGGCCTGGGCACAGCCAGCTTCAGCAGGCTGACCACATGCACTGTATTTACTGAGTCCTCTTGGGTGCCATGGCCTGTTCATGGTGCTAGGGATGCAAGGGTAGAATTCATATAATGTAGTGAAGGAAGACAAGAACCTCATCCATGACTGGGGTGACTGATGTCAGATGTGAAAAGCGGCAGGTGTGATGGAGGGGTGGAGGTCCCAGAGGACTTTTGAGCTGAGACATAAGTTTTGAACAGGAGCCAGCCCTGCAAAGATCTGGGGGAAGAACATCCAGGTAGGCAGTTGTTATTTAGTCACTCAGTCGTGTCCGACTCTTTGTGACCCCATGGACTGCAGCATACCAGGCTTCTCTGTCCTTCACTATCTCCTTGAGTTTGCTCAAACTCTGTCCTTTGACTTGAGCGATGTCATCCAAACATCTCATCCTCTGTCGCCCCCTTCTGGATGGAGACAATGTGAATGAAATTCTGCCCAGCCTCTGTCTGCACAAAAATTACCGTTCAGCAGGTAAGAGAGTAGTTTTTTCAGTAGTCATGTATGGATGTGAGAACTGGGAAAAAAAGAAAGCTAGCACCAAAGAATTGATGCTTTTGAACTGTGGTGTTGGAGAAGACTCTTGAGAGTCCCTTGGACTGCAAGGGGATCAAACCAGTCCATCCTAAAGGATATTAGTCCTTGGAAGTTCTGATGCTGAAGCTGAAGCTCCAATACTTTGGCCACTTAATGCGAAGAACTGACTCATTTGAAAAGACCCTGATGCTGGGAAAGATCGAAGGCAAGAGGAGAAGGGGATGACAGAGGATGAGATGGTTGGATGGCATCACCGACTCGATGGACATGAGTTTGAGCACGCTCGAGAGTTGGTGATGGACAGGGAAGCCTGGGGTCCTGCCGTCCATGGAATCGCAAAGAGTCGGACATGACTAAGTGACTGAACTGAGGGAAGAAAGGCATAAATCAAATACTCCTGAGCAGCGTGAAATTGTAACTTTGAACAAGAGAGCCAAGATAGCTGGTAGTCAGAGAGCTTGTCTTATGAGGATTTAATGTAGTTGAGAGGAAGTGAGGCCTGGACAGAGGGGAGTTCAGCAGAGGACAAGGGTAGAGGATTTCAGACAGCAGGTCAGCATGTGCAAAGGTCCTGTGGGAGGAGCACAGTAAATAAGGCTGAAAAAAAAGGCCCATGTGTGGACTTCCCTGGTGGTCCAGTGGCTAAGACTTCCCATTCCTAATGCAGGGGCCCCAGGTTCGATCCCTGGTCAGGGAACTAGATCACACATGCTACAACTAAGACCTGGCACTGCCAAATTTTATAAATATTTAAATAGATTTTTTTTTTAAAGGCCCACATGACTGGAGTGAAGGGAGTGAGAGGCTCATCCTCTGAGGGGCTCAAGGGGCACCAGGCAGCAGCAGAGCCTCTGCTGGGTCTCTGTCCACTTCCAGGGCACTTGAGCTGCCTCCTGCCCATCTGTGTCATCCTTGATGCAATTAGAAATGTTCTCTAGTGGCAAAATCAGACACAAGCCCCCACCTTCTGCAAAATGGGTCCATCTTTCCCTTCGCTGTGGTTCTTGGCTAAATTAGGTTCCCTGGTTGCAAAATGATACAATCACCCCATGGGCACTGGGGATCCCAGGACACAGATGACTTGGAGGCAACAGAGATGCCAAGTGCCTCTTCTATCGCCCCACGTGGAAACCCAAGATGTCTCTTTTAGGCCATACTGGTTGCCAGATGTGCTGCTGGTTTCCAAGAGTAAGGAAGGAACCTCAAATGAAACTTGATCGAACCTGAATGTAATGCCCAGCTCCTCTCTTTTCATCTGAACCCAGAAGAGTGTCTTACTGGGGTTGACTTCCCATAGCCCGGCCAACCCTAGCATTTAGGGGGTGTACTGATGGACGGCTTCCCAGGTGGTGCTAGTGGTAAAGAACCTGCCTGCCAATGCAGGAGACATAAAAGATGTGGGTTTGATCCCTGGGTTGGGAAGATCCCCTGGAGAAGGAAATGGCAACCCTCTCCAGTATTCTTCCCTAGAAAATCCCATGGAAGAGAAGCCTGGTGGGCTACAGACCATGGGGTCCTAAAGAGTCGGACATGACAGAAGCAACTTAGCATGCATGCACTGCTGGATGGTGGGGGTGGAGCCCACTGCAGGGCTGAGGTGAGGGGCTGGGTCTCTGGGAGGGTCCTAAGTTTCACCACGCCCCCCAGAGGTGGGGACCCAGTTTGCATCATCATTAGTAGCTAAAACGTTGTGTGTTTGTTCTATCCATGCGGGGCTTTCCCAGTGGCAAAGGATCTGCCTGCGATTCTCCTGAGACACAGGAGATGCAGATTCAATCGTGGGCCAGGAAGATCCCCTGGAGAAGGAAATGGCAACCCACTCCAGTGTTCTTGCCTGGAAAAATTCCACGGACAGAGGAGGCAGGCATAGTGTTACTAACTCTGTTTTACTGATGAGACAACAGGCACCGCGAGGGAAGGGGCTTCTCCCAGGCTCCAGAGCTGAGAAGCAGAGCCCCATCTACGCACCGTGCTGCCTGGCCCCACCCCTCCACATGCACTGCAGATGTAGGCCTGCCTCCCAGAACAGCCCCTCAGCAACGCACAGATTCATCGATCTCATACTTGATTAATCCCCTTGAGAACATTGTTTGATGCGACCCCCAGCCTCCCTCTGGACCACAGTGGATCTCCCTGAACTTCCAAAGAATCTGATCTGGGCCTCCTCTGAAACATTCTGCATTCTCAACTTTGCATTACACTTATCTGCGTGGGACCTGTGGGGCCGTGACTGCCCACGTCCTATATCCACCAATACAGCAACGTCACCCTTTCCCTGTTCATTAAGCAAATGAACAGATCAATCCATCAATCAATAAAAATCGACTGAGCACCACCACCACCACCATGGCAAGATGCTATACCACTATGCTGTTTAATCTGGCAGCCAAGCCACTTTAAATTTAAATTACCAATCAATTAAAATTAAATAAAATTTAAAATTCCTGTTTCTCAGTAGCACCAGCAGATTTCAAACACTTCATAGCTGCCTGTAAGATAGGGAACATTCTCATCGTGGCAGAAAGTTCTGTTGCCACATAGAACCCAGAGAGAATTTAGTTTTCTATACAAGCCCTGCCCTCAAGAAGCTTATGATTTGGTGAACGGGTGGGGAGGGGATAGGCAAGGCTCTAGAAAAACTTAACTAGGGGAAGAAAGATTCTAGGACAAGTGGTATTTCTGTGTTAGTCAGTGACCCAATTCAAAAACTAGTTTAAGAACAGGAAGGAAGTGATCAGCATCTGTAAAGAATAATGCAGGATGCAACTTCCCTGGCAGTCCAGTGGTTAAGAATCTCCCTGCCAGTGCAGGATACAAGGGTTCGATCCCTCGTCCAGGAACTAAGATTCCTGGGGCAACAAAGCCTGTGAGCTACTACTGAAGCCCACACACTCCAGAGCCTGAGTGCCACCCCTGCTGAGGCCCCGTGCTCCATCACGAGAAGCCACTGCAATAAGAAGGCCACGCGCTGCAGCTAGGAAGCAGCCCCCGCCCACCGCCACTAGAGAAAGAGCATGGACAGCAATGAAGACCCAGCGCAGCCATAAATAAATAAGTTTAAAAAACAAAAAAAGAATAGTGAAAGAGAACTAGCTTTGGATGCAGAGCGTCAAGTGATATTTTCAGGATCTTCATCTTTCCTCATCCCTTGGCTTTGCCTTTTCTATGTCAGATTCATTTCCAGACAGGTTGTCCCCAGCAATTGGCAAAATTGCCACAAGACTCATAGACTCCCAGCTTAGCTACCCGTACGTAAGAGAGGCTCTCGCCCGGTAGTTCTAGTAAAGTCTCAGGGTGGAATCCCATGGGTTGAGTAGACTAGGGTCACATGCCCACCATGGGTGGGATCAGCCCAGAGTGTCACTCCCAGGGGACTTTGTGGTGTGGGATCCTTTCATGTGGCCCGAGGTGGGAGAGGTGGGAGATTTGTCTTTCCTGAGAGATGCTTTCTCTTCCTCGCAGTGGGGCAGGGCTCCCCAGGAAAGCGGAGCCCCTGATATTCAGACAGGAAAAAGAATCTTGAGTCCAGGTGCCTGACAGCACCAGAAACAGAAGTGAAAATTCAGAGATCGGGTCTAATAGCCAACACTGACCGGACACTTGCCCTTCACAGCAGAGTTTTTCGACCTTTGCTCTGCTGACACCCTGGAGGTACTTCGGGGGTTGGAATGCTGTCCTGTGCATCGCGGGATGTTTAGCAGCATCCCTTGCCCCCAGTCACTAGAAGACAAGAGTGTAACCCCCTCTAGACATGATAGCCCCAAGTTTCTCCCGACATTGCCAGATACCCACCACAGAGGCAAAATCATCTGTAGCTGAGCATCACATCTGTATGTGGTTTGGCCCATTTACTCCTCCCAGAACCCCTTTCCAATAGACATTGTTTTTCTCATCTGGGCTTCCCTGGTGGCTCAGATGGTAAAGAATCTGCCTCCAGTGCAGGAGACCAGGGTTCAATCCCTGGGTCAAGAAAATCCATTGGAGAAGGAAATGGCAACCCACTCCAGTATTCTTGCCTGGGAAATCCCATGGACAAAGGAGCCTGGGGGGCTACAGTCCACAGGGTCGCAGAGTCGGACACAACTGAGTGACTAATACTGACTTTTCTCATCGTCAAATAGGGAAACTGAGGTACAGAGACGTTACATAGATTCCCAGAGTCCCGAGCTGGCCCGTGGGAGCTGAGATCTTAACACAGCAGACGACGGGCTCTCTGCAGAGTCTGCGCTGGTACCCACTGCCCTGAGGCTGGCCAGCCATACCCAGCTGTTTACAGTAAAAAATTCCTCAAGCCAGATGTTTGCAGGGCTGAAGAGACTTCCCAAGATTAAGTGGGGGCATTACCGGAAGACGAGATCCACTCCCTCTGCCTAGCAGAAAATTGCTCTGTAAATTACAGGTTTAAAGGGCAAAGTCAGCTCCTGAGCTCCTGACTTCAAACAAGGTAACAATTTAGGGATCAGAATGGTCTGGTTGAGTGAGTACTTATAATGGCTCATCCTCCTCTATCCTCCCGTTTTATTAAAAAAACAAACAAACAAAACATGAAACAAGAAAATTAGTGATGGATTCTGACAGCAGCTGATGTGCCAGTTTGCCTTCTCTTTCAACCACCTGGGAGCTATAGACCTGGCAAGGACTAATGCCCCCTGCCTCCCTCCACTCCCCCCACTTTCCCCGCTGCTAGCTCGGCCACAGACACAGGCGGTGTGACCAGGGCCACTTCCTTTCCCTGGCTGGGCCTTAGGATCTGTGCTGAGCACACGTTCCCCTCTTCTCTTGGCCTTGTGGATTGCTGATCATGTGCCCTCTTGCCCTGCGGCCTCCATCATCAGCCCCATCCCCGCCTTTGGGGAGAGCAGATGATCCAGGCTGGAACCCTAACCCAGCCCTGCACCCCCACTCCCCCCCAGCCATTGCAGATGGCCCCAGGAGTGGGCGCTGAGACCCGAGAAGGGAGAATCAGAATCCCTACCTGGATGGTTTCGGATCATGAGTGGAAGGTTAGCTCTTGCTTTTCTTTTGGATCTTGAGTTATGAAATTGCCCCCAGAGTGCAGGCTGCCATGTCCCTCCCACAAGGAGATACCCAAGAGAAGGAGGCCAAACCAGAGCCCCATATAAGATGGGGCAGGGAGCAGGGTGGATTGTCATATTCCCTGGATCCCACTGTCCCTGAAGCCAAGTCCACCCTGCTTCCTGGGGGGTTGGTTAAATGATACCCTCACCCTTCCGACCTCCCTCACTCCTTCCTGATATTAGTTTGCTAGGGTCATCCTAACATCAGGGCTTTTTAAAACCCAGAAATTTAATGTCCCACAGTTCTAGAGTCTAGAAATCCAAGACCAAGGTGTTGGCAGGGTGGGTTTTCTCTGAGGCTCTCTTTGGTTTGTAGACAGTCATCTTCTCCCTCTGTCGCCCCTCTGCATGGGGGTGTCTTAATCTCCTCTTCTTATAAGGACACCAGTCACGTGGATCAGGGTCCACCCTGACCTCATGTAAACTTAATGATCTCATGTAAACTTAATCACCCTTTAAAAGACTCCCATCTCGAGATGGGAGGGAGGTTCAAAAGGGAAGGGATATATGCATACATATGGCTGATTCATGTTGAGGTTTGACAGAGGTTTGACAACAAAATTCTGTAAAGCAATTATCCTTCAATTAAAAAAAAGGAGGGGGAAAGACTCCCATTTCCAAAGACAGTACGGGGTTTAGGATTTCAACATATGAATTTGGGGGGCACACAATTTAGTCCATGACACTCCCATACAAGCCCACTGCCACCTGCTTAAATTGACTGGAATTGGGTTTCAGTCTCTACACCCTAAAAGAGACCCCTCCACCCACTGGGCTTCACCCCAAAGCAATTTCTGTCCTTTTTCACACCCACTACTTTCCACACACACACACATACACACACACACACACACACACACTCACATGCATGCAGACACACAACTTCCCCCTGCATTTCAAGCATTCTGTCTGCATTACATAGAATAATGGAAAGATGAAATAATCTTTAAATTCTTTTTTTTTTTTAACTGACCCAATCTTCCTAGCTAGAGATGCCCTCCCTCTGACATTGCAAAGTCAAAGGCTAAACTACATTTGCAGGGGATATGCATTTGTTATCCTGTGCCTCCTTGTTGCCACCCGCTGTCTGGACACCCCAAGGGATGTCACCCCACTTTTCATTTCTTGGGTCTCAATGCCTCTTTGTTCAGCAGGGTCTTCTCCAGAACCACTCAGCTCTGGCTCAGCACAGAGGTCAGTCTAGAGCCAAGGGGGCAAAGCCAGCATCGCCCTGGCAACACTGAGCCTGAGATCACCTGGAACCTTGCACTCCAGGCAGATGGCATCATCTGAAGTAGATGGTGGGCCCAATAAGGTCTCTGACCTCAAAAAATGGACAAAAAGGGACTTTCCTGGTGGTCCAGGGCTAAAACTTCCAGTGGCTAAAACAGAGCTACCAATGCAGGGGGCACAGATTCCATCCCTGGCCAGGGAATTAGAGCCCACACCTCACAACTAAGAATCCACATGCCAAAGCTAAAAAAGATCCCGCATGCTACAAGGAAGACTGATGATCCCACGTGCCACAGCTAAGACCCAGGACAGCCAAATAAGTAAATATTTTTTAAAAATAATGTCTAAAAAAGTGGACATAAAAGAAACAACATGAAAGCAGGGTCTGTGAGGAAAACAAACAATCCAGGAAGGGGAGAAACCTGCAAGAGATGCCCGGTAGGTGGGCAGGGGGCCAAGTAGGCAGGTTCATTGGCACCTTCGTTCTCTGGAACTGCCCAGGGTTGTGGTTTTGCAGCCACTTAACTGAACGAACTCTAGCATTGAAGTGGTCAGCAGCATCAGGCTGACTTGCTAAAGATGGCTTCCCTTTCACAGATGCAGCCCCTTGGGTATGTGGAATCATGGGGGGCAGTGTACATTCACGGGAAAACAACCAGGAGCATCACCAAGGTCTGCCTCCAAACCTGAGTGGACAGCTCCTCTGAGGCCAGGTTACCCAATACCACTCGGACTGTGTCTGCCACACCCTCAAACCAGCTATACATCAGTGATGTCACATCTTAGTCCATTTGGACTGTGATAACCAAGAACCCCAGACAGGGGTGAGGAGGGCTTCAAAACAACAGAAATATGTTTCTCAGAGTCCTGACGGCTGGAAGTGTAAGATCAGGGTGGTGATGCAGCCAGGCTCTGGTGTGAGCCCTCTTCCAGGTGGAAGACAGGTGTCTTCTCATTGCATCCTTGTCAGGAAGAAGGGGCAAGGGAGCTCTCTGGGGTCTCTTATAATGAGGGCACTAATCCCATTCATGAGGGCTCCACCCCCATGACCTAATCATCTCCCAAAGGCCCCACTGCCAAATATCAAGACACTGGGATTAGGTTGGGGGTGTAAACATTCAGTCTGTAACATATATATGTGTATTTTAAATATAGCTCAGGCCCCACATTGCTACTTATCTCTGTGAAACCACAGCCCTGGGATTTTTTTTTAAGATTTTTTTTGTTTAGATCATTTATAAAGACTTTATTGAATTTGTTACAATATTGCTTCTGTTTTATGTTTTGGTTTTTTGGCCTCAAAGTATTTGGGATCTTATCTCTACAACCAGGGATTGAACCCACACTCTCTGCATTGGAAGACAAAGTCTTAACCACTGAACCACCAGGGAAGTCCTGCCCTGGGATGTTGACTTTATTTTTTCTAATATATCAACATACATACATACATACATGTGTACATGTATGTACAAAGTATATGCACATATATGCAACAAGTATGCCAAACTATGTAAATGGCTATCACAACAAATGTTTGTCTGTGTGTCCCCCGTGGTCAGAGCACACTCCATGAGGGGTACAGGTAAGGCACTGGGAACCACTCATGTTCTATTGCATAGAGTTCTCACACAGTAACTGAAGGTTTCCATGACAGCAACCTGGTAATTATTATGCAGTACCCTCACCTTGCTCCCCAAGACCTCTGCCTCCCAGATACAGAACCTCAAGCCTTCCCCTTGGTTCTTCCTCAAGGTCTCCTCTCCTCTCACTTCCATCTCCTCCTCTTCTGGACATCGCCTTCATAAATATGTCACTGAAATGAAACTCCCAACAGATCTGAGCAATCTGTCCGGTAGACTGTTAACACAGGGCCCATTTCCTAAGGGCCAGGTAGCACTAATGGTAACGAACCCGCCTGCCAATGCAGGAGACTTAAGAGACACAAGTTGGATCCCTGAGTTGGAAAGATTTCCTGGAGGAGGGCATGGAAACCCACTCCAGTATTCTTGCCTGGAGAATCCCATGGACGGAGAGCCTGTAGGTGTCTAGTCCATAGGGTTGCATAGAGTCAGACACCATTGAAGTGACTTAGCACATACATAGGCCCTGTGCTAAGCGCTCTGTACATTATTTATTGTATCAAGTCTTCCAACAAACCCGACAGACAAGACATTGGCCTAAGGTCACAAAACCAGCAATAGCAAAAGTAGGACACGAACCTAGATGCTTTTAACTACTATATTATATTCTTGCTTAATCTAGACGGTATGTTTCTAATAATATGACTGAATAGAACATTGTTGTTGTTTTTTTTTAAGTCCACATCCCACAGTTGGCTCATTTATCTTATGAGCTGCTGAATTAGTAGTGTTAAAGTCAAGTTGCCCTTTGGAGTCACTGGAGAAGTCTGGTTAAGAATTCAGATTCCAAGGACTTATTTCAAACCTAGTAATTAAGAATTTAGAGGTAGGGCTTGGGGATCTATACTCTAAAGCTAAATGGCAAGTTTTCTGATGGAGGTGTGGAGTGGGGCTCGAGCAGATGTATTTTTCAAAACCTCCCTGTGTGATTCTGTGGCACCGCCAGAGGTTGGGACCACTGCCCCGGGTTAACAGCCAGGGCAGATGCTGGGCTTCCCTGGTGGGACATTGGTAAAGAATTTACCTGCCAATGCAGGAGACCCAGGAGACACACGTTCGATTCCTGGAGGAGGAAACGGCAATCCATTCCAGTATTCTTGCCTGGAAAATCCCATGGATAGAGGAGCCTGGCAGGCTACATACAGTCCAGGGTGTCGCAGAGTCGGACTGAGCCAGAGATCGTGTTTGGGCAATTACGTCCTGCAGTCCCACAACTCGCCACTAGATGGCAAGATGATACACTCCTCACCACAGCCCCGCCCAACCCAGGAAGAGCGGACCAGCACAGACTGCCCAGCAATCCAGGCCCAGGACCCCTGCCCCATCCTGCAGCCCAAAAAGCGCGGCTCTTCTTTCCACACAGAAGGCAAGGAACACATCTTTAGTGGGAGAAGCAGAATTTGGAAGCTGGCCTCAGGACAAATTTGCCACCTGTTGACCCACCCAGATTCCCTCCCACCCAGGAGACCACCCCGCCCAGCAGAAGTCCAGCTGCAGTAAGGGGCCAGTACCAACCAGGAGGCCTGCCTCTGTGATGCATCTTCAACATGAGGCACCAGCTGTTTCCCTTCCCCGAGAAAGTCCCAGATGGGTGGCCTCCAGGAGCTGGACACCTGTGGTGAAGCAAGTGGGGAGCAGCCATCCATTGTTCCCAGGGCGAGAGGGATAAAGACAGCCTCTGGCGACTCTGTGAGCAGCCTGGAGGGAGTCAGACACACAGCTGGGGTGCCTTAGGAATGTCCATAAACTTCACCTTGTCCAGCACCTGCCTCCTCCTCATGTTCCTGCAGAATGAATAGGCCTTCCTCCTGGCCTCTGGGTGTGCCAAGGAGAACCTCTGCCTCTTGGGTGCCAGGATGCCACAGGGACAATCAGGCAACTGTGTATGGGGTGTGGAGTGTGGGGTGTGGGGAGGGACACCTCAGGGCAAATGAAGACAGGTATGTGGAAGGACTACAGGAGAATTTATGGCCTCCAAACCTCCTAATCCCTAGAACATGTGGCTGTGTTACCTTATGTGACAAATAAGGAATCAAGGTTGCTGGTGGAACTGATTGCTTATCAGGAAACCTTAAAATAGGGAGATTATCCTATTTTAGGATTGTCCGGGTGGACCCACTGTAATCCTATGGGGCCTTAAAAGATGATGAGAGAGATGGACAAGGAGAGCTGACACATTGGGAAAGACCTTGATGCTGGGAAAGATTGAGGGCAAGAGAAGGGGCCACAGAGGATGAGATGGTTGGATGGCATCACTGACTCAATGGACATGAATTTGAGCAAACTCCAGGAGATAGTGAAAGACAGGGAAGACTGGTGTGTTGCAGTTCTTGGGGTCGCAAAGAGTCAGACACAACTTAGCGACTGAACAACAACAAAGGCCCATGTCAGACTTCTGCCCTACAGAACTCTGTGTGTGTTAGTCACTCAGTCGTGTCCGACTCTTTGTGACCCCATGGATTGGAGCCCACCAGGCTCCTCTGTCCATGAAGTTCTCCAGGCAAGAATACTGGAGTGGGTTGCCATTCCCTTTTCCAGGGATCTTCCCAAGCCAGGGATCGAACCCGAGTGTCCCGCATTGCAGGCAGATTCTTTACTGACTGAGCCACCAGACAAGAACTCTAAAATAATGCATTTTGGTTGCTTCAACTGCTAAGTTTGGCAACTGTTACACCAGCCCCAGGAATCCAGTACACTGGGCAAGGCAGCGTACCATGGTGGATCACACTTGATTCACATCTCAGCCCCAGTGGGGCAGATGAAATGGCCCCCATTTTACAGATGAGGCTCAGTGAGGTTGAGAAACGTGCGAGGTTTACCTCACAGATAAAGAGGAAAAGCTGGCATCAAACTGTTTCTGCCTCACTCTAAGCCCGTGTTTTTTCTAATGCACCTGATCCCAA